>NC_084637.1:26766693-26939193 GCF_033978795.1 Nerophis ophidion
GCCGTGCCAGCAACTTGAGGGCTGCAGGTTCGATTCCCGCTTCTGCCAACTTAGTCACTGCCACTGTGTCCTTGGGCAAGACACTTTACCCACCTGCTCCCAGTGCCACCCACACTGGATTGAATGTAACTTAGATATTGGGTTTCACTATGTAAAGCGCTTTGAGTCACTTGAGAAAAAGCGCTATATAAATATAATTCACTTCACTTCACAAAACATGTTTTTGTCCAAAAAAGTTGTTGAAGAACCGCAAAATGTAGAGATGGAGGCATGCATGGAGTGAAAAAACCTAATTTAATAAAAATACTAAAACACGAACAAACAAAAGGGTACAAACACAAAGCAGGCACTAGGCGGATAACAAACTAAGAGAACTAGCATGGGAGCTAGAAAACAAAAAGGAGACTTAGCATGGAAGCTAGCAAAAACAAAAAGGGACCTAGTGTAGAAACTAGCGGGCAGCGAGCAGGAAAACAGAAGTCGTACTTGTAAAATGAAAGAACAAACTGGAAGCAGGGAACAAAAAACAGTAAGCTACAAACATCAAACGAATATAGCTGCAAAGACACGACAAGGTACGACACGACAGGAGCGATAATACATGACAAGAGCGACAAGAAGTGACATCGACAAATCAATAATCCAGCCCTGACTGGAAGACAAAGCAGGTACAAAAAGGAGCGGGCTGATTGACACCAGGTGTGGCTAGGTGCCAATCAGCCGCAACTGAGGGGAAACAAACACTCAGGGAGACAAACAGGAAGCAGAACCAAAATAAGAGTTCTGACAGGTAATACTAAACACACAGAGGAAAACCTAAAACACAAACAAACTTTTATTGATTGTGCTCTGGCGCCATCCTTTGGACAAATTCGGAAGTAAAAGTTCCGCTCAGTCTGCTAGCCGTCCATAGCGTTTCCACTCGCCTTGATTCTTCCTCCATCAGTAACTTCATCACTACAATATAACTAAAACAATTCGTACTTACTAAACCGTCCCATCTGTGACAGCCGTAGGAGTGTTTGGGTGCATACTTGTACGTGCTATCGTATTGTAATGAAGCTAGCGTCGTTAGCATTAGCTAAGATGCTAACACTTTAACAAGAATCTGTGTTGATATCTTTACCTTACAACGCATCCTTTTTGTATTGTTTCATTTTGACAAATTCCTCAGCAAATTCACCAAAACGTCACCGTGGAGTAGTTGAGTCTGTTAAGCTGATTGGAAAGCGAACTTCCGCAGCTAGTGGGTCCATGACCATGACTTCTGTTTTGTTTGATCCCCCGTTTTACTGCCTTGTTACAGACACTGATTGGAAACAATTAGGGTATGTAAATAACATTTACACAATCTAAATAACTCATTTTGTATATCTATATCTGCGGCTTATAGTCCGCTGCGGCTAATATCCATCCATCCATCCATTCATCCGTCTTCTTCCGCTTATCCGAGGTCGGGTCGTGGGGGCAGCAGCCTAAGCAAGGAAGCCCAGATTTCCCTCTCCCCAGCCACTTCATCCAGCTCCTCCCGGGGGATCCCGAGGCGTTCCCAGGCCAGCCGGGAGACATAGTCTTCACAACGTGTCCCGGGTCTTCCCCGTGGTCTTTTACCGGTCGGACTCCGGGGCGCATCCTGATCAGATGCCCGAACTACCTCATCTGGCAACTCTCGATGTGGAGGAGCAGCGGCTTTACTTTGAGCTCCTCCCGGATGACAGAGCTTCTCACCCTATCTCTTAGGGAGAGCCCTTTCACCCGGCGGAGGGAACTCATTTCGGCCATTTGGACCTAAGATCTTGTCCTTTCGGTCATAACCCAAAGCTCATGACCATAGGTGAGGATGGGAACGTAGATTGACCGGTAAATTGAGAGCTTTGCCTTCCGGCTCTGCTCCTTCTTCACTACAACGGATCGATACAACGTCCGCATTACTGAAGACGCAGCACCGATCCGCCTGTCGATCTCACGATCCACTCTTCCCTCACTCGTGAACAAGACTCCTAGGTACTTGAACTCCTCCACTTGGGGCAGGGTCTCCTCCCCAACCCGGAGATGGCACTCCTCCTTTTTCCGGGCGAGAACCATGGACTCGGACTTGGAGGTGCTGATTCCCATCCCGGTCACTTCACACTCAGCTGCCAACCGATCCAGTGAAAGCTGAAGATCCTGGCTGGATGAAGCCATTCAGGACCACATCATCTGATTAGAGACCTAATCCTGCAGCCACCAAACCGCAACCCCTTAACGCCTAGAAACTCTGTCCATAAAAGTTATGAACAGAATCGGTGACAAAAGACAGCCTTGGCGGAGTCCAACCCTCACTGGAAACGTGTCCGACTTACTGCCGGCAGTACGGACCAAGCTCTGGCACTGATCGTACAGGGAACGGACCGCCACAATAAGACAGTCCGATACCCCATACTCTCTGAGCACTCCCCCCAGGACTTCCCGAGGGACACGGTCGAATGCCTTCTCCAAGTCCACGAAGCACATGTAGACTGGTTGGGCAAACTCCCATGCTTCCTCAAGAACCCTGCGGAGAGTATAGAGCTGGTCCACAGTTCCACGACCAGGACGAAAACCACACCGTTCCTCCTGAATCCGAGGTTCGACTATCCGGCTAATATATGCGGCTAATGTATGGAAAATAATTCATAGTTTGAGTATCAGCAACGTTCTGCATGACCCGCACGATGACAACATGAGTGAGATGTGTTTGAATATTTTGACGCGGTAAATATGTTCTCATCCAGCTGATCCTTTCATATCATTTCCCCAGAGGCTAGATCAGGGTTAGGGAACCTATGGCTCTAGAGCCAGATGTGGCTCTTTTGATGACTGCATCTGGCTCTCGGGTAAATCTTAGCTGACATTGCTTAATATGATAAGTAATGAATAATTCCACTTGTAATCACAGTCTTAGAAATAGTGTTCAAAATATAAAACATTCTCATGCATTTTTAATCCATCCATCCGTTTTCTACCACAACTGTTCAAGAATTTGCGTTAATGGTTAGTGTGGGGCTTGCCCTCCTGGGGTTTGTCCGACCACCAAGGACCAACATGAGAGCCTGTTTCAGGGTTTTCAATAAGTCTCTCAGTTGCTTTCCAGCAATTGTATTTTTCTCTTTCGTTTTCGCTCGCGCTCCGGCTCCAGCCCCAACCCCGTCTCTCCTCCTGGCTGCTGCCTATAACAGAGCGACAGGTGATTAGATAACAAGGCCCAGGTGGGCCGTCTGCACACCTGTCGCTGATTTCCAGGCCGGTCCTGGCACACCCCGGTTCGCTGCAGGCCAGCGGGCCACGCCCCCCTCCACAATTAGCTCGAGAATAACAATGTTATTACAAATAATAAGAGACCTATTATACTCAAGAAATGTTGGTTTTACTTAAAAATTCACGCGTTTAGTTTTGTTCAGTGTAAAAAAAAATACTACATGGCTCTTACGGAAATACATTTTAAAATATTGGGCGTTTTGGCTCTCTCAGCCAAAAAGGTTCCCGACCCCTGGGCTGGAACTCATTTTAGCAGGGGACATATTTTGTTTACTCCCAGGCGATGCCTGTCTAAGGTGGTTGCTTGGAAACCCATGTGCTACATCAAGTCTAATCAGTCAGACATCCTTCTCTTGTCTGCTGCAGAATCCAGAAAAAAAAATGTATCATTAGGTGCGCCTGCACAATCAAATAGGAAATAATGCACATTTATCTTCTCTCTTTTTCTACAAATTTAACAATAGCTTCATTATTGTGGTTAAAATCGATGATCGCGATATATTTGTGGCTCTTTGACGCGAGACAAATCTTGAGTAGCCGTTCGTTTCAAAGAGTCGTTCAAAAGAGTGTTGAGGAAAAAACACAATAAACTTATGACTTCGTCTTAGACTGTGACTTAATGGCTTTTTAGATTCAGTGGCGTAGTGTTTAGAGCAGGGGTCACCAACACGGTGCCCGCGGGCACCAGGTAGCCCGTAAGGACCAGATGAGTCGCCCGCTGGCCTGTTCTAAAAATAGCTCAAATAGCAGCACTTACCAGTGAGCTGCCTCAATTTTTTAAAATTGATTTATTTACTAGCAAGCTGGTCTCGCTTTGCTCAACATTTTTAATTCTAAGAGAGACAAAACTCAAATAGAATTCGAAAACCCAAGAAAATATTTTAAAGACTTGGTCTTCACTTGTTTAAATAAATTCATTTATTTTTTTACTTTGCTTTTCATAACTTTCAGAAAGACAATTTTAGAGGAAAAATACAACCTGAAAAATGATTTTAGGAATTTTAAACACATATACCTTTTTACCTTTTCAATTCCTTCCTCTTCTTTCCTGACAATTTAAATCAATGTTCAAGTATTTTTTTTGTATTTATTGTAAAGAATAATAAATACATTTTAATTTAATTCTTAATTTTAGCTTCTGTTTTTTCAACAAAGAATATTTGTGAAATATTTCTTCAAACTTATTATGATTAAAATGCAATAAAATTATTCTGGCAAATCTAAAAAATCTGTAGAATCAAATTTAAATCTTATTTCAAAGTCTTTTGAATTTCTTTTAAAATTTTTGTTCTGGAAAATCTATTTCTTTGTTAGAAATATAGCTTGGTCCAACTTGTTATATATTCTACCAAAGTGCAGATTGGATTTTAACCTTTTTGAAACATGTCATCCAAATTCTAAAATTAATCTTATTAATGCTGTTCTATAAATTATTTTTTTATTTTTTTCAAAAAGATTCGAATTAGCTAGTTTTTCTATTCATTTTTTTCGGTTGAATTTTGAATTTTAAAGAGTCAAAATTGAAAATAAACTATATTTCAAAATTTTATTTTCATTTTTTCGTGTTTTCTCCTCTTTTAAACCGTTCAATTAAGTGTTTTTTTCATCATTTATTCTCTACAAAAAACCTTCCGTAAAAGGAAAAAAATGTACGACGGAATGACGGACAGAAATACCCATTTTTATATATATATATATATATATATAGATCTATTTACTAAAGGTAAATTGAGCAGATTGGCTATTTCTGGCAATTTATTTAAGTGTGTATCAAACTGGTAGCCCTTTGCATTAATCAGTACCCAAGAAGTAGTTCTTGGTTTCAAAAAGGTTGGTGACCCCTGTAGGCTGGAAGTTCAAACCCCGGCCGAGTCGTACCAAAGACTATAAAAATGGGACCCATTTCCTCCCTGCTTGGCACTCAGCATCAAAGGTTGGAACTGGGGGTTGAATCACCAAAGATGATTACCGCTGCTGCTCACTGCTCCCCTCACCTCCCAGGGGGTGATCAAGGGTGATGGGTCAAATGCAGAGAATAATTTCGCCACAACTTGTGTGTTTGTGTGTGACAATCATTTGTACTTTAACTTGAACTTTCCATCCATCCATCTTCTTAAGCTTATTCGAGGTTGGGTCGCGGGGGCAGCAGCCTAAGCAGGGAATCCCAGACTCTCCTCTCCCCAGCCACTTCGTTTAGCTCTTCCTGGGGGATCCCGAGGCGTTCCCAGGCCAGCCGGGAGACATAGTCTTCCCAACGTGTCCTGGGTCTTCCCCGTGGCCTCCTACCGGTTGGACGTGCCCGAAACACCTCCCCAGGGAGTCTTTCGGGTGGCATCCTGACCAGATGCCCGAACCACCTCATCTGGCTCCTCTCCATGTGGAGGAGCAGCGGCTTTACTTTGAGTTCCTCCCGGATGGCAGAGCTTCTCACCCTATCTCTAAGGGAGAGCCCCGCCACCCGGCGGAGGAAACTCATTTTGGCCGCTTGTACCCGTGATCTTATCCTTTCGGTCATGACCCAAAGCTCATGACCATAGGTGAGGATGGGAATGTAGATCGACCGGTAAATTGAGAGCTTTGCCTTCCGGCTCAGCTCCGTCTTCACCACAACGGATCGATACAGCGTCCGCATTCCTGAAGACGACGCACCGATCCGCCTGTCGATCTCACGATCCACTCTTCCCTCACTCGTGAACAAGACTCCGAGGTACTTGAACTCCTCCACTTGGGGCAGGGTCTCCTCCCCAACCCGGAGATGGCACTCCACCCTTTTCCGGGCGAGAACCATGGGCTCGGACTTGGAGGTGCTGATTCTCATCCCGGTCGCTTCACACTCGGCTGCGAACCGATCCAGTGAGAGCTGAAGATCCTTTAACTTTAAATAATAAATACAAACTCTTTTCTGTATCAACCGCCCCATTTGTCATTTCCACATATTGATCTGTGCTAACTCAACAAATAGAGTTCTAGGCATCACTGTGTATTGATAGAACAATCTAAGTTGAAGTGAAGTGAAGTGAATTATACTTATATAGCGCTTTTCTCTAGTGACTCAAAGCGCTTTACATAGTGAAACCCAATATCTAAGTTACATTTAAACCAGTGTGGGTGGCACTGGGAGCAGGTGGGTAAAGTGTCTTGCCCAAGGACACAACGGCAGTGACTAGGATGGCGGAAGCGGGAATCGAACCTGCAACCCTCAAGTTGCTGGCACGGCCGCTCTACCAACCGAGCTATGCCTGCAATGTGTGAACAATTTCAACAAACCAAAACTAAAAACCTAAAAGACCGACGGTATCGCAGTAAATCACACATTGTTCATTTCCTTTACATTTCCACAGAAGAAAACAGTTTCCACAGAACTATATCAATGCTGCATTTGAAGCGGGGTTACCCATTATCTACAAACCCCGTTTCCATATGAGTTGGGAAATTGTGTTAGATGTAAATATAAACGGAATACAATGATTTGCAAATCATTTTCAACCCATATTCAGTTGAATATGCTTCAAAGACAACATATTTGATGTTCAAACTGATAAACATTTTTTTTTTTTTACAAATAATCATTAACTTTAGTATTTGATGCCAGCAACACGTGACAAAAAAGTTGGGAAAGGTGGCAATAAATACTGATAAAGTTGAGGAATGCTCATCAAACACTTATTTGGAACATCCCACAGGTGTGCAGAATATTTGGGAACAGGTGAGTGCCATGATTGGGTATAAAAGCAGCTTCCATGAAATGCTAAGTAATTCACAAACAAGGATGGGGTGAGGGTCACCACTTTGTAAGCAAACTGTCGAACAGTTTTAGAACAACATTTCTCAACGAGCTATTGCAAGGAATTTAGGGATTTTACCATCTACGGTCCGTAAAATCATCAAAAGGTTCAGAGAATCTGGAGAAATCACTGCACGTAAGCGATAATATTACAGACCTTTGATCCCCAGGCGGTACTGCATCAAAAACCGACATCAGTGTGTAAAGGATATCACCACATGGGCTCAGGAACACTTCATAAAACCACTGTCAGTAACTACAGTTGGTCGCTACATCTGTAAGTACAAGTTAAAACTCTACTATGCAAAGCAAAACCCATTTATCAACAACACCCAGGAACGCCGCCAGCTTCGCTGGGCCCGGGCTCATCTAAGATGGACTGATGCAAAGTGGAAAAGTGTTCTGTGGTTTGACGAGTCCACATTTCAAATTATATTTGGAAACTGTGGACGTGGTGTCCTCCGGAACAAAGAGGAAAATAACCATCTGGATTGTTAGAGGCGCAAAGTTCAAAAGTCAGCATCTGTGATGGTATGGGGGTGTATTAGTGCCCAAGGCATGGGTAACTTAAACATATGTGAAGGCACCATTAATGCTGAATGGTCCACACAGGTTTTGGAGCAACATATGTTGTCATCCAAGCAACGTTATCATGGACGCCCCTGCTTATTTTAGCAAAACTAGCCAAGCCACATGTTACAACAGCGTGGCTTCGTAGTAAAAGAGTACGGGTATCTTCCTGGCCCACCTGCAGTCAAAACATGTCTCCCATCAAAAATGTGTGGCACATTATGAGGCGTAAAATACAACAAGACCCCGGACTGTTGAACAACTTAAGCTGTACATCAGGCAATAATGGTAAATAATTCCACTTTCAAAGCTTCAACAATTAGTTTCCTCAGTTCCCAAACGTTTATTGAGTGTTGTTAAAAGAAAAGGTGATGTAACACAGTGGTGAACATGCCCTTTCCCAACTACTTTGGCACGTGTTGCAGCCATGAAATTCTAAGTTAATTATTATTTGCAGAAAAAAATAAAGTTTATGAGTTTGAACATCAAATATCTTGTCTTTGTCGTGCATTCAACTGAATATGGACTGAAAAGGATTTGCACATCATTGTATTCCGTTTCCGTATTTGGCTCCTGAGACCTGGCATCTTTAAGCTTTCATGAGTGCATCGATATCAGGCGTCACATCTTGAGTGGCAGACAATTTCAGCATGTTATCCGAGGGCTTTGTTTCATTGACGCTGGCTACAGAGAAAACTTGCTATCAAATATGCGCGCTTTCCAAAACCATTTACTTCCGTGAATAAATAGGAGGATCGTTTTTGTGTCTACATCTTTCTTTCTTTGACAAAGACATTTTGTGGAAACGAGGGTGCCAAATCACGATGTGTTCGAAGCAGAAGATGCAGAAAAATAGGTTTTATGTGGCGTCGAGGGGGAGGAGCCACAGCACGGCTTTGATACCCAGCAGGTCCAAGACATTAAAACAACGTTGAGAACTGGTTGAATTATGTCCTGATGTTGAGCAACTCAAACACAACGTTGAAACAACATGCTTTTTGACGTCGTTTAATCAATGTCAGATTCTGACGTTGATTGGACCGTTGAATTTTGGTCATTTCCCAACCAATATTCGACAACACAAATACAGCGTTGAAACAACATACTTTTTGACGACATTTAATCAATGTTGATGTTGATTAGTCCTTTTAATTTTGGTCATTTCCCAACCAATATTTTCCAACACAAACACAACGTTGAAACAACATGCTTTTTGATGACGTTTAATCAATGTCAGGTTCTGACGTTGATTCGAACATTGAATTTTGGTAATTTCCCAACCAATATTCTACAACACAAATACAGCATTGAAACAACATACTTTTTGACGACATTTAATCAATGTTGATGTTGATTAGGCCATTGAATTTTGGTCATTTCCCAACAAATATTCTACAACACAAATACAACGTTAAAACAACATGCTTTTTGACTACTTTTAATCAATGTTGTGTTCTGACGTTGATTAGACCATTGAATTTTGGTCATTTCCCAACCAATATTCTACAACACAAATACAACGTTAAAACAACATGCTTTTTGACTGACGACATTTAATCAATGTTGTGTTCTGACATTTATTTGATAATTGAATTCTGGTCATTTCCCAACCAATATTCGACAACACACATACAACGTTGAAAAACATGCTTTTTGACAACGTTTACTCAATGTTGTGTTCTGATGTTGATTAGACCATTGAATTTTGTGGATTTCCCAAACAAAAATTTCCCAAAACAAATACAACGTTGAAACAACATGCTTTTTCACGGCGTTTAATCAATGTCATGTTCGGACGTTGATTTGACCATTGAATTTTGGTCATTTCCCCACCAATATTCTACAACACAAATACAACATTAAACCAACAAACTTTTTGACGACATTTAATCAATGTTGGGTTCAGAGGGTTCTTTAGACCACTGAACTATGAGAATTTCCCAACCAATATTTTCCAAAACAAAGAAAACGTTGAAACAACATGCTTTTTCACAACGTTTAATCAATGTTAGGTTCTGACGTTGATTCGACCATTGAATTTTGGTCATTTCCTAACCAATATTCGACAACACAAATACAACGTTAAAACAACATGCTTTTTGACAACATTTAATCAATGTTGATGTTGATTAGGCCATTGAATTTTGGTCATTTCCCAACCAATATTCTACAACACAAATACAACGTTAAAACTACATGCTTTTTGACTGACAACGTTTAATCAATGTTGGGTTCTGACCTTAAATTGACAATTACATTTTGGTAATTTCCCAACCAATATTCAACAACACACATACAACGTTAAAACAACATGCTTTTTGATGACATTTATTCAATGTTGGGTTCTGACGTTGATTAGACCATTGAATTTTGGTCATTTCCCAAACAATATTCTACAACACAAATACAACGTTAAAACAACATGCTTTTTGACTACTTTTAATCAATGTTGTGTTCTGACGTTGATCCGACCATTGAATTTTGGTCATTTCCCAACCAATATTTTCCAACACAAACACAACGTTGAAACAACGTGCTTTTTGACGACGTTTAATCAATGTCGGGTTCTGACGTTGATTCGACCATTGAATTTTGGTCATTTCCCAACCAATATTCGACAACACAAATACAGCGTTGAAACAACATACTTTTTGACGACATTTAATTAATGTTGATGTTAATTAGTCCTTTTAATTTTGGTCATTTCCCAACCAATATTTTCCAACACAAACACAACGTTGAAACAACATGCTTTTTGACGTTGTTTAATCAATGTCAGGTTCTGACGTTGATTCGACCATTGAATTTTGGTCATTTCCCAACCAATATTCGACAACACAAATACAACATTAAACGAACAAACTTTTTGACGACATTTAATCAATGTTGGGTTCAGAGGGTTCTTTAGACCACTGAACTATGAGAATTTCCCAACCAATATTTTCCAAAACAAAGAAAACGTTGAAACAACATGCTTTTTCACAACGTTTAATCAATGTTAGGTTCTGACGTTGATTAGACCATTGAATTTTGGTCATTTCACAACCAATATTCCACAACACAAATACAGCGTTGAAACAACATACTTTTTGACGACATTTAATCAATGTTGATGTTAATTAATCCTTTTAATTTTGGTCATTTCCCAACCAATATTTTCCAACACAAACACAACGGTGAAACAACATGCTTTTTGACGACGTTTAATCAATGTCAGGTTCTGACGTTGATTCGAACATTGAATTTTGGTAATTTCCCAACCAATATTCGACAACACAAATACAGCGTTGAAACAACATACTTTTTGACGACATTTAATCAATGTTGATGTTAATTAGTCCTTTTAATTTTGGTCATTTCCCAACCAATATTTTCCACCACAAACACAACGTTGAAACAACATGCTTTTTGACGTTGTTTAATCAATGTCAGGTTCTGACGTTGATTCGACCATTGAATTTTGGTCATTTCCCAACCAATATTCGACAACACAAATACAGCATTGCAACAACATACTTTTTGACAACATTTAATCAATGTTGACGTTGATTAGACCATTGAATTTTGGTCATTTCCCAACCAATGTTCTACAACACAAATACAACGTTAAAACAACATGCTTTTTGACTGACGACATTTAATCAATGTTGTGTTCTGACATTTATTTGATAATTGAATTCTGGTCATTTCCCAACCAATATTCGACAACACACATACAACGTTGAAAAACATGCTTTTTGACAACGTTTACTCAATGTTGTGTTCTGATGTTGATTAGACCATTGAATTTTGTGGATTTCCCAAACAAAAATTTCCCAAAACAAATACAACGTTGAAACAACATGCTTTTTCACGGCGTTTAATCAATGTTGGGTTCTGACGTTGATTTGACCATTGAATTTTGGTCATTTCCCCACCAATATTCTACAACACAAATACAACATTAAACCAACAAACTTTTTGACGACATTTAATCAATGTTGTGGTTAGGAGGGTTATTTAGACCACTGAACTAAGAGAATTTCCCAACCAATATTTTCCAAAACAAAGAAAACGTTGAAACAACATGCTTTTTCACAACGTTTAATCAATGTTAGGTTCTGACGTTGATTCGACCATTGAATTTTGGTCATTTCCTAACCAATATTCGACAACACAAATACAACGTTAAAACAACATGCTTTTTGACAACATTTAATCAATGTTGATGTTGATTAGGCCATTGAATTTTGGTCATTTCCCAACCAATATTCTACAACACAAATACAACGTTAAAACTACATGCTTTTTGACTGACAACGTTTAATCAATGTTGGGTTCTGACCTTAAATTGACAATTACATTTTGGTAATTTCCCAACCAATATTCAACAACACACATACAACGTTAAAACAACATGCTTTTTGATGACATTTACTCAATGTTGGGTTCTGACGTTGATTAGACCATTGAATTTTGGTCATTTCCCAACCAATATTCTACAACACAAATACAACGTTAAAACAACATGCTTTTTGACTACTTTTAATCAATGTCAGGTTGTGATGTTGATTTGACCGTTGAATTTTGGTCATTTCCCAACCAATATTTTCCAACACAAACACAACGTTGAAACAACATACTTTTTGACGACATTTAATTAATGTTGATGTTAATTAGTCCTTTTAATTTTGGTCATTTCCCAACCAATATTTTCCAACACAAACACAACGTTGAAACAACATGCTTTTTGACGTTGTTTAATCAATGTCAGGTTCTGACGTTGATTCGACCATTGAATTTTGGTCCTTTCCCAACCAATATTCGACAACACAAATACAACATTAAACGAACAAACTTTTTGACGACATTTAATCAATGTTGGGTTCAGAGGGTTCTTCAGACCACTGAACTATGAGAATTTCCCAACCAATATTTTCCAAAACAAAGAAAATGTTGAAACAACATGCTTTTTCACGACGTTTAATCAATGTTAGGTTCTGACGTTGATTAGACCATTGAATTTTGGTCATTTCACAACCAATATTCCACAACACAAATACAGCGTTGAAACAACATACTTTTTGACGACATTTAATCAATGTTGATGTTAATTAATCCTTTTAATTTTGGTCATTTCCCAACCAATATTTTCCAACACAAACACAACGGTGAAACAAGATGCTTTTTGACGACGTTTAATCAATGTCAGGTTCTGACGTTGATTCGAACATTGAATTTTGGTAATTTCCCAACCAATATTCGACAACACAAATACAGCGTTGAAACAACATACTTTTTGACGACATTTAATCAATGTTGATGTTGATTAGTCCTTTTAATTTTGGTCATTTCCCAACCAATATTTTCCAACACAAACACAACGTTGAAACAACATGCTTTTTGATGACGTTTAATCAATGTCAGGTTCTGACGTTGATTGGACCGTTGAATTTTGGTTATTTCCCAACCAATATTCGACAACACAAATACAGCGTTGAAACAAAATATTTTTTGACGACATTTAATCAATGTTGATGTTGATTAGGCCATAGAATTTTGGTCATTTCCCAACCAATATTTTCCAACACAAACACAACGTTGAAACAAGATTCTTTTTGAAAACGTTTAATCAATGTCAGGTTCTGACGTTGATTAGACCATTGAATTTTGGTCATTTCCCAACCAATATTCGACAATACAAATACAGCGTTGAAACAACATACTTTTTGACGACATTTAATCAATGTTGATGTTGATTAGGCCATTGAATTTTGGTCATTTCCCAACCAATATTCAACAACACACATACAATGTTGAAACAACATGCTTTTTGATGACGTTTAATCAATGTTGGGTTCTGACCTTAAATTGACAATTGAATGTTGGTCATTTCCCAACCAATATTCTACAACACACATACAACGTTAAAACAACATGCTTTTTGACTACTTTTAATCAATGTCGTGTTCTGACGTTGATTAGACCATTGAATTTTTGTCATTTCCCAACCAATATTCTACGACACGAATACAACGTTAAACAACATACTTTTTGATGTTTATCCAATGTCAGGTTGTGATGTGGATTTGACCGTTGAATTTTGGTCATTTCCCAACCAATATTCGACAACACAAATACAGCATTAAAACAACATACTCTTGGACGACATTTAATCAATGTTGACGTTGATTAGGCCATTGAATTTTGGTCACTTCCTAACCAATATTCTACAACACAAATACAACGTTAAAACAACATGCTTTTTGACTGACAACGTTTAATCAATGTCAGGTTCGGACGTTGATTAGACCGTTGAATTTTGGTCATTTCCCCACCAATATTCTACAACAGAAATACAACATCTGCGATGAGGGGGCGACTTGTCCAGGGTGTACCCCGGCTTCCGCCCGATTGTAGCTGAGAAAGGTGCTAGCGCCCCCCGCGACCCCAAAAGGGAATAAGAGGTAGAAAATGGATGGATGGACAAATACAACTTTAAAACAACATGCTTTTTGACTGACAAAGTTTAATCAATGTTGGGTTCTGACCTTAAATTGACAATTGAATTTTGGTCATTTTCCAACCAAAATTCGACAACACAAATACAGCGTTGAAACAACATGCTTTTTGACGACGTTTAATCAATGTCAGGTTCTGACGTTGATTCGAACATTGAATTTTGGTAATTTCCCAACCAATATTCCACAACACAAATACAACATTGAAACAACATACTTTTTGACTGACGACGTTTAATCAATGTTGTTGTCAGGCTTGCCCCTGACAGTTTGGTTGTGTTTTAGTTTTTCCTCTGTTTGTGTGTAGTATTTCCTGTCTTTAGATCCTGTCAGCACTCTTATTTTGTTTCTGTTTCCCATTTGTCTCCCTGAGTGCTGTGTCCCCTCAGCTGTGGCTGATTGGCACCTTACCACACCTGGTGTCAATCAGCCAGACACCATTTGAGCCTGTTTTGTCCTCCAGTCAGATGCTGGATTATTGTCGTGTGGTGTGGTGTCGTGTCGATGTCACCACTACCTGTCTTGTCGCTTGTAGCTTTGTGTATTTCTGTTCACTCTGTTCATGCCATAGTTCCGTCGTGTCACAGTAAGTGTTTTTGTTCTTAGCCAAGTTTGTTATCCGTGCCATTTGTTTGTACCCTTTTGTTCGGTTTTGTCTTAGTGTTAAATTAAATCATGTTCTCTTACGCATTGCCTGCCTCCTTCTCTGCATCTTGGGGTTCGTCAACAACAAACTCTGACAGTTGTGTTCTGACCTCGATTTGACAATTGAATTTTGGTCATTTCCCAACCAATATTCCACAACACAAATACAACGTTGAAACAACATACTTTTTGACAACATTTAATCAATGTTGATGTTGATTAAGCCATTGAATTTTGGTCATTTCCCAACCAATATTCTGCAACACAAATACAACATTAAAACAACATGCTTTTTGACTGACGACGTTTAATTAATGTTGGGTTCTGACCTTAACTTGACAATTGAATTTTGGTCATTTCCCAACCAATATTCCACAACACAAACACAACGTTGAAACAACATACTTTTTGACTGACAACGTGCAATCAATGTTGTTGTCAGGCTTGCCCCTGACAGTTTGGTTGTGTTTTAGTTTTTCCTCTGTGTGTGTGTAATATTTCCTGTCTTTAGTTCCTGTCAGCACTCTTATTTTGTTTCCTGTTTGTCTCCCTGAGTGCTGTGTCCCCTCAGCTGTGGCTGATTGGCACCTGGCCACACCTGGTGTCAATCAGCCAGACACTATTCGAGCCTGTTTTGTCCTCCAGTCAGATGCTGGATTATTGTCGTGTCGTGTGGTGTCGTGTCGATGTCACCACTACCTGTTTTGTCATAGTTTTTCATGCCATAATTCCGTCGTGTCACAGTAAGTGTTTTTGTTCTTAGCCAAGTTTGTTATCCGCGCCATTTGTTTGTACCCTTTTGTTCGGTTTATTCTTAGGGTCAAATTAAATGATGTTTTCTTACGCAATGCCTGCCTCCTTCTCTGCATCTTGGGGTTTGTCAACAACAAACTCTGACAGTTGTGTTCTGACCTTGATTTGACAATTGAATTTTGGTCATTTCCCAACCAATATTCGACAACAAACATACAACATTAAAATGACATGCTTTTTGACTGACAACGTTTAATCAATGTTGGGTTACCTTAAATCGACAATTGAATTTTGGTCATTTCCCAACCAATATTCCACAACACACATACAACGTTGAAACAACATGCTTTTTGACGACGTTTAATCAATGTCAGGTTCTGACGTTGATTCGAACATTGAATTTTGGTAATTTCCCAACCAATATTCGACAACACAAATACAACGTTGAAACAACATACTTTTTGACTGACGACGTTTAATCAATGTTGTTGTCAGGCTTGCCACTGACAGTTTGGTTGTGTTTTAGTTTTTCCTCTGTGTGTGTGTAGTATTTCCTGTCTTTAGTTCCTGTCAGCACTCTTATTTTGTTTCTGTTTCCTGTTTGTCTCCCTGAGTGCTGTGTCCCCTCAGCTGTGGCTGATTGGCACCTGGCCACACCTGGTGTCAATCAGCCAGACACTATTTGAGCCTGTTTTGTCCTCCAGTCAGATGCTGGATTATTGTCGTGTGGTGTGGTGTCGTGTCAATGTCACCATTACCTGTCTTGTCGCTTGTAGCTTTGTCTACTTCTGTTCACTCTGTTCATGCCATTGTTCCGTCGTGTCACAGTAAGTGTTTTTGTTCTTAGCCAAGTTTGTTATCTACCTTGTGCACGCCTTTTGTTTGTTTTTGTCTTAGTGTTAAATTAAATGATGTTTTCTCACGCAATGCCTGCCTCCTTCTCTGCATCTTGGGGTTCGTCAACAACAAACTCTGACAGTTGTGTTCTGACCTTGATTTGACAATTGAATTTTGGTCATTTCCCAACCAATATTCCACAACAAACATACAACGTTGAAACAACATGCTTTTGACTGACATTTAATCAATGTTGGGTTCTGACCTTAAATTGACCATTGAATTTTGGTCATTTCCCAACCAATATTCTACAACACAAATACCACATTAAAACAACATGCTTTTTGACTGAAGACGCTTAATCAATGTTGGGTTCTGTCCTTAAATTAACAATTTAATTTTGGTCATTTCCCAACCAATATTCCACAACACAAATACGACGTTGAAACAACATGCTTTTTGACTGACGACGTTTAATCAATGTTGTTGTCAGGCTTGCCCCTGACAGTTTGGTTGTGTTTTAGTTTTTCCTCTGTGTGTGTAGTATTTCCTGTCTTAAGTTCCTGTCAGCACTCTTATTTTGTTTCTGTTTCCTGTTTGTCTCCCTGAGTGCTGTGTCCCCTCAGCTGTGGCTGATTGGCACCTGGCCACACCTGGTGTCAATCAGCCAGGCACTATTTAAACCTGTTTTGTCCTCCAGTCAGATGCTGGATTATTGTCGTGTGGTGTGGTGTCGTGTCGATGTCACCACTACCTGTTTTGTCGCTTGTAGCTTTGTCTACTTCTGTTCACTCTGTTCATGCCATAGTTCCGTCGTGTCACAGTAAGTGTTTTTGTTCTTAGCCAAGTTTGTTATCCGCGCCATTTGTTTGTACCCTTTTGTTCGGTTTTGTCTTAGTGTTAAATTAATTTATGTTTTCTTACGCAATGCCTGCCTCCTTCTCTGCATCTTGGGGTTCGTCAACAACAAACTCTGACAGTTGGGTTCTGACCTTGATTTGACAATTGAATTTTGGTAATTTCCCAACCAATATTCCACAACAAACATACAACATTAAAACAACATGCTTTTTGACTGACAACGTTTAATCAATGTTGGGTTACCTTAAATTGACAATTGAATTTTGGTCATTTCCCAACCAATATTCCACAACACAAATACAACGTTGAAACAACATACTTTTTGACTGACGACGTTTAATCAATGTTGTTGTCAGGCTTGCCCCTGACAATTTGGTTGTGTTTTAGTTTTTCCTCTGTGTGTGTGTGTAGTATTTCCTGTCTTTAGTTCCTGTAAGCACTCTTATTTTGTTTCTGTTTGTCTCCCTAAGTGCTGTGTACCCTCAGCTGTGGCTGATTGGCACCTGGCCACACCTGGTGTCAATCAGCCAGTCACTATTTGAGCCTGTTTTGTCCTCCAGTCAGATGCTGGATTATTGTCGTGTCGTGTCGATGTCACCATTACCTGTCTTGTCGCTTGTAGCTTTGTCTACTTCTGTTCACTCTGTTCATGCCATAATTCCGTCGTGTCACAGTAAGTGTTTTTGTTCTTAGCCAAGTTTGTTATCCGTGCCATTTGTTTGTACCCTTTTGTTCGGTTTTGTCTTAGTGTTAAATTAAATGATGTTTTCTTACGCAATGCCTGCCTCCTTCTCTGCATCTTGGGGTTCGTCAAAAACAAACTCTGACAGTTGTGTTCTGACCTCGATTTGACAATTGAATTTTGGTCAATTCCCAACCAATATTCCATAACACACATACAACGTTGAAACAACATGCTTTTTGACTGACAACGTTTAATCAATGTTGGGTTCTGACCTTAAATCGACCATTGAATTTTGGTCATTTCCCAACCAATATTCGACAACAAACATACAACGTTGAAACAACATGCCTTTTGACGACGTTTAGTAATATTTGGGTTCTGACCTTGATTTGCCCATTGAATTTCGGGCAATTCCCAACCAATATTTGACAACACAAATACAATGTTGAAACAACACGCTTTTTGACGACATTAAATCAATGTTGGGTTCTGTCCTTGATTTGACAATTGAATTTTGGTCATTTCCCAACCAATATTCGACAACAAACATACAACGTGGAAACAACATGCTTTTTGACAACGTTTAGTAATATTTGGGTTCTGACCTTGATTTGACCATTGAATTTCGGACAATTCCAAACCAATATTCGACGACACAAATACAACGTTGAAAAAATACACTTTTTGCCCACATTTAATCAATGTTGGGTTCTGTCCTTAATTTGACAATTGAAATTTGGTCATTTCCCAACCAACAACGTGGATCCAACGTTGTCTCAATTAACAAACACAACTATTTCGCTACGTCCGTTTTAATGGACATGTACGCACAATCAACTTTGTATCAATGTCTTGTGCCTGCTGGGTGTGTACCCCCCTGTATAAACCATTTTACTTGCCTCACAAAATTGCTATTGCGACATCCGGTGGACACATTGAGAACTGCATATTCTTATGTTTACACTTAGCACACCTATGTTTGACATCCCTGGTTTATAAAATGTAAAAGCTGAGCATTTTTGTCTCTGGCTGCATTTTTTGTGGGTGCGCCTGATTAAATGACTCTTTCCACTTCTGCTTAAGTGCCAAGCAGCATTACGAGTCGGAAACATGCAAAAACAGCATAACTTCACACAGAAGCCACTCCTGCAAAGCTGCCGCTGCCCGCATAGAAAGGAGCCCAGTAATAATTCAGTGAGCAGGATAGAGAGTGAGCGTCCACGCACGTGTCGGTGTCGGGTTCACGCAAGCAAAATCAACAACACGTCTCATTTGGACTTAAAGGAGCGCCCGCTCTACAACATAAACACGCTCCACGTAATCTTTGCATTTGCAGTGCTGACAAACTTGCGTTTGAATGCCCCCACCTTGACAAATAGCTCGATGTCTGGGTCCTTATCTTCCTGGGCCGCAATATCTGTCATAGTCACACACACACACACGGGAAAGGAGAAAAAAAAAAATGCGTCTCCGGGTGTATTTGTGTTTGCAAATTCTACTCCAGGTCCATTGGTGCCATGGCAGCTCTGTCAGAGTCAGCTGAGGATGACCGCCAGGAAGTGTGTGTGTCGGGCAGAGAGAGGTGTGTGTGTGTGTAAGAGAGAGTGAGGTGTTCAGTTTGCCCTCAACAGCGGGGTATGACGTGTCAGTCAAAAATAAACCCCTGAAGGGGTGACAGGGAAACAACTATCAGGCCTCAAACAAGTAATCAGACCTAGTTGGGGTTGTGACAGTACCCCCCCCTAAAAGGCAACGATACACACATTACAGAAAAAAAAAAAAGTCACCTTTACCCTGTAGAGCAATAAAAACTGCTGTTATATAACTTTTTTTATTCATGATGCTGGACTGTTCAAAGTGTCAAGATTTATGAGGCCTGCGGGCTCCGGTGCATTACTCGCGAACAACGACACAGGTTTGTGAGCAATTTGACTTAATGGCCCAAAGATCACGTGACCGAGGAGCCGCCCGAGCACTGAGTCAGAACATTCTGGCCAGTTCAGGTTATATTTGGAAGCACGGCGACTCCCCGAGTGAGCGTGCGAGCAAGGCATGCAGCAGGGATGCCCGGACCTATGCCACAAAAGGACTGTGTACCGAAAAGGGCCACTGAATATTGTTTTGTTAAAGGGGAACATTATCACAATTTCAAAAGGGTTAAAAACAATAAAAATCAGTTCCCAGTGGCTTGTTGTATTTTTTGAATTTTTTTTTCAAAATTTTACCGGTCCCGGAATATCCCTAAATGAAGCTTTAAAGTGCCTTATTTTCGCTATCTTCCAAACCACTATCCATTTCCCTGTGACGTCATACAGGGCTGCCAATACAAACAACATGGCGGTTACCACAGCAAGATATAGCGACATTAGCTCGGATTCAGACTCGGATTTCAGCGGCTTAAGCGATTCAACAGATTACGCAGGTATTGAAACGGATGGTCGGAGTATGGAGGCAGATAGCAAAAACGAAATTGAAGAAGAAATTGAAGCTATTGAGCGAATAGCTACTGACGCTATTCGGCCATAGCATGGGTGTACCTAATAAAGTGGCCCATAGCATGGCTGCCTTATTAGCATCGCCGGTAAAATGTGCGGACCAAACAATCAGGACTTTCGCATCTTGTGACGCTGGAGCAACTTAAATCCGTCGATTGGTAAGTGTTTGTTTCGCATTAAATGTGGGTATCTAGTTTCAAATGTACATACAGCTAGTGTAAATAGCATGTTAGCATTGATTAGCATAGCATGTTAGCATCGATTAGCTGGCAGTCATGCCGTGACCAAATATGTCTGATTAGCACATAAGTCAACAACGTCAACAAAACTCACCTTTGTGATTTCGTTGACTTAATCGTTGCAAATGCATCTGCAGGTTATCCATACATCTCTGTGCCATGTCTGTCTTAGCATCGCCGGTCAAATGTGAAGACACTTTGGTACATTCAATGGGGGTCTGGCG
Organism: Nerophis ophidion; assembly: GCF_033978795.1. Taxonomy (NCBI): domain Eukaryota; kingdom Metazoa; phylum Chordata; class Actinopteri; order Syngnathiformes; family Syngnathidae; genus Nerophis; species Nerophis ophidion. Next base: position 26,787,563 of record NC_084637.1, read on the forward strand.
GCAGATTTCTTGCCAGTGGTGCAACTTGAATCCCTCCCTGTTAGTGTTGTTACAACCTCCGACAACACACCGACGAGGCATGATGTCTACAAGGTTCCAAAAAATAGTCGAAAAAACGGAAAATAACAGAGCTGAGGCCCGGTGTTTGTAATGTGAAAATGAATATGACGGGTGTGTTACCTCGGTGACGTCACGTTCTGACGTCATCGTTAAAAGACCGATAAACAGAAAGGCGTTTAATTTGCCAAAATTCACCCATTTAGAGTTCGGAAATCGGTTAAAAAAAATACATGGTCTTTTTTCTGCAACATCAAGGTATATATTGACGCTTGCATAGGTTTGGTGATAATGTTTCCCTTTAAGAATTATTTTTTTCTAAAAACAGATATTACCGTATTTCCTTGAATTGCCGCCAGGTATATAGTATGCGCCTGCCTAGAATTACTTCGAAAAATAATTAGCGCATGGTTAGCATTACCGCCGGCTCAAACTCGTTTTGCAAAATATTATTTTTATTAGCGCATGTCTAGAATTTCCGCCGGGTCAAACTCGTTTCGCAAAATAATTAGTATATGTCTAGAATTTCCACCGGGTCAAACTCGTCACGTCACGAGTGACACTTCACCTGTCATCATTTTCAAAATGGAGGAGGCTGATTTCAATATTTTGAAATTGCATAAAGAGAAGAAGATTAAAAGCTATTCAGTAGGATTTAAGCTCCAAGCTATTGAATATGCTAAAAAAGAACAGTAAGCAGCTATGTTTTATTAATATACCGTAGCTGCGTGTGTCAAATATGAGTCATTAAATGACTCCCGCCTCCTGGTGGTAGAGGGCGCTGGTGATCCTTCTTGCGACTACTCGGCTGCAGAAGCAGCGATCGTTTATTTTTTCCTCTCGCTTGCACTTTTAACATGGAGGATTACATATCTAAAATAAAACAGTTTTCTAAACTGGACTTTCAATCGAAGCAGGAGGTAATAAAGGAAGAGCTCCATCGAGACAGAGAGACATTTAAAACTGAAGAAAGATAAGGAAGACTTCTATAAGCAAGTTATCGATGCTTTTGATCAGAAGGATCTGCGCATGGACTTTATTTATAAGTAAAGGTAAGACCATAATAACGTTTTATTTATTAAATGTGCTTTTCATGATGGTGTCCTTACATCACACTCAAATTTATAAGCGCAGGCTTAAATTTACCACATGCCTTTGGTAAGTGCCGGAGTGAGAAGAGGTTTCAAAATAATTAGCGCATGCTTGCCTTTACCGCATGCCTTTGGTAAGTGCCGGAGTGAGAAGAAGTTTTAAATTAATTAGCGCCCCGGCGGCCATTCAAGGAAATACGGTATGTATATTTAAAGACAAAACTTTGTGCCAACTCTGTGTTATATTATTATTATTAGTTACACTATTATAGCTTTTTCTCAATACATTCCAATTTTTTTGCTCTTTTTTTCTTACATTTTTGTTGTGTTTTGTTCTTTCCCTGCCTTCTCTTTTTTATGATGTCTGTTTTCTTCAGTTAATTAGTCCCCAGCGAGGCACACCTGCAACAAATCCCTACCTAGGTGTATATTTAAGCTCGTCACCGACAGCTGGGTCCTGCCGGTTATTTTCTCCCGCACCTCCCAATCTTGGTACGTTGTCTCTCCTTATTCCTGAAATTCCTCACCTTTTTGTGCTTGCTTCCTAGCCTCCCTGAGGTAAAGAGGATTTTGTGTTGGACCTTTTGTTGTGCTCAGTGTGCCCTGGCCTTTTCCCCTGCCGACCACTGAGGGACCTGTTTTTGTTTGTTTATTCATGGTGTGCACTTCTGCCCCATCGCCTTTTGTTACACTTTTTGGACTTATTCAATCTTCCCTTTTTGTAATTCCACCTTGCCTCCCTTCTATGCATCCTGGAGTCACGTCCTTGACCAATTCCTAACAATTTTATTGTTGTTTTCCCCCTTTTAAAAATAAAATAGAAATGATACAATTAGGAATAACATTAATATCAACAATAATAATAATAATGACAAAAATAAAAATATGAATGTCTAACTGCATAAAATAGTGTGTCAAAAATTCTGCCTGTACGAAAATATTAATGCTCAGTTACACATTTAACTATGTTTATTTATTTGTTTAATTAATTCATTCATAAATGAGTATTTTTTTATATTACTAAATAACTATACATTGTTTATATTTGTATTTTATGTTACTTATATTTCGAGAGCTTTTTATATTTTAGATCATGGGTGTTTAATCTTTTTCCACCAAGGGCCCCATAATGAAAAGTCAAAGTATGCAGGGGTCATTTTGATATTTAAAAAAACTGCTAAAAACATATTAGCATAAATATATCATATCTATTTAAAGACAAAACCTTGTGTCAGCTGTGTGTAATAGGTGACTAAATGTATTATTATTACTTATTAGTTTGAACATTTCAGCTTTTTCCTGTTTACATTCCGATTTTTTGCTCTTTACTCTTATATTTTTACCGTTGTTGTTTTCCCCCGGTAAGAAATAAATAATAATAATAATAATAATGATGATAATAATGATATTAATAATAACATAATGATTGTATATTTGCATAACCTAGTGTGTCAAAAATTCTCAATTACGTATTTAACAGTGTTGAGTTATGTTGTACTTTTTCAAATGAATTAATTTATAAGTTATGATTAGTTTTATTTTTATATTAACTTTTTTTAAATAACATTTTTATTTTATGTCGTATACATTTCAAGAGCTTTTTATATTTTAGATCAGGGGTTTCTTAACCTTTTCAACAAAGGGCCCCATACTGAAAAAGGGCCATTTTTATATTTTATATGTATATATATATTTTTTAGTTCTTAAAACAAATATTTTATCAAGACAAAACCTTTCGTCCGCTTTGTTTTTTAGGGGACTAAGTATATTATTATTAATCCTCAATTAGAACATTTTAGCTTTTTCCCATTACATTCTGATTTTGTAGCTCTTTTTTTCTTATATTTTTATTGTTGTGTTCCCCCTTAAGATATTATGATAATAATAATAATAATATTAATTATAGTAAAAATAATAATATTTATATGATTGTATAACGTCATAAAATAGTGTGTCAACGATTCTGCCTGTACTTAAACATTTGTGTTTGGTTACACATTTTGTTCTTATTATGGTTGTTTTGTAATTTATTAAATTAATTAACTCATAAGTTAGTGTTCTTTTTATTTTGTATTTACAGTAACTAACTAACTTAAATTTGTTCATGTTTTTATTTTATTTTATTTTATTTCAAGAGCGTCTCATACTTACATATTAAACTTTTTCCACCCATGGCCGCAAACTTAAAAGTCAAACTAGGCAGGGGCCAGTTTGATATTTAAAAAAATATATTTAAAAAAATGCTAAAAACAGATGTTATACATATTTAAAAACAATAATTTGTCTCAGGTTTGTGTTATAGGTCAGGGGTTATAAACATGTTAGACATGTGTGATTAAGGGTAATAAAAGTAAACTTTAATTGATTTACTGATTTCAGTCTTTGGGCCCCAACTTCTCTACTACAGGGGGACCCGGGGCCCACTCAAATATTGACACTAGTTCTTTAATAATTATATCCAAACTACTTATAGTTTACAACCTTTTCAAATGATATGAAAGCATGTGTTAATCACAAATATTTATTGTTTACTTAGGCTTAGGTCAGGCTTGTGAGAAAAAAATAAACGAAATAAACTGTAAAATAACGAACTCATAAAAACTGATGAACAAAAAAATGATTTCCATACAGTTACGCAGTGCTAAAATAAATAAAGTCTAGCTAAATTAACGATACGTTATATCAATGTTATTTATGTTTCTTTACCAAAATGTCAATTAAATGAACATTTAGTCATATTTTTTGCACTTGGGAAAATTCTCTCTGACTTTAGTCTCAGACTTTTTCTGTTAGTTTGATATTACTGCCACAAGTGGTGGAAAAGTGTATTACACCTGAGCATGCTGCGACTAATATTTTTTGGTGGCCCTCAGGTTAAAAAAAACGTGTTATAGGTCACCAAGTATATCAATATGAATAATTAACTAGAAGATAATATATAGCTTTATCAATTGTCCTGTTGTTTTTTCCTCGACAATATACTTTGAACACCCCTGACCGAGTTCTCCAATCATGCTTGTGATCAACATTTATAAGGCCCCTAAATACGTTGAAACATTAGCTCACACATCTGCACCGAACATTCCGTCGATGATCACATTTAAGAACAACTGTTGCTTTGCCAAGGACAATAAATCCTCAGTTAAGATCGGTATCATTAGAGCCGTGCTTCTCAATTATTTTTTTTGTCATGCCCCCTTGGGACGTAACTTTTTTCACGCCCCCCGTGAATTGAAATAGGTTTGAGAACATGATAATATTTATTAATTTATCCGTGCAAACAATTCCATGACCTGCCACAGAGCTGAAGACTTGTGTATTGTTTTCCTACTTAAAAAAGACCTCCGTGCTGGACATTTTTTTTTGTTGGATATGAAAAATTCCAAATAAAGTTGGTGTCAGAAGTGGGATCCCTGGATGACCTGCGACCCGTCGACTGGATCTCCAGATCTACAAACGCAGATCTGCTTCTTCCGCAAATTCTTCCAACTGGTGCCCACGGGAGTCCACGACGAGCCATTGGTGCCTCGTTTATTCGACTAATACAGGGGTGTCAAACTCAAATACAGAGTGGGCCAAATTTTAAAACTGAACAAAGCCGCGGGCCAAGGTTGAACCAATTAACCTTTTAATAGGGACCCAAACAAGTTTTGCATTGAATATTAAACAAGCAAGGCTTATGTAGCTTTATAGTCATATACAAAATCGAGTTTCAAATTCTAATAATGAGTAAAAAATATCAATGGCATATCACATAAAATGTAAATAAAAATTGGGGGTGTGGGGTTTGGTGGTAGTGGGGGTGTATATTGTAGCGTCCCGGAAGAGTTAGTGCTGCAAGGGGTTCTGGGTATTTCTTATGTTGAGTTTATGTTGTGCTACGGTGCTGATGTTCTCCCGAAATGTGTTTGTCATTCTTGTTTGGTGTGGCTTCACAGGGTGGCGCATATTTGTAAAAGTGTTAAAGTTGTTCATACGGCCACCCTCAGTGTGACCCTTATGGCTGTTGATCAAGTATGCCTTGCATTCACTTGTGTGTGTTAAAGCAGCATATATTATGTGACTGGAACGGCACGAAAAAGCGGACGTGACGACAGGCTGTAGAGGACGCTAAAGGCAGTGCCTTCAAGGCACGCCCCCAATATTGTTGACCGGGTGGAAATCGGGAGAAATTCGGGAGAATGGTTGCCCCGGGATATTTCGGGAGGGGCACTGAACTTTGGGAGTCTCCCGGGAAAATCGTGAGGGTTGGCAAATATGAGTATCAGCGGTGAATGCAGTGTTACAGAGGCGGGCCAGCTCTAATCTTAATTTGATATTACCTCAAGGGCCAAATGAAATTACACGGCGGCCCATATTTGGCCCGCGGGCCAGAGTTTGACACCCAAGGACTAATACATTAAGGTGAAATTAATTATTTCTTAAATAACTTTGTTGTATATATATTTTAAATACTACAGTCAACGTGAAACATTCCAAAACAGTTACCATCTCCCACATTTGGATGTATAAAAAATAGATCCATCCATCAATCCATCGTCTTCCGCTTATTGGGTCCAAGCAGGGAAGCCCAGACTTCCCTCTCCCCAGCTGCTTCGTCCAGCTCTTCCCGGGGGATCCCGGGGCGTTCCCAGGCCAGCCGGGAGACATAGTCTTCCCAACGTGTCCTGGGTCTTTACTGTGGCCTCCTACCGGTCGGACGTGCCCGAAACACCTCCGTAGGGAGGCGTTCGGGTGGCATCCTAACCAGATGCCCGAACCACCTCATCTGGCTCCTCTCGATGTGGAGGAGCAGTGGCTTTACTTTGAGCTCCTCCTGATTGCCGGAGCTTCTCACCCTATCTCCAAGGGAGAGCCCCCACACGGCGGAGGAAACTCTTTCCGGCCGCTTGTAACCGTGATCTTGTCGTTTCGGTCATAACCCAAAGCTCATAACCATTGGTGAGGATAGGAACGTAGATCGACCGGTAAATTGAGAGCATTGCCTTCCAGCTCAGCTCCTTCTTCACCACAACGGATCGGTTTCAGCGCCTGCATTACTGCAGATGCCGTACCGATCCGCTTGTCGATCTCACGATCCACTCTTCTCTCACTCGTGAACAATACTCCGAGGTACTTGAACTCCTCCACTTGGGGCAGGGTCTCCTCCCCAACCCGGAGATGGCACTCCACCCTTTTCCGGGCGAGAACCATGGACTCGGACTTGGAGGTGCTGATTCTCAACCCAGTCGCTTCACACTCGGCTGCGAACCCATCTAGTGAGAGCTGAAGATCCAGGCCATATGAAGCCATAAGGACACCATCATCTGCAAAAAGCAGAGACCTAGTCCTTTAGCCACCAAACTGGATCCCCTCAATGCCTTGACTGCGCCTTGAAATTCTGTCCATAAAAGATATAAACAGAATCGGTGACAAAGGGCAGCCTTGGCGGAGTCTAACCATCACTGGAAACGTGTCCGACTTACTGCCGGCAATGCGGACCAAGCTCTGACACTGATCGTACAGGGAGCAGACCACCACAATCAGACAGTCCGATACCCCATACTCTGTGAGCACTCCCCACAGGACTTCCCGAGGGACACGGTCGAATGCCTGCTCCAAGTCCACAAAGCACATGTAGACTGGTTGGGCAGACTCCCATGAACCCTCAAGGACTCTGCCGAGAGTACAGAGCTGGTCCACAGTTCCACAACCAGGACAAAAACCACACTGTTCCTCCTGAATCCGAGATTCGACTATCCGGCGTAGCCTTCTCTCCAGTACACCTGAATAGACCTTACCGGGAAGGCTGATCTCCCACATTTGGATGTATAAGAAATAGAGATGTCCGATAAAATCGGCAGGCCGATATTATCGGCTGGTAAATGCTTTAAAATATAATGTCGGAAATTATCGATATCGGTTTCAAAAAGTAAAAAAAACTACCTTTCAAAATGCCACTGTACGGAGCAGTACATATCCCAGTCAGCAGCCCCTTCCCTCTCCCCTCTACTATCTCCCCTCACCCACACACAACACAGGAGTTGACGACTGCAGCATGAGAGGTTTACTGCCGACACTTGATGACCTCATCAAACCACCGCAAAAGCAGCATAACAACAACAAGAGTGTGTTGTTGCCGGTGCTGTAGCCGTGGCTAACAAGCCAGCGAGCTTGGCGACTGACTAACGACACCGTGTCTATGGTTTGGGATTATTTTAAAGTGTGTCTGACGAATAAAAAACTGGCAATTTGCAATGACTGCAAATAGGAAAAAAAAACAAAAAAAAACTTCTTCCTTCAATACGAGCAATTTGATCTCCCACCTCTTCAAGAATCATGAGGAGATACACAATGAATACAAGCGGAAGATGGATGAAAAGCAAACACCGAAAAAAAGTAGCACCACACAGTTGTCGCTTAAGGATTCCGCCGAGAAAAAACTAAAATACAACAGAAACCACCCCAGGGAGAAAGCCCACGTTGTGGTCAGGGACAACGCACGCAGTATAGCAAAAGCTACGGTGGAGTTTGGTGTGGCTAGTCTGCCCTGCATGGCGCACACTTGGCAGCTTGCAGTGAACGGAGGTGCCCTGTCTCAACGTAGCATTTCAGGAGCTCTGGCTGACTGATAGGCCACTTCAAGCACTCACCACTAACTTGCAGAAAATTTGTGTTACTCATACAAATACGTTAGAGATTAGGGCAGGTTGAGCCCAGTTTATAATTCCCTGTTTTACAGTCCATGGTTCTTGCCCGGAAAAGGGTGGAGTGCCATCTCCGGGTTGGGGAGGAGACCCTGCCCCAAGTGGAGGAGTTCAAGTACCTAGGAGTCTTGTTCACGAGTGGGGGAAGAGTGGATCGTGAGATCGACAGGCGGATCGGTGCGGCGTCTTCAGTAACGCGAACGTTGTATCGATCCGTTGTGGGGAAGAAGGAGCTGAGCCGGAAGGCAAAGCTCTCAATTTACCGATCGATCTACGTTCCCATCCTCACCTATGGTCATGAGCTTTGGGTCATGACCGAAAGGATAAGATCACGGGTACAAGCGGCCGAAATGAGTTTCCTCCGCCGGGTGGCGGGGCTCTCCCTTAGAGATAGGGTGAGAAGCTCTGCCATCCGGGAGGAGCTCAAAATAAAGCCGCTGCTCCTCCACATCGAGAGGAGCCAGATGAGGTGGTTCGGGCAGCTGGTCAGGATGCCACCCGAACGCCTCCCTAGGGAGGTGTTTAGGGCACGTCCAACCGGTAGGAGGCCACGGGGAAGACCCAGGACACGTTGGGAAGACTATGTCTCCCGGCTGGTCTGGGAACGCCTCAGGATCCCCCGGGAAGAGCTAGACGAAGTGGCTGGTGAGAGGGAAGTCCGGGCTTCCCTGCTTAGGCTGCTGCCCCCGCGAACCGACCTCGGATAAGCGGAAGATGATGGATGGATGGATGGATGTTTTACAGTATACCAGGCAGTCTTGCACTAAAGGAGGATCATGTTATTGTTTACTTTGTTACTCTAGTATACTCTGGACTGAAGCTGTGTACCTTCATTGTTTTTGTAGCTGTTGTTTTGAAGCATGTTTAAACATTTTTTTTAAATAATGCACTTTGTGAAATTCAAATTGTAGTATTTCCCATAGTTGTAGTGTGTATCAGGATTATCTCATTGAGAGTATGTCCCAAATTCCAAGCTGCTGTTTTGATGCATTTAAAAAAAAATAATGCACTTTGTGACTTCAATAATAAATATGGTAGGGCCATGTTGGCACTTTTTTCCATAACTTGAGTTGAAGTTGTTCTCTTATTTTGGAAAATCTTGTTACGTTGTTTAATGCATCCAGCGGGGCATCACAACAAAATTAGGCATAATAATGTGTTAATTCCACGACTGCATATATTGATATTGTGACGCTTTGCTGGCATCGTGGTGATGTTTTGTTCTCTCGTGGGTGCAGCGGAGATGGAACACAGCGTGAAGGTAAGAATTATCATTTATTTGTACACTAAAGAACACTATAAAACAAACTAAGAACAAAGGCACTTGCACAAATGCACTAAGACAAAACAAACAGAAAGCGCTAGCATGTGAGCTAGGGACATAAACAGGGCAGGAATAGCGTGGAAGCTAACAAGTATCAAAAGTAGGTTACCACAATGCGAGAAGAGCGACGTCATCTGTTGCATGGAAGCAAATAAGAGTCCGAGAACGAAGGCAAGCAAAGATGGGCTTAAATAGAAAGGATAATCAAGAATCAGGTGTGTGACAACAAACAAGAGACAGGTGACACTAATGAGTTACGATGACAACAGAAACAAAACAGGAAGTGCCACCGGGAACTAAGGACGTCAAATAACAAAACAGAAAACCGAACCCAAACCAGAACATGACATGATCCAAGTCCTGGATCATGACAGATATCGGTTGATATCGGAATCGGTAATTAAGAGTTGGACAATATCTAGAAGCATTTAAGTCTCACCTTAAAACTCATTTGTATACTCTAGCCTTTAAATAGACCTCATTTTTAGACCAGTTGATCTGCCGCTTTTTTTCTTTTTCTCCTATGTCCTCCCCTCCCTTGTGGAGGGGGTCCGGGCCGATGACCATGGATGAAGTACTGGCTGTCGAGAGTCGGGACCTAGGATGGACCGCTCGTCGGGACCCAGGATGGACCGCACGCCTGTGTATCGGTTGGGGACATTTCTACGCTGCTGATCCGCCTCCGCTTGGGATGGTTTCCTGTGGACGGGACTCTCGCTGCTGTCTTGGATCCGCTTTGAACTGAACTCTCGCGGCTGTGTTGGAGCCGCTGTGGATTGAACTTTCACAGTATCGTGTTAGACCCGATCGACATCCATTGCTTTCGGTCCCCTAGAGGGAGGGGGGTTGCCCACATTTGAGGTCCTCTCCAAGGTTTCTCATAGTCAGCATTGTCACTTGCGTCCCAATGGATGTGAATTCTCCCTGCCCACTGGGTGTGAGTTTTCCTTGCCCTTTTGTGGGTTCTTCCGAGGATGTCGTAGTCGTAATGGTTTGTACAGTCCTTTGAGACATTTGTGATTTAGGGCTATATAAATAAACATTGATTGATTGATTGATTGATTGACAATATCGGAATGTATCGGCAAAAAAGCCATTATTGGACATCTCTAATAAGAAATACTTTGACCACTGTGCTACTTCTCGGAAAATAATACCCGTTCATTTTTGTGCTTACCCAAGACGAAAAGTGAACAGACAACATGATTTTTTAAAAAATTTAAAAATACTGTACGTTCTTTGTCGCACGCAACCAGCTTGGCTAACGCTAACAGCCTAAAATGCTACGTGTAACACAGGGGTGCCCAGACTACAACTTCATACCAAAGACTATAAAAATGTGACCCATTACCTCCCGCTCGGCATCAAGGCTTGGAATTGGGGGTTAAATCAATCAATCAATCAATCAATCAATGTTTACTTATATAGCCCTAAATCACTAGTGTCTCAAAGGGCTGCACAAACCACCACGACATCCTCGGTAGGCCCACATAAGGGCAAGGAAAACTCACACCCAGTGGGACGTCGGTGACAATGATGACTATGAGAACCTTGGACAGGAGGAAAGCAATGGATGTCGAGCGGGTCTAACATGATACTGTGAAAGTTCAATCCACAATGGATCCAACACAGTCGCGAGAGTCCAGTCCAAAGCGGATCCAACACAGCAGCGAGAGTCCCGTTCACAGCGGAGCCAGCAGGAAACCATCCCAAGCGGAGGCGGATCAGCAGCGCAGAGATGTCCCCAGCCGATACACAGGCAAGCAGTACATGGCCACCGGATCGGACGGACCCCCTTCACAAGGGAGAGTGGGACATAGAAGAAAAAGAAAAGAAACGGCAGATCAACTGGTCTAAAAAGGGAGTCTATTTAAAGGCTAGAGTATACAAATGAGTTTTAAGGTGAGACTTAAATGTTTCTACTGAGGTGGCATCTCGAACTGTTACCGGGAGGGCATTCCAGAGTACTGGAGCCCGAACGCAGACTTTGTTTGGGCTTTGGGAATCACTAACAAGCCGGAGTCCTTTGAACGCAGATTTCTTGCCGGGACATACGGTACAATACAATCAGCAAGATAGGATGGAGCTAGACCGTGTAGTATTTTATACGTAAGTAGTAAAACCTTAATCACTGAAATGACTCCCGAGCGTGGCCACTGCTGCTGCTCACTGCTCTCCTAACCTCCCAGGGCGTCGTGGAACAAGGAGATGGGTCAAATCCAGAGGTTAATTTCACCCCACCTAGTGTGTGTGTGAGACTATCAGTGGTACTTTAACTTTAACTTAATAGCCTGGCTGGCGATTGACTGACACACCTTCCACCATCGACCGGGTAGCTGGTGACGGACGTATTGGCACCCCTGATTTGAACAGAATCCAACATGCTTTGATTCAAACTTACCAGTGTGAAAATGTCGCGAACACACCAACATGTACCAGGTGACGGCGGTTAAATAGTCATGTTTGATCGTTTCACGGCTTCCGACGTGACCTACCTTGACAAAAAGCATGACTTTAGTGTCCTTCTCAGGCTCTGCGGGCTTCAAGTCAGGCTTCTTCTGCTCGGAAGCCGAGGAGGACGATGTTGAAGATGAGGGCTTCAAGTCAGGCTTCTTCTGCTCGGAAGCCGAGGAGGACGATGTTGAAGATGAGGGCTTCAAGTCAGGCTTCTTCTGCTCGGAAGCCGAGGAGGACGATGTTGAAGATGAGGGTTTGCGTGATGGACGGTAATCCAGCTCCGTATTGGCAGACGCCGTCTCCAAACTCAACCGTTTGTTGTTTTCTTCAACTTCGGCCGCTCCCTGGCCGCGGCAAAGCTTCTCCCCGGTTTCTTCGTTTGAGGAAGATGAGGATGAGGACGATTTTTTGCGGCTTTTGCCAGGAGAAGGCGGTGCTGGGAAAGAAGGGGGAGCGGGTATTCCTCCAAAGGCCCATCCTGTGTTCTGATACTCGGCCGTCGGACCCGAGGGCTCATACGGCGTCTCATAAATAGCGGACGTCTGGTTCTGGTAGGCGACATCTGGGTCCTCGTAGATATGTTCCTCACAAGGATCCATTCTCGATCAGGAGAACAAGAACCAAAACAGGGAGTCTTGAATCTGGAAAGATGCACGGCAAAAGTGAGGGTCGATGCCAACCGTGCCCACGTTATCACAAAGCCTCATAGGACTTTGGACCGAGACTGTGCAGTGCGGTATTTTAATTACTGGAGCGTTTTTATGACATACTTCTTCTCAACATGACGATAACAATACCAACATACCGAGTGTTTAACTTGACGGATCCAAAATGCATTTTACAGTAAGTTTGTTTTGAGAAGTGTCAAGAATTACTGTCCTATCAGCCAATAATCCCTGCAAGCCCCACCTTCTAAAGCTGATCTCTGATTGGCTGACTGTTGGGGTGGTTGCCAATGACGTCATTAAAAAGCTATGATTTAAAAAAGTGTATCAGAATCAGGAGAGTTTTTCAATCAATCAATCAATCAATCAATCAATGTTTATTTATATAGCCCCAAATCACAAATGTCTCAAAGGACTGCACAAATCATTATGACTACAACATCCTCGGAAGAACCCACAAAAGGCCAAGGAAAACTTACACCCAGTGGGCAGGGAGAATTCACATCCAGTGGGACGCCAGTGACAATGCTGACTATGAGAAACCTTGGAGAGGACCTCAGATGTGGGGACCGAAAGCAATGGATGTCGAGCGGGTCTAGCATGATACTGTGAAAGTTCAATCCATAGTGGCTCCAACACAGCCGCGAGAGTTCAGTTCAAGCGGATCCAAGACAGCAGCGAGAGTCCCGTCCACAGGAAACCATCCCAAGCGGAGGCGGATCAGCAGCGTAGAGATGTCCCCAACCGATACATTTGAGTTGTTTATAATCCGGGGAGACGGGATGTGAATGGAGGAGGGTATTAGTAAAGTGTTGAAGTTGCCTGGAGGTGTTGTTTTAGAGCGGTTTTGAAGGAATATAGAGATGCACTTACTTTTATACCTGTTAGGAGTGCATTCCACATTGATGTGGCATAGAAAGAGAATGAGTTAAGACCTTTGTTAGATCGGAATCTGGGTTTAACGTGGTTTGTGGAGCTCCCCCTGGTGTTGTGGTTATGGCGGTCATTTACGTTAAGGAAGTAGTTTGACATGTACTTCGGTATCAAGGAGGTGTAGCGGATTACTCTGTCCTCCACCCTGAGCCAGCCCACTTTGGAGAAGTGGGTTGGATTGAGGTGTGATCTGGGGTGGAGGTCTAAAAGTAACCGGATTAGCTTATTCTGGGATATTTTGAGTCTATATTTGAGGGTTTTGGAGGTGCTGGGGTACCAGGAGTTGAAAAAACTGGTCCGAGACAATCTTCCCCAGCCGCACGTGCTGTAGATTGTACATCTCCTTAAAAATACATCGCTATTGCATATATTGCAGTGTTTCTTAACTGTATAGACCAGGGGTGTCAAACTCATTACAGTTCGGGGGCCACATGGAGAAAAATCTACTCCCCAAGTGGGCCGGACTGGTAAAATCCCGGCACGATAACATAAAAATAAAGACAACTTCGAATTGTTTTCTTTGTTTAAAAATTTAACAAGCACATTCTCAAAATGTATAAATCATAATGTTGAGAGGTTTTTTTTTTTAATTTGTCGTTATTTATTCTTTCTGAATAAATGATGTGATAATGTTCATCAGTCGACTCATTGGTGTTAATTTTCAATCTATGAAGATTAAAAAAAAAAAATCATAGTATGTTATTTATGTAGTTTGATCATTTTCCTCGACTGGTGCATGAACATAATGTGATTCGTTTGTTTTTTTTCTACATATATAACATAATCTACAACAGGGGTAGGGAACCTATGGCTCTAGAGCCAGATGTGGCTCTTTTGATGACTACATCTGGCTCTCGGATAAATCTGAGCTGACATTGCTTAACACGATAAGTAATTAATAAGTCCACTTGACATCACAGTATTAAAAATAGTGTTCAAAATATAAAACATTCTCATGCATTTTTAATCCATCCATCCGTTTTCTACCGCACCTGTTCAAGAAGTTGCGTTAATGGTAAGAAGTCATTTATTTATTATTGGTTAGTGTGGGGCTTGCCCTCCCGGGGGTTCTTCAGACCACCAAGCACCGACATGAGAGGCTGTTTTAGGGTTACAATATTGTTTTATTTTTCAATAAGTCTCTCAGTTGCTTTACAGCAATTGTATTTTTCTCTTTCGTTCTCGCTTGCGCTCTGGCTCCGGCCCCAACCCCGTCTCTCCTCCTGGCTGCTGCTGATAACAGAGCGACAGGTGATTAGATAACAAGGCGCAGGTGGACCGTCTACGCACCTGTCACTGATTTTGAGGCTGATCCTGGCACACCCCAGTTTGCTGCAGGCCCGCAGGCCACGCCCCCTCCACAGTTAACTTCAGAATAACAATGTTATTAAAAAGAATAAGAGACCTATTATATTCTAGAAATGTTGGTCTTACTTAAAAATGCACGCGTTTAGTTGTGTTTAGTGTTAAAACAAATATTATATGGCTCTTATGGAAATACATTTAAAAATATTTGGCTTTTTGGCTCCCTCAGCCAAAAAGGTTCCCGACCCCTGATCTACAAGATTGGTCTCAGACACACGGCCCGCGAGACATTATTTTGCGGCCCCCACTTTAAAATGAAAGTTTAATATTAGTGCGGCCCGCGAGTTTTATATGAATGCCACTTGACAGTGTTGTGTTATTTGGGTTCAAAATGGCTCTTTCAACGTTCTGGGTTGCCTACCCCTGCATTAGTGGAAAAGCGGCAAGTGAGTGACGTTGCCATGGAGAAGAGGGTTTTCCCACTGTATAATGGTTCCCGATAACCTGGACCAATTCAAATTGATATTAGTTTTTTTTATTGTTTAATTTGAATTGCCTCACATTATGAACACTGGATATATTTCTAAGTGACGCCGGATAACACTCCGGGAGCCGTCACTTTTTTGCGCTCACTATCCCTGTACTTTCCCGGCTATTATCCGCCAACCGCCGTGTTGCTGTAGGGAGGAAAAGCGGAACGACACACATTCCGGAAATAACATTATTCTCCCTGCGTCAGCTAAATATAAATATATTCCACAACCCCAAACACGTTTTTTTCAAAGCCTTGCAATAAAGAGAAAGGTTTGTGATGAGTAAAGACAATTCCAGGAAAAGTGGGAGATGCAATATTTCTTTGATGAGCACAGGGGTAACCCGACGTGTCTTATTTGCACAGAGAAATTGGGGTGCACAGGTGATTGAGTTTGAGACCCCTGATCTACAAAGATACAAATCATTGCTATTGCGACATCTAGAGGACACATTTAGAACAGCTGTATATTTAATTCAAAAATTTTGGGGCATTTTTAAACTCATCCCGTGGGGCCGATCAAACGTACGTTTGACACCCCTGATACAAACCAGGGTGAGATAACGGTAAAAAAATAAATTAAAAAAAAGATTAAAATAAAATAAAATAGAACAAAAAAATCGGAAGAAGTCTGGCGCTCAAGTCATAGAGAAGTTTCTTAAGTGCAAAAATTATGACTAAACTGCTGAAGCTGTATTTTCATTTGCACTTTATTTTATTGACAGTTTATTTAAGAAAAATACATATTAACATACATTTTTGTTAATTTAATTAGAGTTTATGTATGTTTGCATAGGTGTATGTACATTCTTTTTTTCACCAGTTTTAATGAACATATCACGTATCGTTTATAAGTGTATCAATTGACGAGTTTGTAAACTGTAAGTAGGTTTCGATATGATTATTGAAAACGATTAAAATTAAAAGTAAGAGTACTAATTCTGTGTTAATATTTGAGTGGGTCCCGGGCCCCTCTGTCCAGGAAAAGTTTGGCCCCGAAGTCAAAAAGGTTAGGAACCTCTACAATATTATACAATACTATTATACAAACCCCGTTTCCATATGAGTTGGGAAATGGTGTTAGATGTAAATATAAACAGAATACAATGATTTGCAAATCATTTTCAACCCATATTCAGTTGAATATGCTACAAAGACAACATATTTTATTTTTAAACTTGTCCAGGGTGTACCCCGCCTTCCGCCCGATTGTAGCTGAGATAGGCGCCAGCGCCCCCCGCGACCCCGAAAGGGAATAAGCGGTAGAATTGGATGGATGGATGATAAAAAAAATGTTTGGGGGCAAATAATCATTAACTTTAGAATTTGATGCCAGCAACAGGTGACAAAGACGTTGGGAAAGGTGGCAATAAATACTGATAAAGTTGAGGAACGCTCATCAAACACTTATTTGGAACATCCCACAGGTGTGCCGGCTAATTGGGAACAGGTGGGTGCCATGATTGGGTATAAAAACAGCTTCCCCAAAAATGCTCAGTCTTTCACAAGAAAGGATGGGGCGAGGTACACCCCTTTGTCCACAACTGTGTGAGCAAATAGTCAAACAGTTTAAGAACAACGTTTCTCAAAATGCAATTGGAAGAAATTTAGGAATTTCAACATCTACGGTCCATAATATCATCAAAAGGTTCAGAGAATCTGGAAAAAAAACAGTCAACGTAAGCGGCATGGCCGGAAACCAACATTGAATGACCGTGACCTTCGACCTTCGATCAATTTCTAAAGGATATCACCACATGGGCTCAGGAACACTTCAGAAAACAACTGTCACTAAATACAGTTTGTCGCTACATCTGTAAGTGCAAGTTAAAGCTCTACTATGCAAAGCGAAAGCCATTTATCAACAACACCCAGAAACGCCGCCGGCTTTTCTGGGCCCGAGATCATCTAAGATGGACTGATGCAAAGTGGAAAAGTGTTCTTTGGTCTGGCGAGTCCACATTTCAAATTGTTTTTGGAAATATTCGACATTGTGTCATCTGTACCAAAGGGGAAGTGAACCATTCTTACTGTTATCGACGCAAAGTTCAAAAGCCAGCATCTGTGATGGTATGGGGGTGCATTAGTGCCCAAGGCATGGGTAACTTACACATCTGTGGAGGCACCATTAATGCTAAAAGGTACATACAGCTTTTGGAACAAAATATGCTGCCATCTAAGGGCCGTCTTTTTCATGGACGCCCCTGCTTATTTCAGCAAGACAATGCCAAGCCACATTCAGCATATGTTACAACAGATGAGGAAAGTGAGAGTGAAGGACTAGAAAAAAAAAAGAAAAGACAAGGGCAGTGAGAGCGATTCAGATGTTATTAGACTCATTTACTAGTGTAGCCGAGTGTCCTTGGTTCGCCTATACCAGGGGTCACCAACCTTTTTGAAACCAAGAGCTACTTCTTGGGTACTGATTAATGCGAAGGGCTACCAGTTTGATACACACTTAAATACATTGCCAGATATAGCCAATTTGCTCAATTTACCCTTAATAAATAAATCTATATATATTAAAAAAATGGGTATTTCTGTCTGTCATTCCGTCAGACATTTTGTTTTCTTTTACGGAAGGTTTTTTGTAGAGAATAAATGATGAAAAAAAAACACTTAATTGAACGGTTTAAAAGAGGAGAAAACACAAAAAAAAGTAAAATTAAATTTTGAAACACAGTTTATCTTTAAGTTCGACTCTTTAAAATTCAAAATTCAACCGAAAAAAATAAACTAGCTAATTCGAATCTTTTTGAAAAAATAAAAAAAATAATTTATGGAACATCATTAGTAATTTTTCCCGACTAAGATTAATTTCAGAATTTTGAAGACATGTTTTAAATAGGTTAAAATCCAATCTGCACTTTGTTAGAATATATAACAAATTGGACCATTTTTAGCAAAAACAAATCATTATATCTTCTAGATTTTCCAGAACAAAAATTTTAAAAGAAATTCAAAAGACTTTGAGATAAGATTTAAATTTGATTCTACAGATTTTCTGGATTTGCCAGAATAATTTTTTGGGATATTAATCATAATTAGTTTGAAGAAATATTTCACAAATTTTTTTTGTCGAAAAAACAGAAGTAAAAATGAAGAATTAAATTAAAATGTATTTATTATTCTTTACAATAAAAAAAATACTTAAAAATTGATTTAAATTGTCAGGAAAGAAGAGGAAGGAATTTAAAAGGTAAAAAGGTATATGTGTTTAAAAATCCTAAAATCATTTTAAGGTTGTATTTTTTCTCTAAAATTGTCTTTCTGAAAGTTATGAGAAGCAAAGTAAAAAAAATAAATGAATTTATTCAAACAAGTGAAGACCAAGTCTTTAAAATATGTTCTTGGTTTTTCAAATTCTATTTGAGTTTTGTCTCTCTTAGAATTAAAAATGTCAAGCAAAGCGAGACCAGCTTGCTAGTAAATAAATCAAATTTAAAAAATAGAGGCAGCTCACTGGTAAGTGCTGCTATTTGAGCTATTTTTAGAACAGGCCAGCGGGCGACTCATCTGGTCCTTACGGGCTACCTGGTGCCCGCGGGCCCCGCATTGGTGACCTCTGGCCTATACAGTGTACTTCTATAATAAAATAATAAACGGGAGACATTAGAGCAGGTCCGGTAGCCACCGCTTCTTTGATAGGAACTCCTTTACACCTCTCTCTCCACAACCACACACCCTAGGTCACAGCCCCACGGCAACTCTGAAAGGACAAAACTCCTCCTCCTCTTCCTCCTCCTCACACTTTCTGTTAACTTGGGACACCCTGAACTGTTTGTTACCCTAGGATAATTCTGGAAAATCCCTTATCTGCTTATTGTGTTACTAGTGTTTTAGTGAGACTATATGGTGGTACCTGAAAGTCGGAGGGGTGTGACCACGGGTGTGGTGACCGCCAGTGTCTCCGTGGGAAGCCATGTTTCTCGACGAGGCAAGGCAGCCGGGCTGAGATATATTTTTTTCCCAACTCCTCCACGGTGTAACATCCGACGGTCAGGGGCGGCTGTTGGGACGAGGCAAGCTGCAGGAAGAACGACGTAAACTCTCCGCTCATGTCTACGGTAAGAGCCGACTTATTGCCACCCTTTTCTTACCGGAACCTGCCGGTGGACATGTGGTAGGGAACCATGTTCGCTTGACCGCTCTGTTCCATAGTAAAGCTTCACCGTCAGCTTTTTGGGAATGTAAACAAGGAAACACCGGCTGTGTTTGTGTTGCTAAAGGCAGCTGCAATACACCGCTTCCTACCTGCAGCTTTCTTCTTTGACGTCTCCATTATTAATTGAACAAATTGCAAAAGATTCAGCAACACAGATGACCAGAATACTGTGTAATTATGCGATTAAAGCAGACTACTTATAGCTGGGATCGGTACTGGATCAAAATGTTTGCGACGTTTTCAGCAGGATAATTTGCATGAAATTTAAAATTGCAATTTAGTAACCTAAAAAGGCCGTATTGGAATGTGTTGCAATGTTAATATTTCATCATTGATATATAAACTATCAGACTGCGTGGTCGGTAGTAGTGGGTTTCAGTAGGCCTTTAAGTTGAAGTGGCGTGGTATTTTTTATTTTATTTTTTTATTTAGATTTTTTTGGTGGCCACAATCCATCCATCCATTTTCTACCGCTTATTCCCTTTTGGGGTCGCGGGGGGCGCTGGCGCCTATCTCAGCTACAATCGGGCGGAAGGCGGGGTACACCCTGGACAAGTCGCCACCTCATCGCAGGGCCAACACAGATAGACAGACAACATTCACACTCACATTCACACACTAGGGCCAATTTTTTTAGTGTTGCCAATCAACCTATCCCCAGGTGCATGTCTTTGGAAGTGGGAGGAAGCCGGAGTACCCGGAGGGAACCCACGCATTCACGGGGAGAACATGCAAACTCCACACAGAAAGATCCCGAGCCTGGATTTGAACCCAGGACTGCAGGAACTTCGTATTGTGAGGCAGACGCACTAACCCCTCTGCCACCGTGAAGCCGGTGGCCACAATAAATCCTTAAATTAAAGGTGCTGGATGCCACACTTTTAAACCCCCCAAAATACAACACCAAACCAACAGCTTGCATATGTGACAAATAGTGGTTTAGGGGGAGACGATTTAACACCTTTTCGTGTTTCTTATCTCTGTGACGTCACATAACCTGTTTATAGTATTACTGTGCACGAACATTAAAAACTTAAGGGAGCAAATAATTAATTTTAATGAAAAATGAATGACACCGATAAAGATTGCCGTCATACTTATTTTGATTATTGTTTCCCAACTGTTTGTAAATGCTGAAATTTAAAAAAAACATTAAAAAGAAAAAAAAAGATTGCGATCATTTAATTCACTTCCTGAACAAGTCACAGTCAAGTTGGCAGAAGACATCCCTGAACACCCGGAAGTGTTGTCTAACACTGCCAATTTGCCAATGACTTTTGCCAAATAATATTAAGAAAATCTGCAAAACTACATTGTTTTGCTATAGTTGGCAGGAAAATTCCCTTTTTCTTCTAACCTGTTCTTGAAAATAAAAGGAAAAAAAACAGGGCTGGACGCGTACTTTGAAAGGCGTTAACGGAAACGCCTTTAATGCATCTTAGCCACCTTGCTATGTGAGGAAACTCGGAGGAGGTGACTTTAATGGACGGTGGATGACACAAAAACAACAACGACATAATTTTAAAGGCATCTTTGTGAGGCGCCGCCTGTCAAATCTGTCAGGTAAAGTAAACTTTTCTCGGCGTCGGCAAACGGACTCTTTTATTCTCCAAACGCTGTGCTTGTATCAACATAAGAGGCTCGCTCATTGAATTGTTGCTCAGTTGTTGTGTTTTGTGACGCAATTGTTGTCAGTCTTTATCGTTAAAGCCCTACTGAAATGATATTTTCTTATTTAAACGGGGATAGCAGGTCCATTCTATGTGTCATACTTGATCATTTCGCGATATTGCCATATTTTTGCTGAAAGGATTTAGTAGAGAACATTGAGGATACAGTTCGCAACTTTTGGTGGCTAATAAAAAAGCCTTGCCTGTACCGAAAGTAGCAGACGATGTGCGCGTGACGTCACTGGTTGTCGAGCTCCTCACATTGTCTACAACCATGGCCACCAGCGGCGAGAGCGATTTGGACAGAGAAAGCGACAATTTCCCCATTAATTTAAGCGAGGATGAAAGATTTGTGGATGAGGGTAGTGAGAGTGAAGGACTAAAAGAAAAAAAAGGACAGTGGGAGCGATTCAGATGTTATTAGACACAATTACTAGGATCATTCTGGAAAATCCCTTATCTGCTTATTGTGTTACTAGTGTTTTAGTGAGATTACATAATCCTACCTGAAAGTCGAAAGGGTGTGGTGACCGCCATTGTCTCTTAGGGAAGCCACGAAAGTCGCAGCTGCCTCTTTGACAGCTGCAGGAGGAACGACACAAAGTTCCACTCATGTTTACGGTAAGAGCCGACTTATTACCACAATTTTCTGACAGAAACCTGCCTGTTGACATGTGGTAGAGCAGTGTTTTTCAACCTTTTTTAAGGCAAGGCACATTTTTGTCATAAAAAAAAAAAATCCGGAGGCACAACGTTAAAAAATGTACTTTGTGTTAGCAAGCAAGGCTATCTACGTTGTTGCTATCCTTCTTTGTATGGACTTTGTTGATTGTCGTGTCACGTACGGATGTACTTTGTGGGCGCCGTAAGTTTTTGCTGTCGTCCAGCATTTTGTCTCTGTTTACTTCATAGCCAGTTCAGTTTGACTTTCGTTTTGCATAGCCTTTTCCCTTCCCTTTCGTTCATTTTGGGTTTAAGCATTACATACCTTTTTTACCTGCACACTGCCTCCCACTGTGGTCTGCATATCGGGATTGATTGAGACTTTTATTAGTAGATTGCACAGTACAGTTCATATTCCGTACAATTGACCACTTAATGGTAACACCTGAATACGTTTTTAATTCGGGAACCACGTTCACAACAAACCATTGTCTCAGCCGACACATTCCGACTTTAATAATAATAATAATGGATTAGATTTATATCGCGCTTTTCTATTATTAGATACTCAAAGCGCTCACAGAGAAGTGGGAACCCATCATTCATTCACACCTAGTGGTGGTAAGCTACATCTGTAGCCACAGCTGCCCTGACGGCAGCGATTTGGATGTCAATAGGCGGGGACCGAACCTGCAACCCTCAAGTTTCTGGCACGGCCGCGCTACCCACTACGCCAGGGGTCACCAATGCGGTGCCCGCGGGCACCAGGTAGCCCGTAAGGACCAGATGAGTCGCCCGCTGGCCTGTTCTAAAAATAGCTCAAATAGCAGCACTTACCAGTGAGCTGCCTCTATTTTTATTTTATTTTATTTATTTACAAGCAAGCTGGTCTCGCTTTGCTCGACATTTTTAATTCTAAGAGAGACAAAACTCAAATAGAATTTGAAAATCCAAGAAAATATTTTAAAGACTTGGTCTTCACTTGTTTAAATAAATCCATTTATTTTTTACTTTGCTTCTTATAACTTTCAGAAAGACAATTTTTGAGAAAAAATACAAACTTAAAAATGATTTTAGGATTTTTTAAACACATATACCTTTTTACCTTTTAAATTCCTTCCTCTTCTTTCCTGACAATTTAAATCAATGTTCAAGTATTTTATTTTTTTATTGTAAAGAATAATAAATACATTTTAATTTAATTCTTCATTTTAGCTTCTGTTTTTTCGATGAAGAATATTTGTGAAATATTTATTCAAACTTATTATGATTAAAATTCAAAAAAGTTATTCTGGCAAATCTAGAAAATGTGTAGAATCAAATTTAAATCTCATTTTAAAGTTTTTTTAATTTCTTTTAAAATTTTTGTTCTGGAAAATCTAGAGGAAATAATGATTTGTGTTTGTTAGAAATATAGCCTGGTCCAATTTGTTATATATTCTAACAAAGTGCAGATTGGATTTTAACCTTTTTGAAACATGTCATCCAAATTCTAAAATTAATCTTAATCAGGAAACATTACTAATGATGTTCCATAAATATATACATATTTTTTTCCAAAAGATTTGAATTAACTAGTTTTTCTCTTCATATTTTTTGGTTAAATTTTTAATTTTAAAGAGTCGAACTTGAAGATAAACTATGTTTCAAAATTTAATTTTCATTTTTGTCGTGTTTTCTCCTCTTTTAAGCCGTTCAATTAAGTGTTTTTTTCATCATTTATTCTCTACAAAAAACCTTCAGTAAAAGGAAAAAAAATGTACGACGAAATGACAGACAGATTTTTTTTATATATATATATATATATATATATATATATAGATTTATTTATCAAAGGTAAATTGAGCAAATTGGCGTTTTCTGGCAATTTATTTAAGTGCGTATTAAACTGGTAGCACTTCGCATTAATCAGTACCCAAGAAGTAGCTCTTTTTTTTTTTTTATAAAACCCAAGACTTACTTTTGGTAAATTAGGACCAAAGTTATCGATCTTGTCTCAGAGCCAGCCAATGTGGTGAGTTTTGAAAAAAACAAATGCTTCTGCGCTATATTTTTGTACACTTTATTACTTAGTATTTTAACAAACGACATGTTTAAACACACACATTTTGCTCACTGAGTTTTAGAAAACTCAAGACTCACTCCTGGCAAATTTAGACCTAAGTAATCGATCCTGTCTCGGAATCAGTCAATGAGGTGAGTTTCGAAGCTACAAATTTTTCTGCAGCGGTATTTTTTCCCCCTGAATTTTAAAATCAATCAATCAATCAATGTTTACTTATATAACCCTAAATCACTAGTGTCTCAAAGGGCTGCACAAACCACAACACAAACCACTACGACATCCTCGGTAGGCCCACATAAGGGCAAGGAAAACTCACACCCAGTGTATAATATATTATAAATAAAAAACATATATACATACATACTATATATATGCTTTTTAAAGTATACAGTAATAATATATAATACATAAAAACATATATATGCATACATGCATACATATGTATATATATATATATGCATATATACATACATATATACAGTATATATGTCTGCGTGTGTGTATGTGTATACATATATGCATATGCATATATATGTATGTATATATGCATATATATGTATGTATATATGCATATTTACATACATATACATACTGTACATATGCATATGCATACATACATACATACATACATATACACATACACACACATGCAGACATATTAATGTATATATATATATGTATACATACATACATACACATATATGTATGTCTATATGCATACATATATATTGTCTTTGTCATCTCAACATACATATATACACATTTATACATATACATACATACATACGTATATACATTTATACATACATATAATACATAAAATAACATTTTACATCGTTGTAAAAGGTAGCAAATGGAGCTTTCTATAAGGGTTGCAACATTTTCATTAGTAATGGATCAGAATTACCAGGATTTGAAAGCATTTTGCTGGAAATGAGCAAACATTTTAGTTCATTTAGAAAACATCCTGCGATAAAATTTGCCTCAACCAAAGTAATTAATGCAATTTTGATTCACTGTTTTAGGAATTTATTCATCAGTCCAATCACCATTTGTGTTTTTGTGATTCAAATGATGGATTAAAGTAAACACTGCATTTTAACAAATAACATTTTTAAACACATACGTTTGGCCTACATTGTTCACTAAATCCAAAGCCAAAAAAATCCTGTGACATAAATCCAAAAAGCTTTCATAATAAAGACACAAATGAGCCTCCATACTGTCGTTAGCCTCAGTGTATGCAAAGATAATGCTGTCAAACAACAAAGCTCTTAGTATAAACATACCACTAACTAAACTAGTTTTATCTTTTTAATTGTTGGAAATATTTTTTTAAATGCTAGAATGCATTGAATGGTATGTGTGTTTGCTTTTTATGAAAAAACTGGTTAATGTGTTTCACTGTGCCTTACGTTTTATTACCGGTTGTGGCAACCTTGTTCACATTGCACCTATTTGCAAAGACAAACTGGACATCTTTGTCAGCATGCAGATTTTTTTTGTTGGTTGTTTTTTTTATATATATATATATATATATATATATATAAAATCACTTCTTGGTCTGGTTCTCCCTTATTCATGTTCTTTCATGTGTAGAGATTCCAGTCGCCACGGCTTAAGGTCGCAGGACGCTTTTAGCGTGTTTGTTTCTAGAGCCAAGACAAATAATGGAAACAAATTCTTCAGATTTTCTGCTTCACGGTCATGGAATGCCTTAGTAAAGCATCTGAGGTTACCTGAACTGATCGCTCTGGGGGAATTTCAGGTCATTTGAAAGGACGGAGAAACTGTTTCTATTGGGTATTGATTGTATTTGATTTACTGAAACATTTTATACGTTGTTTTGACAAGATATTTAATGTTGGAACTGAGAAACTATTTTTTGTTGTTGCAAATAATCATTAACTTAGAATCTGATAGCAGCAACACATTGCGGGTATTTTTACCACAGTGTTAGATCGCCTTTCCTTTCCTTTTAACAACAATGGCGTTTCGATGTCGATTAATCATGCAGCCCAAGTAGATATTAAGTGAAAGAGCGGTGTATCTTGCGTCTTACAAAAACAAAAAAACAAGCGGACACGAAAGTATTTGCAGCAAGAGTAAGAGAGCAGATCTTCCACCACAAACCCAGAGAATGTGCCTTTAATATATATATATATATATATATATATATATATATATATATATATATATATATATATATATATATATATATATATATATATATATATATATATATATATATATATATATATATATATATATATATATATATATATATATATATATATATATATATATATATATATATATATATATAGGGCTTCACGGTGGCAGAGGGGTTAGTGCGTCTGCCTCACAATACGAAGGTCCTGCAGTCCTGGGTTCAAATCCAGGCTCGGAATCTTTCTGTGTGGAGTTTGCATGTTCTCCCCGTGAATGCGTGGGTTCCCTCTGGGTACTCCGGCTTCCTCCCACTTCCAAAGACATGTACCTGGGGATAGGTTGATTGGCAACACTAAATTGGCCCTAGTGTGTGAATGTGAGTGTGAATGTTGTCTGTCTATCTGTGTTGGCCCTGCGATGAGGTGGCGACTTGTCCAGGGTGTACCCCGCCTTCCGCCCGATTGTAGCTGAGATAGGCGCCAGCGCCCCCCGCGACCCTGAAAGGGAATAAGCAGTAGAAAATGGATGGATGGATATATATATATATATATATATATATATATATACACACAATGGCACATTGTGTAAATGGTAAATAAAAACAGAATACAATGATTTGCAAATCCTTTTCAACTTATATTCAATTGAATAGACTGCAAAGACAAGATATTTAATGTTCGAACTTAGAAACTTTTTTTTTTTTTTTGCAAATAATCATAAACTTAGAATTTAATGGCAGCAACACATTGCAAAAAAAGGTGACACTGGGGCATTTTTACCACTGTGTTACATGGCCTTTCCTTTTAACAACACTCAGTAAACATTTGGGAACTGAGGAGACCAATTTCTGAAGCTTTTATGGTGGAATTCTTTCCCATTCTTGCTTGATGTACAGCTCAAGTTGTTCAACAGTCTGGGGTCTCAGTTGTGGTATTTTAGGCTTTATAATGCGCCACACATTTTCAATGGGAGACAGGTCTGGACTACAGGAAGGCCAGTCTAGTACACGCACTCTTGCTATGAAGCCACGCTATTGTAACACGTGCAGAATGTGGCTCAGCATTGTCTTGCTCAAATAAGCAGGGGCGTCTATGAAAAATGGCATTAAAATGTAAAAAAAAAAATATGGCGCTCCAAAACCTGTATGTACCTTTCGGCATTTATGGTGCCTTCACAGATGTGTAAGTTACCCATGCCCTGGGCACTAATGCACCCCCATACCATTACAGATGCTGGCTTTTAAACTTTGCGCCTATAACAGTCCGGATGGTTCTTCTCCTCTTTGGTCCGGAGGACACTACGTCCACAGTTTCCCAAAAAATTTGAAATGTGGACTCGTCAGACCACAGAACACTTTTCCACTTTGCATCAGTCCATCTTAGGCGAGCTCGGGCCCAGCGAAGCAGGCATCGTTTATGGGTGTTGTTGATAAATGGCTTTGGCTTTGAATAGTGGAGTTTTAACTTGCACTTACAGATGTAGCGACAAACTGTTGTTACTGACAGTAGTTTTCTGAAGTGTTGCTGAGCCCATGTGGTGATATCCTTTACAAGCTGATGTCGCTTTTTGAAGCACTACCGCCTGAGGGTTGAAAAGGTCACGTGCATTCAATGTTGTTTTTAAGCCTTGCCGCTTGCGTGCAGTGATTTCTCCACATTCTCTGAACTTTTTGATGATATTAGGGACCGTAGATGCTGAAATCCCTAAATTCCTTGCAATGGCTCGTTGAGAAATGTTGTTTTTAAAATGTCAAAAAATTTGCTCTGGCATTTGTTCACAAAGTGGTGACCCTCGACCCATCCTTGTTTGTGCAGGACTGAGCATATCACGGTAGCTGCTTTTATCATACTTGCCAACCTTGAGACTGCCGAATAGATAGATGGGGGATAGGGATGGGTTTATTTTTGAGGGGGGGGCGATTGAGCTGGGTGAGGTTGGGGGTGCAGGGTTTGGTGGTATTGGGGGGTGTATATTGTAGCAAACCCGGAAGAGTTAGTGCTGCAAGGGGTTCTGGGTATTTGTTCTGTGGTGTTTATGTTGTGTTACGGTGCGGATCTTTTCCTGAAATATGTTTGTCATTCTTGTTTGGTGTGGGCCCTGCGATGAGGTGGCGACTTGTCCAGGGTGTATCCCGCCTTCCGCCCGATTGTAGCTGAGATAGGCGCCAGCGCCCCCCGCGACCCCGAAAGGGAATAAGCGGTAGAAAATGGATGGATGGATGGGTTCACATTGTGGCGCATATTTGTAACAGTGTTAAAGTTGTTTATACGGCCACCCTCAGTGTGACCTGTATGGCTGCTGACCAAGTATGTATTACATTCATTTATGTGTGTGTTAAAGCCGCATATATTATGTGACAGGGCCGGCACGCTGTTTGTACGGAGGAAAAGCGGACATGACGACATGGTTTTTATACCCAATCATGGCACCCACCTGTTCCCAATTAGCCTGTTCCCCTGTGGGATTTTCCAAATAAGTGTTTGATGAGCATTCCTCAACTTTCTCAGTCTTTTTTGCCACTTGTGCCAGCTTTTTTGAAAGACGTTGCAGGCATTAAATCCCAAATGATAATATTTGCAAAAAATAACAAAGTTTACCAGTTTGAACGTTAAGTATCTTGTCTCTGCAGTCTATTCAATTAAATATAAGTTGAAAAGGATTCGCAAATCATTGTATTCTGTTTTTATTTACAATTTTCACAACGCGCCAACTTCTCTGGTTTTGAGTTTTGTTTTTTTGCCAGGTTAATAAATAAAGGGTATTTATTGAAAACTGTCCATCTTCCCTTGTCATTTTTGTATCAGTTGTGTTCAGTTCCTCCTGACACACATTTGTTTCTCTTTCAGCATGTTCCTCAGAATAGAGCTGGGCTTCCTGTATGCTGTTTGTGGTTTGTTGGCACAAAGCGCCGCGTCGCCACAGCGCCGTCCCCCGCTGCTGGTGGTGTCGTTCGATGGCTTCCGGGCAGACTACCTGCAGAGGTTCCCTATGCCCAACCTGACGCTCTTGTACAGCCAAGGGGTCCTGGTGGAGCACCTCACCAACGTTTTTATCACAAAGACCTTCCCTAATCACTACAGCCTGGTAAGCCTTGTGCATCTGGGGGTGCGGGGACATGTCGTTCTCAAAAGGGAACTTGTCCTTTTTTGGGGGGGGGCTTTTCATGAGCACCTGCAAAGGCTGCAAATACTTCTGTGCATGTGATTTCTGGTGTATTTTTATAACAAAGATTTCCCCAAATTAATGTTTATGAAGAAGTAATGTAAATTAGAGATGTGACGTTCGTGAACGAGTGGAGTGTTTTGAACTGCTCTTTTAAGTGAACGATGGGAACCGGATCACAGTTCGTTTTAGAGAAATTTTTCATGCAGATGCAACTTTAGCGTTGGCAAATGCCCACTCTGCATGTGCGTTTCCCTGGACTGGCAACTGGACTCGATAATGAGTTAAACAATAATAATAAACACATTAAAATTATCCATCCATCCATGTTCTTGCGCTTATCTGAAGTCGGGTCGCGGGGGCAGCAGCCTAAGCATGGAAACCCAGACTTCCCTTTTCCCAGCCACTTTTTCATATATATACAGTGGGGCAAAAACGTATTTAGTCAGCCACTAATTGTGCAAGTTCTCCCACTAAAAATGATGACAGAGGTCTGTAATTTTCATCAAAGTTACACTTCAACTGTGAGAGACAGGATGTGAAAAAAAATCCAGGAATTCACATTGTAGGAATTTTAAATAATTTATTTTGTAAATTATGGTGGAAAATAAATATTTGGTCAATAACAAAAATTGTAATATAACCTTTGTTGGCAATACCAGAGGTCAAACGATTACTATAGGTCTTTACAAGGTTTGCACACACAGTAGCTGGTATTTTGGCTCATTCCTCTATGCAGATCTTGTCGAGAGCAGTAATGTTGTGGGGCTGTCGCTGAGCAACACTGACTTTCAACTCCCTCCACAGGTTTTCTATGGGGTTGAGGTCTGGAGACTGGCTAGGCCACTCCAGGACTTTTAAATGCTTTTTACGGAGCCACTCCTTCGTTGCCCGGGCGGTGTGTTTGGGATCATTGTCATGCTGGAAGACCCAGCCACGTTTGATCTTCAAAGCTCTCACTGATGGAAGGAGGTTTTGGCTCAAAATCTCACGATACATGGCCCCATTCATTCTTTCCTTAACACGGATCAGTCGTCCTGTCCACTTAGTAGAAAAACAGCCCCAAAGCATGATGTTCCCAGCCCCATGCTTCACAGCTGGTATGGTGTTCTTGGGATGCAACTCAGTATTCTTCCTCCTCCAAACAGGACGAGTTGAGTTTATACCAAAAAGTTCTATTTTGGTTTCATCTGACCACATGACATTCTCCCAATCCTCTGCTGTATCATCCATGTGCTCTCTGGCAAACTTCAGACGGGCCTGGACATGCACTGGTTTAAGCAGGGGGGACACGTCTGGCACTGCAGGATTTGATTCCCTGTCGGCGTAGTGTGTTACTGATGGTAACCTTTGTTACTTTGGTCCCAGCTCTCTGCAGGTCATTCACCAGGTCCACCCGTGAGGTTCTGGGATTTTTGCTCACCGTTCTCATGATTATTTTGACCCCACGGGAAGAGATCTTGCCCCAGATCGAGGGAGATTATCAGTGGTCTTGTATGTCTTTAATTGCTCCCACAATTGAGTTTTTTCACACCAAGCTGCCTGCCTATTGTAGATTCACTCTTCCCAGTCTGGTGCAGGTATACAATTCTTTTCCTGGTGTCCTTTGACAACTGTTTGGTTTTGGCCATAGTGGAGTTTGGAGTCTGACTGTTTGAGGCTGTGGACAGGTGTCTTTTATACAGATAATGAGTTCAAACAGGTTCCATTAATACAGGTAACGAGTGTAGGACAGAAGAGCTTCTTAAAGAAGAAGTTACAGGTCTGGGAGAGCCAGAGATCTTCCTTGTTTGACGTGACCAAATACTTATTTTCCACCATAATTTACAAATAAATTCTTTAAAATTCCTACAATGTGAATTCCTGGATTTTTTTTTCACATTCTGTCTGTCACAGTTGAAGTGTACCTATGATGAAAATTACAGACCTCTGTCATCATTTTAAGTGGGAGAACTTGCACAATCGCTGGCTGACTAAATACTTTTTTGCCCCACTGTATATGAATATATATCTCTAACATTTTTTATATAATGTTTTAAAAAAATTGTGTTTACAATGTGTCTGTATATGTGTGTGGTCCTTAGAAAATTGCGGGCCGCACTTTGGACACCCCTGCCATATTAATATAACATATCGGAACGACAGGCAAATATTCCATTTGAACAAAACATGTTCCACAAGTGTTGCGCTGCTCCCCAGATGACGGGACTTTACGCCGAGTCTCACGGCATCCTGGCCAGTGCCATGTACGACCCCGTCAGCCACAAGCACTTCAGCGTCGGCAACAGCAGCGACCCCATGTGGTGGAATGCGGCGACGCCTTTCTGGATTTCCGTCAACCAAGCCGGCTACACGTCGGCGATCGCCATGTGGCCGGGCTCCGAGGTGACCATCCGCAACCAAACGCCCTCACACTTCTTACCCTACAACAGTGACGTGACCTTCCAGGAGCGCCTGTCCAACGTGACCAACTGGATCCTGGGAAGCGAGAAGGTAGAACCTGTCACCTATGTCGACTTCTATACGTCACGAGTTTGATTCAAATTGTTGGCGTTGTTGCTTTCCAGGACGAAGGGGCGCTATTTGGAGCCTTGTACTGGGAGGAGCCTGACCGCTCAGGTCACATGTTTGGACCTGATGATACTGAGGCCATGGGCAGAGCACTGAAGGATGTAGGAACTTTTTTTACTCAGTTTGTATTAAAGGCCTACTGAAACCCACTACTACCGACCACGCAGTCTGATAGTTTATATATCAATGATGAAATATTAACATTGCAACACATGCCAATACAGCCTTTTTAGTTTACTAAATTGCAATTTTAAATTTCCCGGGAGTTTCTTGTTGAAAACGTCGTGGAATGATGACGTGTACGCGTGACGTCACGGACTGTTAGGAAATATTAGCGCTGCGCACACACACAGCTAAAAGTCGTCTGCTTTAACCGCATAATTACACAGTATTTTGGACATCTGTGTGGCTGAAACTTTTGCAATTTGTTCTATTAATAATGGAGAAGTCAAAGTAGAAAGATGGAGTTGGGAAGCTTTAGCCTTTAGCCACACAAACACACGGTGATTCCTTGTTTAAAATTCCCGGAGGTGAAGCTTTACTATGGTTCAGAGCGGTCAAGCGAACATGGATCCCGACTAAATGTCAACCAGCAGTTTTCGGTGAGAAAATTGTGGTAAAAAGTCGCCACTTATCGGAGATCAGCTGAGCTTGTGCCGTCCATACTGCTGCCTTCGACTTCTATTAGACAATGGACAAACCCCTCCGACTATCAGGTACTATTAAACTCACTAAAACACTAGCAACACAATAGAAAGATAAGGGATTTCCCAGAATTATCCTAGTAAATGTGTCTAAAAACATATGAATCCGTCCCAATGCAATCGCGTTTTTTTTTTGTTTTCGTTCTAGTCCGTCGCTATCAATATCCTCAAACATGAATCTTTCATCCTCGCTCAAATTTTCTCGGTCCGAATAGCTCAGGGGTGTCAAACTCAAATACAGAGTGGGCCAAAATTTTAAACGGAAAATTTTGAAAAAATTAACCTTTTAATAGGGACCCAAACAAGTTTTGCATTTAATATTGAACAAGCAAGGATTTTATAACTTTACTGACATGCAAAATCCAGTTTCAAACAATAATAATAATAATTAAAAAAATATCAATGGCATATCAAATAAAATTTAAATACAAATTTTATGCCTTTTTTTCTATTTGCAATCTTCTGAGGTAAATATCAAATTTTTTCCACAGGCTAATAATAAATTTGAAAATAAAATAACAATAATGAACGAACCAAACATTCAAGCCTTGAAGTAGCAAGAGAAAATGCATGAATAAAACGTTAATTATTGGTCAGTTTGCTGGAAGTTTCCCGGAAAGTTAGTGCTGCAAAGGGTTCTGGGTATTTATTCTGTTGTGTTACGGTGCGGATGTTCACCCAAAATGTGTTTGTAATTCTTGTTTGGTGTGGGTTCACAGTGTGGCGCATATTTGTAACAGTGCTAAAGTTGTTTATACGGCCACCCTCAGTGTGACCTGTATGGCTGTTGACCAAGTATGTCTTGCATTCACTTGTGGGAGTGTGTAAAAGCCACAAATATTATGTGACACGCTGTTAGTATGGAGGAAAAGCAGACATGATGACAGGTTGTTGGGAACGCTAAAGGCAGTGCCTTAAATGCACGCCCCCAATATAGTTGTCCAGGTGGAAATCGGTAGAAATTCGGGAGAATGGTTGCCCCGGGAGATTTTCGGGAGGGGCACTGAACTTCACGAGTCTACCGGGAAAATTAGAAGGGTTGGCGAGTATTAGCGGTGAATGCATTAGAGCCGGCGGGCCACCTCTAATGCTAAATTGATATTGCCTCAAGGGCCAAATTAAATTACACGGCGGGCCAGAGTTTGACACCCATGGAATAGCTCTTTTTGTTGGAGGCTCCAATTAAAAACAATGTGAGAATGTGAGGAGCCCTCAACGGGTGACGTCATTGTCTGCAACTTCCGGTAAAGGCAGTGCTTTTCTGTTAGCGACCAAAAATGCGAACTTTATCGTCGATGTTCTCAACCAAATCCTTTCAGCAAAAATATGGCAATATGGCGAAATGATCAAGTATGACACATAGAATGCACCTGCTATCCCCGTTTCAATAAGAAAATCTAATTTCAGTAGGCCTTTAAAGGTTTCTCACGTCACAGCCAAATGCCGACGTCCGCCTGCGCTCCCAGGTTGACGACAACGTTGGCTTGATGATATCGGAACTGAAAAAGCGCGGCCTGTGGGGGCGCATCGACGTCATGGTGACCAGCGACCACGGCATGGCTCAGTGCTCGGCCGATCGCCTCATACGCCTGGACGACTGCTTACACGCCGACAACTACACCATAGTGGACCTCACCCCTGTCGCCGCCCTCATCCCAAACCGCAGTAAGCATTTCACTTCCACTTTGTCACCTGTTGTTTACATCAGGGGTGTCCAAACTTATTCCACTGAGGGCCGCACACAAAATGAACCTATGGAATATATAGATTTTTTTGGACCCTTCAAGTTTGTTCCTGAGCACATGGATGACTCTCCCAGTCAGGCACATTTTAAAAATAGGTCATATATTATTATTGTTATGGCCCTGCGATGAGGTGGCGACTTGTCCAGGGTGTACCCCGCCTTCCGCCCGATTGTAGCTGAGATCGGCACCAGCGCCCCCCGTGACCCCAAAAAGAATAGGCGGTAGAAATGGATGGATGGATTATTGTTATTATTGTTTTTATTCAACATTTAAATATCAAGATAAACTTCAGGTCTACATCTGTTGATATAGATGTATTATTATTTTTTGGGATGTTTTATACCTAGAGACGAGCGGTAGAAAATGGATGGATT
Source organism: Nerophis ophidion (assembly GCF_033978795.1). Taxonomy (NCBI): domain Eukaryota; kingdom Metazoa; phylum Chordata; class Actinopteri; order Syngnathiformes; family Syngnathidae; genus Nerophis; species Nerophis ophidion. Next base: position 26,821,904 of record NC_084637.1, read on the forward strand.
GATGTCCTTTTTGTCAAAACCCATGTTGTTTATTGTAAATATTCAATATTCCCCCCCCCAAAAAAATTCAAAGTGGAATATTTCCATCCATCCATCCATTTTCTACCGCTTATTCCCTTTTTGGGGTTGCGGGGGGCGCTGGCACCTATCTCAGCTACAATCGGAAGGCGGGGTACACCCTGGACAAGTCGCTACCTCATCGATAGTAGTAATTGGAGTCTTAAATAGATTTTAATTCATTAATATTTTCTGAGCAGTTACAATCCAACCCACTCATTAAAGTGTTAAAAAAGGTCATACATTTTTATTATGTTTTTGCTTTCAATGCTTAAATCTCTATATGAACTTTATAATCCCTCAGTTATACATTTTTATTAGTTTTTCATGTTTTTTTTTGGTATATTTTATGTAAACCTTTGTTTGGCAAACACCCAAAATGTGCAGTTTTCTGCCAAATATATTTATAAAGTGGAATACTTCACAATAGTAATTGAACTCTTAAAGAGGTCAATAATTCAGAACATTGATTTAAATTGATTTTGAAAAGGGCCCCACTATGAAAGTGCCAGTCATACATTTATTATTATTTTTTTTACTTTCAGTGCCTAAATCACTTGATCAACTTTAAATCAGTCGATCATACTTTTTTTTTTTTTTACTTTTTCATGTTTTTTTTTTTTTGTATAATTATTTCATGTTCTTTTTGTCAAAGAAAACTTTTTTATTTTCTGGGCAAACACACAAATTATGCAATTTTTCTCGCAAAAATATTTTAAAGTGGAATACTTCATAATACTAATTGGAGCCTGAAATAGGTCAATTATTCATAACATTGATTTTAATTCATTATTATTTTTTGAGCAATGACATTTTAAAAAGGGCTCCACTCATTAAAGTGCCAGTCATACATTATTATTATTTTTTTTACTTTCAGTGCCTAAATCTCTTGATCAACTTTAAATCAGTCGATCATACTTTGAAAAAAAAAACTTTTTCATGTTATTTTTTTTTGTATAATTATTTCATGTTCTTTTTGTCAAAGAAAACTTTTTTATTTTCTGTGCAAACACACAAAATATGCAATTTTCTCGCAAAAATATTTTAAAGTGAAGTACTTCATAATACTAATTGGAGCCTGTAATAGGTAAATTATTCATAACATTGATTTTAATTCATTATTATTTTTTGAGCAATGACTTTTTAAAAAGGGCTCCACTCATTAAAGTGCCAGTCATACATTATTATTATTTTTTTTACTTTCAGTGCCTAAATCTCTAGATCAACTTTAGATCTGTTGATTATACTTTTATTTTTTACTTTTTCATGTTTTTTTTGTATAATTATTTCATGTTCTTTTTGTCAAAGAAAACGTTTTTTTTTTTTTTTTGGCAAACACACAAAATATGCAATTTTTCTCCCAAAATATTTTAAAGTGGAATACTTCATAAAAGTAATTGGAGCCTGAAATAGGTCAAGTATTCATAACATTGATTTTAATAGATTAATGTTTTTGAGCAATGACATTTCGAAAAGGCCTCGCCCATTAAAGCTTTTGAAAAAATTCATAAATATTTTTTTTTAAAACTTTCAACGCTTAGATAACTACTTCATATCTATTGGTTGATAACATAATTTTATTACTTTTTAATGTTTTTTTTGTTTTTTTATTCATTGCCCTTTTTGTCAAAGAAAATATCTTTTTTTATTTGGCAAACATACTAAATATACAATATTTTCCCCCAAAATATTTTAAAATGGGATATTTGGTAATAGTAATCGGAGCCCTAAATGGGTAAAAAAATTCATAACATAGATGTTATATAATCTATAAAAACGTTTTGAGCAATGACAGTTTAAAGAAAAAATAAGCCTGCATGACATATTTGTTTTATTAGAGTTAACACTGCTACTTTTTCTTGTTACGCTTCACCAGTTTTATGCTTTTTCCACTTTTTTATGTCTTTTTTAAAAAATTTATTTTTTTATTATTTTTAGAATGTGCCGCGGGCCGTCAATAAAATGAGCTGCGGGCAACAAATGGTCCCCGGGCCATGCTTTGGACACCCCTGGTTTAGCTGTTTGCAATGAAAGGCCCAACCAGTTGCGATTCCTGTTCCTTGTGTGCTTTTTTCTCTAGGGCCCGAGGCGGTCTTTGCCCTGCTGGATAAGTGCCACCCAAACATGACGGCCTATTTGAAGGAGGCCATCCCTGACAGGCTGCACTACCGCAACAACGAGCGCATCCAGCCCATCCTACTGATCGCTGACGAGGGATGGACGATAGTGCGGCGTGGGAACAAGCTACCCAGACGTATGACTTGAAATCGGGCTGCACAATTATTAACATTTTAATCGGGGCCATCATTTCGACTGCCGCCGTTAAATGAGGTTGATCGTCGGCGATATGAACGTTTGAAGAGGAGGCTCCGATGCATATCAAATCAAGCACTTTCACTGGCCGCGGTGACAGAAAAGCAACAGCAGCTCGTCGTGAAGACTGGTAAAGTGGCGTCTGCCCACGCCAGATGCAAATGTGTATGCGCACACGGCTCCATGATCACGCCGACCACCTAACCTTTCCCGGGCCAATGCATGGATAATATAAATTGTAAAAATGTGTCAAAGCGATAAAAAATGTATTTATATCACTCTATCATGTAAAATGCATGTGTACCTCCATTTTTGCAACAAATGCGTCCTCAAGGCAATGTAGCATCGTCGCTCGCGAGCTAATATCCCTCCACAGTGCGAAGGTGCATCTAAGTCACTAATCCGCGCCTCCATGGTGAAAAATAAAGTATGTTTCTTACAGGTATTATAATCACTGGAGGACAATAGCTAAACATGCTACACTACACATTGTACATCATACATATATATATGTATGTATGTAGATATATATGTATGTACATATATATATGTATGTATATATATTTCTAAATATATATGTATATATATTTCATATATATATAATAGTCATATATACACACATATATATATATATATAGATTTATATATATTTTATGTATAATATGTATATGTATGTATATATACATATATGTACTATATATACGTACTATATATGTATATATATTTGTATATATATATATTTGGGAACACATTCTAAGTAACAAAGACTTAATGTAGAGTTATTTGGACACTAGGGGAATATATTCTAAGTAACAAAGACTTAATTTAGAGTTATTTGGGTAGGGTTAGGGTTATTTGTATGATAAGGCCATGCAGAGTAAGGCATAAATAAGTACTTAATAATGACTAATCAAGAGCCAATATGTTACTAATGTGCATGTTATTAAGCAACTAATTAATGGTGAATATGCGATGAGGTGGCGACTTGTCCAGGGTGTACGCTCCCTTCCGCTCGATCTTAGCTGAGATAGGCACCAGTACCCCCCGCGCCCCCAAAGGGAAAAAGCGGTAGAAAATGGATGGATGGATGGATATGTTCCCCAAACTAAAGTGTTACCATACACACATATCTTTATATATATATATATATATATATGTATGTGTGTGTGTGTGTGTATATATGTATATATATATATATATATTAAATAAATATTTATTAAATATATATATATATATATGTATTAAATAAATAAATGGTAACACTTTATTAATATATATATGTATTGATATAAGTATATTGTAAATATATTATTAATATATATTCATATATATATATTAATATATACATACAAATTTATATTTATCTTTTAAAATTGGCTTCTTATAAAAGCAAAATATGTATTTAAGAAAAAATAATGAATCGAATTAGAATTGGGATGATTAACTATTGGGTTATGAATCGATTTTTATGTGCACCCATTGTAACGACACCAAGAATATTATCAGCACATTGTCAATATAATATCAATACAGATTAATATTTTTTTGTATCCCAAAAATTTTTTTCCGTTTTTTGGGGCATTATTTACAAATTCAGGACATACGTCACTGAAAGATTTTAATCAGAGCCAATAGTATGTTTAGTTATTATTTTTTTTTCTCAAAATATATATATATTCAAATGAAATCATTTCAAAACCTAACTGATATTTTTACACCACCAGCCTGTGTTTTTTAGTCATTAAATGAGCTTCAAAATGTTAACTACTATCAATGGTTTTGCCAATATTGCCCCCTTGGTATTGGACCGATACCAAAATTTGTAGTGTTGCCCAAAACTAATACGTGCTAAGTACATTCATGGCCTCCAGCACCGTTTTACCTGACATAATGGATAATAATTGGGATTTAAATATTATTAAAAAAAATAATTATGATGATCATAATCGTGCAGCCCGAAACCGCAGAGTGACTCGATAAAACTTTGACTCTTCTTAACGTTGATCCCCCTTTGTTCTTGTCCCCAGTGGGCGATCACGGCTACGACAATTCCTTACCCAGCATGCATCCCTTCCTGGCGGCGGCAGGGCCCAGCTTCAAAAAGGGCCTCCGGCTGACAAGTATGCAGAGCGTGGACATTTACCCGCTCATGTGCCACCTGCTCGGCGTGCCCCCGCAGCCCAACAACGGCACCCTGGGCAACGTCCTGGCCATGCTGGCGTCTGCGGACTACTGGAGTTTGCCCGTGGTCGTGGGTCTGGTGCTGGGTGTCCTTATCACGCTCGCCACCATACCTGGTAAGGGTGTCCGCTTCCAAATCACATGCACTATTAGGGTTGTCATACGTATCGAGACTAACAAAATACAAACCCCGTTTCGATACGAGTTGAGAAATTGTGTTAGATGTAAATATAAACGGAACACAATGATTTGCTAATCATTTTAAACCCATATTTAGTTGAATATGCTACAAACTGATAAACTTTTTTTTTTTTTGCAAATAATCATTAACTTTAGAATTTGATGCCAGCAACACGTGACAAAGAAGTTGGGAAAGGTGGGAATAAATACTGATAAAGTTGAGGAATGCTCATCAAACACTTATTTGGAACATCCCACAGGTGTGCAGGCTAATTGGGAACAGGTGGGTGCCATGATTGGGTATAAAAACAGCTTGCCAAAAAATGCTCAATCTTTCACAAGAAAGGATGGGGCGAGGTACACCCCTTTGTCCACAACTGCGTGAGCAAATAGTCAAACAGTTTAAGAACAACGTTTCTCAAAGTGGAATTGCAAGAAATTTAGGGATTTCAACTTCTACGGTCCATAATATCATCAAAAGGTTCAGAGAATCTGGAGAAATCACTCCACGTAAGCGGCATGGCCGGAAACCAACATTGAATGACCGTGACCTTCGATCCCTCAGACGGCACTGTATCAAAAACCGACATCAATCTCTAAAGGATATCACCACATGGGCTCAGGAACACTTCAGAAAACCACTGTCACTAAATACAGTTCTTCGCTACATCTGTAAGTGCAAGTTAAAGCTCTACTATGCAAAGTGAAAGCCATTTATCAACAACATCCGGAAACGATGCCGGCTTCTCTGGGCCTGAGATCATCTAAGATGGACTGATGCAAAGTGGAAATGTGTTCTGTGGTCTGACGAGTCCACATTTCAAATTGTTTTTGGAAATATTCGGCATCGTGTCATCCGGACCAAAGGGGAAGTGAACCATCCAGACTGTTATCGACGCAAAGTTCAAAAGCCAGCATCTGTGATGGTATGGGGGTGCATTAGTGCCCAAGGCATGGGTAACTTACACATCTGAGAAGGCACCATTAATGCTGGTTTCAGCAAGACAATGCCGAGCCATATTCAGCACGTGTTACAACAGCGTGGCTTCGTAAAAAAAATAGTGCGGGTACTTTTCTAGCCCGCCTGCAGTCCAGACATGTCTCCCATTGAAAGTGTGTGGCGCATTATGAAGCGTAAAATACGACAGCAGAGACCCCGGACTGTTGAACGAATGAAGCTCTACATAAAACAAGAATGGGAAAGAATTCCACTTTCAAAGCTTCAACAATTAGTTCCTCAGTTCCCAAACGTTTATTGAGTATTGTTAAAAGAAAAGGTGACGTAACACAGTGGCGAACATGCCCTTTCCCAACTACTTTGGGACATGTTGCAGCCATGAAATTCAAAGTTATTTATTATTTGCAAAAAAATAAATAGATAAAGTTTATCAGTTTGAACATCAAATATATTGTCTTTGTAGTGCATTCAATTGAATATGGGTTGAAAAGGATTTGCAAATTATTGTATTCCATCCATTTTTTACCGCTTACTCCTTTTGGGGTCACGGGGGGCGCTGGTGCCTATCTCAGCTACAATCGGGCGGAAGGCGGTGTACACCCTGGACAAGTCGCCCCCTCATCGCAGTAATTGTATTCGGTTTATATTTACATCTAATACAATTTCCCAACTCATATGGAAACAGAGTTTGTGAATACATACTTGCTTTTTTTGCTGTCTTAAAAAGAATATCCAGTGTTTTTAAATATATACTTAATTGTGGAAGCCAGTCACAAATGCAAATTGGGTGCATTCGGTTCGCCCTCGCTCAGACAAAAAATATCATGGAAATGTGGTGGTGTGGCATACTTGAGGTGTGACATAACTCCGCTTCACAACACACCTCATACCAGCCCACTTTGCAAGCGAATAAAGACTCAGCAGAAATCATTTTATATTTTGCAGGAAAAGGTACATCAAGGCTGCACAATTTCAAGAAAAAAGCTCACTGCGATTTTGCTGTCTAAAATTGCAATTTCGATATGCGAATTTCTGAATTTTATATATATATTTTTTTTTTAAAGTGTGAAAATAGGGTGAAGGAAGGGGTTGGGGGGCGGGGTTTGCTGTTAACGGGGGTGTATATTGCAGCGTCCCGGAAGAGTTAGTGCTGCAAGGGGTTCTGGGTATTTTTTCTGTTGTGTTTATCCTGTGTTACGATGCAGATGTTCTCCCGAAATGTGTTTGTCATTCTTGTTTGGTGTGGGTTCACAGTGTGGCGCATATTTGTAACAGGGTTAAAGTTGTTTATACGCCACCCTCAGTGTGACCTGTATGGCTGTTGATCAAAAATGCCTTGCATTCACTTATGTGTAGTAATAGCCGCATATTTTATGTGATTGGGCTGGCACACTGTTTGTATGGAGAAAAAGCAGGCATGACGACAGTTTGTAGAGGACGCTAAGGTATAGACCCTTTTAAGGCACGTCCCCAGTATTGTTGTCCGGGTGGAAATCGAGAGAATGGTTGCGCCGGGAGATTTTCGGGAGGGGCACTGAAATTCGGGAGTCTCCCGGGAATATCGGGAGGGTTGGCAAGTATGGTAATACCAAAGACTATAAAAATGGGACCCATTACCTCCCTGCTTAGCACTCAGCATCAAGGGTTGGAATAGGGGGTTGAATCTCCAAAAATTATTTCCGGGCGTGGCCACCGCTGCTGCTCACTGCTCCCCTCACCTCCCAGGGGTGAGAGTGATGGTTCAAATGCAGAAGATAATGTCACCACACCTAGTGTGTGTGGGACAATCATTGGTACTTTATAATGTAATGTAAATATAACACATAATAATTAATAATGTAAGTAACCATTTAGGAGAATAGTGAAGTGAACTATATTTATATAGTGCTTCTTTCTAGAGACTCAAAGTATTTTATATAGTGGAATTTTTTTTTTCTTTTTTCTTTTTTTTTTTCCTTTGTCATGAAAAATGGACGTTTTTGTCATGAAAAAAGGAGCTTTTTGTGGTTGGTGCACTAATTGTAAGTGTATATAGTGTTTTTTATGTTGATTTAATTAAAATATATATATATATACATATATATATATATTTTTTTTTTTTTCAAATAAAAATTAATTAAAAATTCTTCTGCGGCCCAATACCAATCGGGCCGCGGCCCAGTGGTTGGGGACAACTGTTATACAACACAACTTTTTTTTTTTTTATCTTGGGAGCTGATACTACTGCAATTTAAATTATTTTCAAAGAGATACTGAAGCACAGTGACAATAAATACTTGACAGTTGTAAACAGTTTTCAATAAAGTAGTGAATCCTCAAGTCCACTGGTATAGTTTTTTCTTTTTTTCCCTCTTATATGTAACGAGAATTGTGCAAAAGCACAGGTTTGTTATGGACTACTGAAGTTCTGGTATCATGACTACCCTACAGTCTGTATATGAAGTGAAACACTGTGGTTTGTTTTTCCACAGTCCTGTTCAAGCTGGTTGGACGCGTGGGCCGGCCGCCATCCCTCCAACCCTTCCAGAGACTTGAAATTGAACACAGCGACGACGACGAAGCCTTGCTGGAGTAACGCCAGCCCGGCTCACTCAGGTCTATCGGTGCCTGCTCGTGCACTTTACCCACGCCGAACTCTTTTAGGTCACACTGTTTTTCTGAAAATACCTCCGGGCTTATCTTGAAGACAAAAAAAAAAAAAATGCCATTTGATGAGGTCGCGGGTGGAAATAATCGTTCAGCCTTTTGCTATACCTACCAAGCTGGATCAAAACTATCCAAACCGGTTCCCATGTTGCATAGACTGCGTTAGTCAGTGATTTCTTGTGAATAGAATGATGTGAAAATTTCAACGCAAGTATTTTTGTGAAGATTTGTCCGGTTTTGTTTTGTAGTGCCAACGTCAGCAGAAAACGTCCATATACAGTGCATCCAAAAAAGTATTCACACCGTTTATGTTACAGCTTTATTTACAATTGAAATAAATATTTTTTCCCCTCAAAATTCTGCACACAATAACTAACCCCCAATGACAATGTGAAACGTTTATTTATTTATTTTTTTTGCAAATTTATTTAAAATAAATAACATAAATCACATGTACATAAGTATTCACAGCCTTTGCTCTATACTTTGTTGATGCATCTTTCGCAGCAATTACGGCTTCAACTTGTTTTGAATTCAATGCCTCAATTTTGGCATACCTAATTATTTTTGCAGCTCCTCCCGAGCTCCATCAGGTTGGATGGAAAGTGTTGTTTTTAGCCAGGATGTCTCTGTACATTGCTGCATTCATCTTGCCCTTTATCCTGACTAGTCTCCCAGCTCCTGAAGCTGAAAAACCTCCACACAGCATGATGCTTCACTGTTGGAATGGTGTTGACGCCTGAATTCGATCTTTGTCTCATCAGAACAGAACATTTTGTTTCTCACGTTCTGAAAGCCTTGCTGCTGTAATTGCTGCCAAGGTGTGTCAACAAAGTATTGAGCAAATGATGCAACTGCTTTTGTACATGTGTTTTTTTGATTTTTGTTTTGAATAAATTCGCAAAAAAAATAAAAAAAATGTTTCACACTGTCATTATGAGGTATCGTGCGTAGATCTCCAAAGACAAAAATGAATATATTTCATTTTGGGATAAGGCTGCAACATAACAAAATGTGGGAAGTGCTTTGAATACTTTCCGAATGCACTGTGTATATATACCGGTGTGTGTGTATATATATTTTATCTGTGCACTATTTCAACCAGGGGTGTCCAAACTTTTTCCACCGGGGCCTTTTTGATATTTCTAATTTCAAAACCAGTCAAATATATAGATTGTTTTAACCCAGGAGTGTCCAAACTTTTTCCACAAAGGGCCGCACACGGAAAAATTTAAGCATGCGGGGGCCATTTTGATATTTTTCATTTTCAAACCATAACAACATATATGGATTTTTTTTTTTTAATCCTTAGGACTCTTGGGGAGCATAGAGGGTCTCAGTCACTAAAATGTTAAAAATAAGTCCATCCATCCATCCATCATCATCCGCTTATCCGAGGTCGGGTCGCGGGGGCAACAGCCTAAGCAGGGAAACCCAGACTTCCCTCTCCCCAGCCACTTCGTCTAGCTCTTCCCGGAGGATCCCGAGGCGTTCCCAGGCCAGCCAGGAGACATAGTCTTCCCAACGTGTCCTGGGTCTTCCCCGTGGCCTCCTACCGGTTGGACGTGCCCTAAACACCTCCCTAGGGAGGCGTTCGGGTGGCATCCTGACCAGATGCCCGAACCACCTCATCTGGCTCCTCTCGATGTGGAGGAGCAGCGGCTTTACTTTGAGTTCCTCCCGGATGGCAGAGCTTCTCACCCTATCTCTAAGGGAGAGCCCCGCCACACGGCGGAGGAAACTCATTTCGGCCGCTTGTACCCATGATCTTATCCTTTCGGTCATGACCCAAAGCTCATGACCATAGGTGAGGATGGGAACGTAGATCGACCGGTAAATTGAGAGCTTTGCCTTCCGGCTCAGCTCCTTCTTCACCACAACGGATCGGTACAACGTCCGCATTACTGAAGACGCCGCACCGATCCGCCTGTCGATCTCACGATCCACTCTTCCCTCACTTGTGAACAAGACTCCAAGGTACTTGAACTCCTCCACTTGGGGCAGGGTCTCCTCCCCAACCCGGAGATGGCACTCCACCCTTTTCCGGGCGAGAACCATGGACTCGGACTTGGAGGTGCTGATTCTCATTCCGGTCGCTTCACACTCGGCTGCGAACCGATCCAGCGAGAGCTGAAGATCCCGGTCAGATGAAGCCATCAGGACCACATCGTCTGCAAAATTATTATTATTATTTTTTATTTAATGCTTACAGTAAATCTCTATATCAACTTGAGGTTGATATAAAGTAAAACAAATAAGGTTTTATGCCTTTTCTGTCAAAGATAACTTTGTTTTTTTATAGTAAAACTGAAATATGCAGTATTTAGATAGATATAGAGATAGTACTTTATTGATTCCTTCAGGAGAGTTCCTTTATTTAGCAATTAAAGCCCTCAAAGATCAATAATGCAGGACACCATTGATTTTAATTATTTAATATTTTTGAGTAATCACAGTGAAAAGGTAAATAAAATCACACTAAATATATTTGAGATCCGAAAGGTTCCCCACTCATAAAGTGATACATTTTCATTAGTTTTTGTTTTACTTTTGACGCTTAAATTTCAAGATCAACTTCCGATATATCTGTCGATTTTAAGTCTGAACTATTATTTTGTTTGTTTTATGCTCTTTTGTCAAAACTTTGATGTTTTTATATGGCAACCACACAACATATGCAATAATTTTTCCACATAAAACATGTTAGAGTTATAATTTTTAAGTAATAATTCATTATAACATTGATTTTTGAGCAATGGAAAAAAAAGAAAATAAAGACAAAAGGAACAAAAAAACTGCCTGCATGGCAGCTTTTTGTCTACATTACCACTTTTACTCATTAGATTTCACCTCATTCCACTTTTTTTAAAATTTAAAAAAAAAAATTTTGCAATACTATCAATTTTGCAATTTTTGCAGAATGTGTGGCGGGCCGGTAAGCGATTAGCTGCGGGCCGCAAATGGCCCCCGGGCTTCACTTTGGACACCCCTGTTTTAACCTTTAGCGCCCCCCCCCCTCAAGTTTGGTCCCAGATTGCTGAAGGCTTGCAGTCATAAAAATGTTAAAAATTAGTCATATTAATATTATTTTTTTCAATTAAATGGGTTGTACTTGTATAGCGCTTTTCTACCTTCAAGGTACTCAAAGCGCTTTGACACTACTTCCACATTTACCCATTCACACACATTCACACACTGAAGGAGGGAGCTGCCATGCAAGGCGCTAACAAGCACCCATCAGGTTGGTACTAGGTGGGGATTGAACCAGGAACCCTCGGGTTGTGCACGGCCACTCTACCACTGCGCCACGCCGTCCCTTAAATCTCCAGATCAGTTTTATGGTCAATAAGTCAATACAAAGTGTTTTTTTTCTAATTTGTATCCCCCTTTGTCAAATCACTGTATTTTTTGGGAGGGAGTGGACATAATATTCCCCCCCAAAAAATATTCATAGTGGAATATGTGATGTGAAGTAAATAGAGCCTTAAAAAGTTCAATCATTCATAACTTTCCTTTTATTTCATTTTATTTTTTAATAAATCCCACAAAAAAAAATGGGTATCCAAAAAGTATGATTAAAAATGTTTTTTATTTTTATTTTAATGCATCGCTAGATCCACTTCAGATCCATCTGTTGATTATATAAAGTTTAGGCAAAACGTTTGGACGCACTTCATATCAATGTGTTTTCTTTATTTTCATGACTGTTAACATTTTAGATTGTCACTGAAGGCATCAAAACTATGACGCCTGTGAAGTGAAAACCATTTCAGGTGACTACCTCTTGAAGCTCATCGAGAGAATGCCAAGAGTGTGCAAAGCAGTAATCAGAACAAAAGGTGGCTATTTTGAAGAAACTAGAATATAAAACATGTTTTCAGTTATTTCCCCTTTTTTTGTTAAGTACATAACTCCACATGTGTTCATTCATAGTTTTGATGCCTTCAGTGACAATCTACAATGTAAACCGTCATGAAAATAAAGAACACACATTCAATTAGAAGGTGTGTCCAAAACTTTTGGCCTGTACTGTACGTCAGCAGCCAAATTAGAAGCCTCTGTTACCCCCGTTTAAAATCATTCAATTCTAATTTACGTGCCAAATAATAAACGGGGATATATGCCGTTATTGCATGAGGGTGCAATACAGATCCATCCATTTCCTACCGCTTATTCCCTATGGGGTCGCTGGTGACTATCTCAGCTACAATCGGGCGGAAGGCGGGGTACACCCTGGACAAGTTGCTACCTCATCGCAGGGCCAACACACATAGTGAAGTGAAGTGAATTATATTTATATAGCGCTTTTTCTCTGCTGACTCAAAGCGCTTTACATAGTGAAACCCAATACCTAATTTACATTCAAACCAGTGTGGGTGGCACTGGGAGCAGGTGGGTAAAGTGTCTTGCCCAAGGACACAACGGCAGTGACTAGGATGGCAGAAGCGGGAATCGAACCTGCAACCCTCAAGTTGCTGGCGCGGCCACTCTACCAACCGAGCTAAACCGCCCCATAGACAGACAACATTCACACACTAGGGCCAATTTAGATTTGCCAATCAACCTATCCCCAGGTGCATGTCTTTGGAAGTGGGAGGAAGCCGGAGTACCCGTAGGGAACCCACGCAGTCACGGGGAGAACATGCCAACTCCACACAGAAAGACCCCGAGCTCGGGATTGAACCCTGACTACTCAGGACCTTCGTATTGTGAGGCAGATGCACTAACCCCTCTGCCGCCGTGAAGCCCGCAATTCAGATCACAATGTACATTTTAAGCCTAATCACCCATCTTTAACTCAAGTAAATAACTGGATGACTACTTTTGACTTCTCTTACTTGAGTATCAAACAATCAATCAAAGTTTACTTATATAGCCCTAAATCGCGAGTGTCTCAAAGGGCTGCACAAGCCACAACGACAAGATAAGACACTTATGACCCATATGCATTCTTGGGGCTTGCTCAGGATGTCTCCACTCCATTCTTCCTACACCCTAAACCCCACCTTCTCTAAGTATGGAACAAACTTTGCTCCAATGTTTGTACATCACTAGTTTATATCGTACCGTATTTTCCCGGACTAGAGAGTGCACCTGTGTATCAGCTGCACCTACTTAGTTTGAGGGGAAAACAAATATTTGTCCATATAATAGTAATAGTTGCACCGGACTACTGAAATGAGATTTTCTTATCTAAACGGGGGAGTTCAGTTTTACAGCTACTCTTTCCACTTCTGAGTGTGTCATATGTAAACGTTTTCTGTAGAAGAGAGTCCAATTTATATACACACACACACACACACACACACACACACACACACACACACACACACACACACACACAGCTACTCTATCCACTTCTGAGTTTGTCATATGTAAACGTTTTCTGGAGGAGAGAGTACAATTTACACACACACACACACACACACACACACACACACACACACACACACACACACACGGGGGCAAAAAAAGTATTTAGTCAGCCACCGATTGTGCAAGTTCTCCCACTTAAAATGATGACAGAAGTCTGTAATTTTCATCATAGGTACACTTCAACTGTGAGAGACAGAATGTGAAAAATAAATCCAGGAATTTTAAATAATTTATTTTTAAATTATGGTGGAAGATTAGTATTTGGTCAATAACAAAAAATCGACTCAATACTTTGTAATATAACCTTTGTTGACAATAACAGAGGTCAAACGATTATTATAGGTCTTTGCCAGGTTTGCACACACAGTAGCTAATATTTTGGATCATTCCTCTATGCAGATCTTCTCGAGAGCAGTAATGTTTCGGGGCTGTCGCCGAGCAACACTGACTTTCAACTCCCTCCACAGTTTTTCTACGGGGTTGAGGTCTGTAGACTGGCTAGACCACTCCAGGAATTTCAAATGCTTTTTACGCAGCCACTCCTTCGTTGCCCGGGCGGTGTGTTTGGGATCATTGTCATGCGTGGAGACCCAGCCACGTTTCATCTTCAAAGCTCTCACTGATGGAAGGAGGTTTTGGCTCAAAATCCCACGATACATGGCCCCATTCATTCTTTCCTTAACACGGATCAGACGTCCTGTCCCCTTAGCAGAAAAACAGCCCAAAAACATGATGTTTCCACCCCCATGCTTCACAGTAGGTATGGTGTTCTTGGGATGCAACTCAGTATTCTTCTTCCTCCAAACACTACGAGTTGAGTTTATACCAAAATGGATACATGGATGATACAGCAGAGGATTGGGAGAATGTCATGTGGTCAGATGAAACCAAAATAGAACTTTTTTGTCATTATATTTCCCAAAAATATAATTTCAGTGCATCCAGTACAGCTCGAAGGGGAAGGGGTATGTATGCTGCATGTAAATTTTGTTGATCAGTCTTCTCCATTGAACAAAGGGGTCTTCTTTTTTTTTTTTTACTTAAAGTCATATGAACAGTTGTAACCATTGTTGATTTAGGTTTCACATTAGAATAAGAGGAAAACGAAGGGAGTCATTTTCTTTCATAGAAACGTTATCAAAATGATATTATGGTTTGACAAATTGGTCCAAAAAGTATTTGACAAAGTTGTTATTAAAACTTTTTGGTCCCATTTTCTTTCAACAAAATAAATCAAGCATTGTGAGTGTATCATACCTTTCTGTATTTGTACTTCAAGTTTCAAGTTTATTGTTCTTCGGTCAATGGTCAACAAAGCAAACAAACAGTTGTACATTCATAGATTGAAAATAAAAAGTTGTACATTCATAGATTGAAAATAAAAAATGTTACAGACCGAAAGGGTTTAGGCTGAAGTTAAACACTTATTGCGCCTAACCCTATAAACAAGTTCAAGTACAAAATAAACTTCCGAAAATTATAAAATGTCCTTTGCACAACTTATTATAAATACACATTATAAACAACATTATAAACAACATACACACAGTATAGGCATGTGAAATATCCCTGTGTACATATAGACCTTTGCACTAATTATATATACAATATATACAAACAAGCAGAAATAACACCCACAAACGCTGGCTTACTCTAATAAAAATGCCATGTTTGTTATAAATACATTTTAAAAAAAGAAAAAAGGCTGGCGTCCGCTGGAGAGACATGTGTCTGCTAGCTTTAGCGCCCCCATTTCTCCCAGTGTGGCGAGTCAGATTACTGCTCAGGCATTGAACAATATATCACCCCCTACTCTTGAGGCAGAGGTACTTGCTGCCTCATGGCCTGCCTTTTCCCCGTGGCATCAAGCACGCGCCCCCTCTCACGCACACGCTCAATACACTTTGTGTGTAGCCGTGGAGACACCACCTGTGTCTGCCTCACTTCTGGTCTTCTGTGCTATTTTGATCAGGAAACAGAGAATTTCCGCGATTTTGACCATGAAATTTATCCAAATATACAGGAACTACACCAAAATCACATAAAAAGCATAGACCAAAAGATAAATATTCGAACTTATTTTATTACTCTGTTTTTTGAACATCTCATAGTTAAGCCTTTTACCCCACCTGGTGGCAAGGTGAGGCACTGCTTCACTTGCCTCCCCTGACAGCACGTCACTGAGAGCACGCCTCCCTCTCCCCTTTTATGCTGCAGTAGAAGATGCAGGGATTGAGCACAGGTGTGTTGTGTACGCACCTGACTCTGATGGCTGTAGTGTCGCTCCAGCCGTGCCCCGCCTCTCCGCTCTGCTGCATGCTCCGCCTCCTGGCCGCCATCTTGGGCAGGACCATCGTTTGCCCTGACCTGCTGTTGGCTCGTCGGCTCCGCCTCTCCACAACCATATACATTGGTTTGTATATATATGTATATATAAAAATATCCATCTATCCATTTTCTACCGCTTTTCCTTCTCGAGGTCACGGTAGTGGCTGGAGCCTATCCCAACTGCAATCGGGCGAAAGGTGGGGTATCATCGCATATATATATATATATATATATATATATATATATATATATATATATATATATATATATATATATACATATATATATATATATATATATATATATATATATATATATATCCCGTTTATATGGAGAATTAATCATAATCATCACAAAGGTTACAGAAAATTGACAAATATAAGTCCGACGTCAAAGTTAACCAATTTCTTGATTTAACATTATTTAGGCATAATTTAGACTTACAGAAACTTTATTGATACACAAGGGAAATTGGGTAACACTTTAGTATGGGGAACACATTCACCATTAATTAGTTGCTTATTAACGTGTAAATTAGTAACATATTGGCGCTTAATTAGTCATTATTAAGTACTTATTAATGCCTTACTCTGCATGGCCTTATTATACAACCAGTAAGCCATTAACTAAGAGACTTCCCTCAATAACTTAAGAATGATTGCATCCTAGTAACCCTAACCCTAACACCTATGTTCCCCCTATTGTCCAAATAACTGTTAATTAAGTCTTTGTTACTTTAATAAGCAACTAATTAATGGGGAATATGTTCACCATAATAAAGTGTTAACGGAAATTGTTCCACACAGTAGCTCAGTTACAAAGGATGGAAAGGCTAATGCAGGTATTAAGTAGACTAAAAATGTATATTATAGCAATATAAAATGTAACATATGTAATATTTTTATATTATATATACAGTAAATAATATCCATCCATCCGTCCATCCATATACTGTTATATTATATTTTTATATAATATATACAATATATAAAAAATCCCAATTACCATTTACAATATTACAGTATATGTAGCAGCTGCAGCAAAAATTAAAATAAATGTATTAAAAATGTATAATCAGAATGAACTTTCACCAACTCAGAGGCGATGCAGTTGCTTCCTATGCCAATAGCAGCATAAGCTATGACCTCACAGTGCCGGTAAAAATAGTTTGTCTGTGTTAGCGCTTATAATAACAATATCACTGTCAGGTTTGTACCTGACAGTTTGGTCATGTTTTAGTTTTTCCTCTGTGTTTGTTTCATTTCCTGTCAGCGCTCTTATTTTGGTCATTTCCTGATTGTCTCCCTACGTGCTGCTTCCCCTTAGCTGCGGCTGATTGGCACCTGGCCACACCTGGTGTCAATCAGCCAGGTGCTATTTAAACCTGCTCTGTCCTCCACTCAGGGTTGGAGTATTGTCGTTCCGTTGTATGCTGTAAGCTATTCCCTGGATCCTGACTCCTGTTCCCGCTTCCTGGTTTCTGGTTCGTGTTTTCCTTTTCTTATTTTTGAACATTAAAACCATGTTTTCTTGCTCAATGCCTGCCACCATCTTTGCATCTTGGGGTTCATCAAGAACAACATGTGACAATTACTAACACTTGATTAATATTCAGGTCAGGAAATGTCAACGGAGTATTTTGGGCGTTTTTTTTTTAGATATTATCTGCACTGTTTGCTACCTCTTACTTGGCCGTATTTTACGAATTACAATGCAAAAAAAAAGAAGAATAACACGTTTTTGTCTTACACAGAGATTGTGAATGATTGGCATAATTCTCACAAAAAAAATGCAGTTCCCTTTTAAGACCGAGCAAGACACATCATGCCTACATAGCAGAATTAAAGGCCTACTGAAAATAGATTTTCTTATTTAAACGGGGATAGCAGGTCCATTCTATGTGTCATACTTGATCATTTCGCGATATTGCCATATTTTTGCTGAAAGGATTTAGTAGAGAACATCGACGATAAAGTTCGCAACTTTTGGTCGCAAATAAAAAAGCCTTGCCTGTACCGGAAGTAGCAGACGATGTGCGCGTGACGTCACGGGTTGTGGAGCTCCTCACATCCTCACATTGTTTACAATCATGGCCACCAGCAGCGAGAGCGATTCGGACCGAGAAAGCGACGATTTCCCCATTAATTTGAGCGAGGATGAAAGATTCGTGGATGAGAAAAGTGAGAGTGAAGGACTAGGAAAAAAGAAAAGAAAAAATAGACGGCAGAACGATTCAGATGTTATTAGACAAATTTACTAGAATAATTCTGGAAAATCCCTTATCTGCTTATTGTGTTACCAGTGTTTTAGCGTTTTAGTGAAAGTCGGAGGGGTGTGGTGACCGCCAGTGTCTCTGAGGGAAGCCACATTTCTTGACGAGGCGAAGCGAAGGCAGCCGTTTGGACCAGGCTGAGATTCCCTCGCCCGCCCCCCCCCTCCTCCTTGGTGGAAGCGTCCGACGGTGGGAGGAGGCAAGAGAGTCCGCAGCTGCCTCTTTGACAGGTGCACGAAGAACGACGCAAGCTCTCCGTTCATGTCTATGGTAAGAGCCGACTTATTACCACCATTTTCCCACCGAAACCTGCCGGTTGACATGTGGTAGGGAAACATGTTCGCTTGACCGCTCTGTTCCATAGTGAAGCTTCACCGTCATCTTTAGAGAATGTAAACAAGGAAACACCGGCTGTGTTTGGGTTGCTAAAGGCGGCCGCAATACACCGCTTCCCACTTGCAGCTTTCTTCTTTGACGTCTCCATTATTCATTGAACAAATTGCAATAGATTCAGCAAAACAGATGTCCAGAATACTGCGTAATTATGGGATTAAAGCAGACGATTTATAGCTGGGATCGGGCAGGAACAAAATGTCCGCTACAATCATATCATTCTTGTGAATGATAGGCATAATTCTCCCCAAAAAAAATGCAGTTCCCTTTTAAGACCCATCAAGACACATCACGCCTACATACACAGAATTAATTCGGCCATACTGGATTTATTTACAACATTTCTCATTTATTCAAAGGTACATTTAAATAATAGTATCCAACATGTTAAAAGGTCTGTTTGCAACTTGTTTAAAATTAAGTTTTATAAAAATTAAAAAAAATATATATATGTAACAATAACATTGTTTCGCAGAACATATTTTTTCAAGTGTCTATATTTTCCTCACAAAACTAATTATATTAGATAGAAAATTCTCCTCAGTCCGAGGAATTAGTCAGAGTTTCAGGCTGTCAATCACCAATGTCTCGTCCACACGTCCACAAAAGCAGCCAACGAAAAGCTTACGTAAGACTCACGTTGTCATGACGATACATTCAGTGATGGCTAACGTCTGTGGCCAAATCGCCACGCTCAAAACTAAAACTGTATTCTCACTGTATTATCATTAAAGTACTTGACAAAAGCCAAAAAAGGGCGGGGTATAATGCTAACCACGCTTTTGAAAGTCGCGTTCGCTAGGCTTCTGTTTGAAGGGGAACATTATCACAATTTCAGAAGGGTTAAAACCAATAAAAATCAGTTCCAAGTGGCTTATTTTAGTTTTTGAAGTTTTTTTCAAAATTTTACCCATCATGGCATAGCCTGATTTCTGCTATCTGTGTATCCACCCTCCCATTTTCCTGTGACGCCAATACAAACAAACATGGCAGATAGAACAGAAAGATATAGCGACATTAGCTCGGATTCAGACTCGGATTTCAGCGGCTTAAGCGATTCAACAGATTACGCATGTATTGAAACGGATGGTTAGAGTGTGGAAGCAGATAGCGAAAACGAAATTGAAGAAAAAAACTGAAGCTATTGAGCCATATCACGACAGACAAAGGCAACAAGGACAAATTCTGCAATCGCCTTCTAACCAACGATTGCATCTTTTGACCACTGGTGCAACTTAAATCCGTCGTTTGGTAAGTGTTTGTTTGGCATTAAATGTGGGTGGAGGGAAAGGCTGGATGCAAATATAGCTACAAATGTACATACAGCTAACCTAAATAGCATGTTAGCATCGATTAGCCGGCAGTCATGCCGTGACCAAATATGTCTGATTAGCACATAAGTCAATAACAATCAACAAAACTCACCTTTGTGATTTCGTTGACTTTATCGTTGGAAATGCATCTGCTTTAAATGGATATCCACACATCTCTGTGCCATCTGTCGTAGCATAGCTGTCTTCGGTAAAGTATGCGGAACAAACGAGGGACTTTCGCATCTTTTGACCACTGGTGTACTTGAATCCGTCGATTGGTAAGTGTTTGTTTGGCATTAAATGTGGGTGGAGGGAAAGGCTGGATGAAAATATAGCTACAAATGAGGCAAAATTATGCAATATGTACATACAGCTAGCCTAAATAGCATGTTAGCATCGATTAGCTGGCAGTCATGCCGTGACCAAATACGTCTGATTAGCACATAAGTCAATAACAATCAACAAAACTCACCTTTGTGATTTCGTTGACTATATCGTTGGAAATGCATCTGCTTTAAATGTGTCGCAGGATATCCACACATCTCTGTGCTATCTGTCGTAGCATAGCTGTCGTCGGTAAAATGTGCAGAACAAACGAGGGACTTTCCCATCTTTTGACCACTGGTGTACTTGAATCCGTCGATTGGTATGTGTTTGTTTGGCATTAAATGTGGGTGGAGGGAAAGGCTGGATGCAAATATAACTACAAACATTTTGTTTTTTTTTCATTTTCAAACCATGACACAATATGTTGATTTTGTTGTTGTTGTTTTTTTTACTTTTAGGGTTCCCGGGAACCATAAAGGGTCTCAGTCATTACTGCTAATAAAACTTCAGGTTGATATGAAGTAAAAAAAATTAGAAAAAAAAGGTTTTATTCCTTTTTTGTCAGACAACTTGTTTTTTTTATAGTAAAACTGTAATATGCAGTTTTTAGTGATTATAGCCATAAAAGATCAATAATGCAGGACACCATTGATTTTAATTCATCATTAAATTTGAGTAATCACAGTGTAAAGACAAATAAAATCCCTTTAAATATAATTGTGATCCAAAAGGTGCCCCACTCAAAGTGATACATTTTAATTAGTAACAAAATCAACTTCAAATATATCTGTCAATTTTAAGTTTGAACTTTTATTATTATTTTTTTTCTTTTAAAGAAAACTTTAACGTTTTTATATGGGCATCCACACAATATATGCAATATTTTTTCCACATAAAACATTTTGAAGTGACATTTTTGAAGTAATTGGAGCCTTGAACATAATTCATTATAGCATTGAATTTTTTTGTCTTTTTTTTTTAGTAATGGCAAAAACAGAAAAATAAAGACAACAAAAAAAAACAGCCTGCAATGCAGCTTTGGGTCAACATTGCAACTTTTTGTCGTTATATTTCACATCATTCCAATTTTTTAAAATGTTTTTCAAAATGTTTGCAATAGCATTTCCAGAATGTGCGGCGGGCCGGTAAGCAATTATCTGCGGGCCGCAAACGGCCCCCGGCCCCCACTTTGGACACCCCTGGTTTAAATGTTGCAAACAGCTCTTTTTTAAGGTTGAAAAATGTCACAGTGCAGTCAGTTCTAATACATTTGTTGTCAAATACAACATGTTTGTATGATTTATTTCAATGTGGTCAGAGTTATGTTGTTATGAAATGGAGCTGTTGATAAAATATGCCATAGTTTGCTCTTTTTATGCTGCTCTTGTGAATTGTGTTCTGTTGTCTTTCTTTTACTTACTGTAAATTCCGGACCAGAAGCCGCTACTTCTTTCCTACGCTTCGAAACTCGCGGCTTATAAAACGGTGCGGCTAAACTTATTTTTTATTTTTTTGCTGAAGGCCGTAATTCAAATAGTTTGAATAAAACACATGCAAAGACACTAAAATGGTGTGTTTCTGTTTGTGCTACACTGCCATTTTTAGGATGAGTTCGCTCACTGCAAGTGCTGCTGGGTGAATGTCCACAGTGTTTCCTGCTGTTTAAAGCTTTCGTCTGGAAGTACAAGTGCCGTTCCGCCTTCTAATCGTCTACAGCGTTTCTACTCGTATGGATTCTCTGTTCATCCCTCTGTGACACTTAGCTGGCATTGTGTTGAGGTTTTGTTCTCTCGTGGATGCAGTTCGAGATGGACACAGCGTGAAGGTAAAAATTATGATTTATTCAACTACAAAACAAACTAAGAACAGAAATACTGGCACAAAGGCACTAGAGAAAAACCAACAGAACTAGCATGTGAGCTAGGAAGAACACAAGGCGCTAGCATGTGAGCTAGGGAAATAAACAAAGGAAGGAATAGCATGGAAGCTATTGGTAAAGATAGTCTCTTTACCACGAATGATCGAGTTCTTGGTTTCTTATGTGGGTTTAATGTTAGGCAGTTTCATTAACGTTCTCCCAGCGCGGCAACAACACACAACATGAGCAGTCATGTTTTCGTCTACCGTAAAGCAGTTCGTCTGCCGTAAATAGCAATGTTGTGACACTCTTAAACAGGACAATACTGCCATCTACTGTACATGCATACGGTTAGAAAAATTGTTGAGTTTCAGTTTATTTCGAACATGTATGCTTAGTGACAGAGAATAGAAAAAGGATGGACAATTCAACCCTTAACTCAACAGTGAGTAGATGAGTGTTATGTGTGTGTGTATATGTGTAAATAAATGAACACTGTTCATTCAAGTATTTCTTCCAAAAATCAGAAATCCAAAAAAGATGCTACAATAGCAGTGACCAAAAGGAAAATGCAGGCTGCTCAGAAACTTGCAAGGAAAGCTCATGTTAGGGCTCTCCGAGCAAGTAAATGTGTGAAGTGAACTGAAGTAATGTGGTAATATTGTAAATAAACTGTAGATAATAACACTGATCAATGTGACACCTGTGGATGTGAAATGAACACAAGATGTAAATATTAGTGACTGAATCAGGGGTCACCAACGCGGTGCCTGTGGGCACCAGGTAGCCCGTAAGGACCAGATGAGTCGCCCGCTGGCCTGTTCTAAAAATAGCTCAAATAGCAGCACTTTCCAGTGAGATGCCTTTATTTTTTCAATTGTATTTATTTACTAGCAAGCTGGTCTCGCTTTGCTCGACATTTTTAATTCTAAGAGAGACAAAACTCAAATAGGATTTGAAAATCTAAGAAAATATTTTAAAGACTTGGTCTTCACTTGTTTAAATAAATCCATTTTTTTTTTTTTACTTTGCTTCTTATAAATTTCAGAAAGACAATTTTAGAGAAAAAAATACAACCTTAAAAATTATTTTAGGATTTTTAAACACAAATGACCTTTTTACCTTCTAAATGCCTTCCTCTCCTTTCCTGACAATTTAAATCAATGTTCAAGTATTTTTTTTCAAATGTTTTTATTGTAAAAAATAATAAATACATTTTAATTTAATTCTTCATTTTAGCTTCTGTTTTTTCGCCGAAGAATATTTGTGAAATATTTCTTCAAACTTATTATGATTAAAATTCAAAAAAAATATTCTGGCAAATCTACAAAATGTGTAGAATCAAATGTAATTTTTTTCTTGAAAGTCTTTTGAATTTCTTTTCAAAAAATGTGTTCTGTAAAATCTAGAAGAAATAATGATTTGTCTCTGTTAGAAATATAGCTTGGTCCAATTTGTTATATATTCTAACAAAGTGCAGATTGGATTTTAACCTATTTAAAACATGTCATCAAAATTCTAAAATTAATTTTAATCAGGAAAAATTACTAATGATGTTCCATGAATTCTATTTTTAATTTTTTTCAAAAAGATTTGAATTAGCTAGTTTTTCTCTTCATTTCTTTCGGTTGAATTTTGAATTTTAAAGAGTCGAAATTGAAATTAAACTATGTTGCAAGATTTCATTTTCTTTTTTTTTTCGTGTTTTCTCTTTTAAACTGTTCAATTCAGTGTTTTTTTCACCATTTATTCTCTACACAAAACCTTCCGTAAAACGAAAAAAATGTACGATGGAATGACAGACAGAAATACCCCTTTTATATATATATATATATATATATATATATATATATATAGATTTATTTATTAAAGGTAAATTGAGCAAAATGGCTATTTCTGGCCAATCTAGAAGAAATAATGGTTTGTCTTTGTTCAAAATATAGCTTGGTCCAATTTGTTATGTATTTCAACAAAGTGTAGATTGGATTTTAACCTATTTGCACTTAAGATGTGACTTTAAGGTTTTACTACTTACGTATAAAATACTACACGGTCTAGCTCCATCCTATCTTGCCGATTGTATTGTACCATATGTCCCGGCAAGAAATCTGCATTCAAAAGACTCCGGCTTATTAGTGATTCCCAAAGCCCAAAAAAAAGTCTGCGGGCTATAGAGCGTTTTCCATTCGGGCTCCAGTACTCTGGAATGCCCTCCCGGTAACAGTTCGAGATGCCACCTCAGTAGAAGCATTTAAGTCTCACCTTAAAACTCATTTGTATACTCTAGCCTTTAAATAAACTCCCTTTTTAGACCAGTTGATCTGCCGTTTCTTTTCTTTTTCTTCTATGTCCCACTCTCCTTTGTGGAGGGGGTCCGGTCCGATCCGGTGGCCATGTACTGCTTTCCTGTGTATCGGCTGGGGACATCTCTGCGCTGCTGATCCGCCTCCGCTTGGGATGGTTTCCTGCTGGCTCCGCTGTGAACGGGACTCTCGCTGCTGTGTTGGATCCGCTTTGAACTGGACTCTCGCGACTGTGTTGGATCCATTGTGGATTGAACTTTCACAGTATCATGTTAGACCCGCTCGACATCCATTGCTTTCCTCCTCTCCAAGGTTCTCATAGTCATCATTGTCACCGACGTCCCACTGGGTCATTTTTGTCACCCTTATGTGGGCCTACCGAGGATGTCGTAGTGGTTTGTGCAGCCCTTTGAGACACTAGTGATTTAGGGCTATATAAGTAAACATTGATTGATTGATTGATTGATTGATATCATTAAAAATATATATTTATTGTGAGAAATCATTAAGATGATCAGTGCTTCCACATTAATTATTAATAATAACATTGCGTTAAATGTAAATCGAGCAAATTGGCTATTTCTGGCAATTTATTTAAGTGTGTATCAAACTGGTAGCCCTTCGCATTAATCAGTACCCAAGAAGTAGCTCTTGGTTTCAAAAAGGTTGGTGACCCCTGGACTAAATACTGTTGGGACTGAACCATATACATTGGTTCATTAGGATAATTGGCGTATATATGTTCTATTAATGATGTTTTCATGTCTTTAAACACTAAAATATTTTCTTCAAATGGTGCAGTCTTTGTTAATTTTAGCATGTTGGTGAAAAACCAGGAGCTTGGACCTGGCTGGGGGCCTTTGTCCCCCAGACCCCCAAAATGTTTTTCTGTCTTTTTCATTGTGATCAAATCACATGCCTCTACAAAGTTTGGATTGATACAATATGTTTATTATTGTGGTTTTAGTTTGCAGTGGGACTAAAACGGTGGCTGTATTTCAAACATGGATTGAAATCCGGATTACAAAAAGCAGGACTCTTATATGAGTGGATGGGGAATCATATTGATTTGTTTCATTATTTTAAAATAAGGTGTGTTACATTAACTACAGGAGCTTTGTGTACTTTCATCCGTCAAGTCAACCAATCTACCATGAATTGACTAACGTGGACACCGACTTAAACAAGTTGAAAAACGTATTCGGGTGTTACCATTTAGTGGTCAATCAATCAATCAATCAATGTTTATTTATATAGCCCCAAATCACAAATGTCTCAAAGGACTGCACAAATCATTACGACTACAACATCCTCGGAAGAACCCACAAAAGGGCAAGGAAAACTCACACCCAGTGGGCAGGGAGAATTCACATCCAGTGGGACGCCAGTGACAATGCGGACTATGTGAAACCTTGGAGAGGACCTCAGATGTGGGCAACCCCCGCCCTCTAGGGGACCGAAAGCAATGGATGTCGAGCGGGTCTAACATGATACTGTGAAAGTTCAATCCATAGTGGCTCCAACACAGCCGCGAGAGTTCAGTTCAAAGCGGATCCAAGACAGCAGCGAGAGTCCCGTCCACAGGAAACCATCTCAAGCGGAGGCGGATCAGCAGCGTAGAGATGTCCCCAACAGATACACAGGCGAGCGGTCCATCCTGGGTCTCGACTCTGGACAGCCAGTACTTCATCCATGGTCATCGGACCGGACCCCCTCCACAAGGGAGGGGGGGACATAGGAGAAAAAAGAAAAGAAGCGGCAGATCAACTGGTCTAGAAAGGAGGTCCATTTAAAGGCCAGAGTATAAAGATGAGTTTTAAGGTGAGACTTAAATACTTCTACTGAGGTAGCATCTCGAACTGTTACCGGGAGGGCATTCCAGAGTACTGGAGCCCGAACGGAAAAGGCTCTATAGCCCGCAGACTTTTTTTGGGCTCTAGGAATCACTAATAAGCCGTAGTTTTTTGAACGTAGATTTCTTGCCGGGACATATGGTACAATACAATCGGCAAGATAGGACGGAGCTAGACCGTGTAGTATTTTATACGTAAGTAGTAAAACCTTAAAGTCACATCTTAAATGCACAGGAAGCTAGTGCAGGTGAGCCAGTACAGGCGTAATGTGATCAAACTTTCTTGTTCTTGTCAAAAGTCTAGCAGCCGCATTTTGTACCAACTGTAATCTTTTAATGCTAGACATGGGGAGACCTGAAAATAATACGTTACAGTAATCGAGATGAGACGTAACAAACGCATGGATAATGATCTCAGCGTCTTTAGTGGACAAAATGGAGCGAATTTTAGCGATATTACGGAGATGAAAGAAGGCCGTTTTAGTAACGCTTTTAATGTGTGACTCAAAGGAGAGAGTTGGGTCGAAGATAATACCCAGATTCTTTACCGAGTCACCTTGTTTTATTATTTGGTTGTCAAATGTTAAAGTTGTATTATTAAATAGAGGTCGGTGTCTAGCAGGACCGATAATCAGCATTTCCGTTTTTTGGCGTTAAGTTGCAAAAAGTTAGCGGACATCCATTGTTTAATTTCATTAAGACACGCCTCCAGCTGACTACAGTCCGGCGTGTTGGTCAGCTTTAGGGGCATGTAGAGTTGGGTGTCATCAGCATAGCAGTGAAAGCTAATACCGTATTTGCGTATGACGTCACCCAGCGGGTGCAGGGCCAAGGACCGAACCCTGGGGAACTCCACACGTTACCTTAACATAGTCCGAGGTCATACTGTTATGGGACACACACTGCACCCTGTCAGTAAGATAAGAGTTAAACCAAGACATGGCTGAGTCTGACATACCAATTCGTGTTTTGATACGTTCTAATAAAATATTATGATCGACGGTATCGAAAGCAACGCTAAGTGGTCAATTGTAAGCAATATGTACTGTATTGTGCAATCTACTGATAAAAGTTTCAATCAATCAATGCCTGGACTCGATTCCCACTATCTGACTGATAAACATTACCACAGTACTATTAACGGCAACAACGGCGTTTTGTCTATTTTTAAACAAAGAAAACAATCTGAAGTTGTCTTTATTTTTAAGTTATCAAGACATGATTTTACCAGTCTGGCCCACTTGGGAATCGATTTTCCTCCATGTGGCCCCTGAGCTGAAAGTAGTTTGACACCCCTGCTGTAGTCAATCGAACTTGTAGTTGTGTGTGTGTGTGTGTGTGTGTGTGTGTGCTTTAGAGAAAATCAAAACAATGACACATTTGAAAGAATGAATTCCCTTTTATATTGACTTTTTTTTCTTCCTCCATTGCAGTCACAACAATATATAAAATCAACACTGACATACATTTCCGTGTTGTGTTCAAATCAATTATTTTCCACATGTTCTGACTTTATTGAAAACCACGTTTTCCATGTAGATGTAAAACTCTGCCTCTTCACAGATAAATAGACTTTTATTTTCAAGAAGGTATTGTAAGAAAAATAAGACATTTTGCAGTTATTTGTGAAAAATATTTACCTCTTTTCTCCAGACACTCGCGTAGACAAAGAAACCGGAGGTACACAACATGCTCGTGTCGCTCGGGTTTCCACTGAGACATTTGGTGTGAGCTTGGGGGGGGGATCGGCGTTCATGTTGGTCATTCAGTTTTCTTTTCATGAATGGGAATGGATAAACCAAACAAAAACAAAAAAACAGTTGGTTCATTGGTATTTCCTTTTGAAATACTGAAAACTGAAAAACAAAGTGTTATTCTTTTGATGTATACCGTATTTCCTTGAATTACCGCCTGATTAAACTCGTGACGTCACAAGTGACACTTCGCCTGTCATCATTTCCAAAATAAAAGAGACTGATTTCAATACCGGTAATTTCAAAATCGCATAAAGGGAAGAAGATTAAGAGCTATTCAGTGGGATATAAGGTCCAAGCTTACATCACACTCAAATTTTTACTGCATTCCTTTGGTAAGTGCCGGAGTGAGAAGAGGTTTTAAAAAAATGAGCGCATGCTTACTTTTACTGCATGCCTTTGGTAAGCGCAGGAGTGAAAAGAGGTTTTAAATTAATTAGCGCCCCGGTGGCAATTGAAGGAAATACGGTATTTTGTATGTAATGTCAGAAAAAGTGTATATACTGTATATGAGTCAGCAGAAACAGGAAATCTGAACAAATCCTCATATATTTTTAAAAAATATATTGACACCGGAACCGGAAGTTCAAGACAAAACTGCAGACTGGCTTGTAGATATAAAAAATTCAAAAAAATCACAGATGTAACTAAATACTGAATCACGATTTGATCAGATTTCGATTCCCGGGATGATGATTCGATTCGGTCAGGATCGATTCCTGATTCAAACTGTTTTTTCGGAATGTATTTTTGGGTGTAATAATAATAGAACCCTTTTAAAATAGTTTACAGGTTAAAAACCTCCTTTGGTTGCTGATGCATGGCATGATGTAAACATGCAGTGAGTAAGCATAGAAATGGCCTAAAAAAGTAGTTTTTTATTGATTTTTGCTAAATTTTGAACCGATTTAGAAATATTTAATGAATAAGATTTGCGATCCGGATGTGAATAGATTTTTTTTGAGTACCTTTACAGCAGGGGTCACCAACGGGCACCAGGTAGCCCGTAAGGACCAGATGAGTCGCCCGCTGGCCTGTTCTAAAAATAGCTCAAATAGCAGCACTTACCAGTGAGCTGCCTCTATTTTTTTGAATTTATTTTATTTACTAGCAAGCTGGGCTCGCTTTGCTCAACATTTTTAATTCTAAGAGAGACAAAACTCAAATAGAATTTGAAAATCTAAGAAAATATTTTAAAGACTTGGTGTTCACTTGTTTAAATAAATTCATTTTTTTTTTTTTTCAGAAAGACAATTTTAGAGAAAAAAATACAACCTTAAAAATGATTTTAGGATTTTTAAACACATTTACCTTTTAAATTCCTTCTTCTTCTTTCCTGACAATTTAAATCAATGTCTAAGTAAATTTATTTTTTTTATTATAAAGAATAATAAATAAATTTTAATTTAATTCTTCTTTTTAGCTTCTGTTTTTTTGACAAAGAATATTTGTGAAATATTTCTTCAAACTTATTATGATTAAAATTGAAAAAAAATATTCTGGCAAATCTAGAAAATCTGTAGAATCAAATTTAAATCTCATTTCAAAGTCTTTTGAATTTCTTTTAAAATTTTTGTTCTGGAAAATCTATAAGAAATAATGATTTGTCTTTGTTAGAAATATAGCTTGGTCCAATTTGTTATATATTCTAACAAAGTGCAGATTGGATTTTAACTTATTTAAAACATGTCATCCAAATTCTAAAATTAATCTTAATCAGGAAAAACGACTCATGATGTTCCATAAATTATTTTTTAATTTTTTTTCCAAAAGATTCGAATTAGCTAGTTTTTCTCTTCTTTTTATCGGTTGAATTTTGAATTTTAAAGAGTCAAAATTGAAGATAAACTATGTTTCAAAATGTTATTTTCATTTTTTTCGTGTTTTCTCTTTTAAACCGTTCAGTTAAGTGTTTTTTTTTTCATCATTTATTCTCTGCAAAAAACCTTCCAAAAATGTACGACGGAATGACAGACAGAAATACCCATTTATATATATTGAATTAATTGAATTATATTTTATATAGCGCTTTTTTCTAGTGACTCAAAGCGCTTTACATAGTGAAACCCAATATCTTAGTTACATTTAAACCAGTGTGGGTGGCACTGGGATCAGGTGGGCAAAGTGTCTTGCCCAAGGACACAACGGCAGTGACTAGGATGGCGGAAGCGGGAATCGAACCTGCAACCCTCATGTTGCTGGCACGCCCCACAATCTATATATATATATATAAGTTTATTTATTAAAGGTAAATTGAGCAAATTGGCTATTTCTGGCAATTTATTTAAGTGTGTATCAAACTGGTAGCCCTTCGCATTAATCAGTACCCAAGAAGTAGCTCTTGGTTTCAAAAAGGTTTGGTGACTCTTATTCAGCCTGTTGTTCACTATTCGTTATTTATTTTTAATTGCCTTTCAAATGTCTATTCTTGTTGTTGGGTTTCATCACATAAATTTCCCCCCAAAAATGTGACTTATATATGTGTTTTTCCTTCTTTATTATGCGTTTTTGGCGGGTGCGACTTATACTCCGGAGGGACTTATACTCCGAAAATACAGTATATGCATCAAGTGTTCATTCAAAGCTAAGGCAAAATATCGAGATATATATCGTGTATCGCGATATGGCCTAAAAATATCGAGATATTAAAAAAAGGCCATATCGCCCCAGACTTCCTACAGGCAAGTCCAGTCTGCAACTTCTGGTTCTTGTGTCGGAATATGAACACATTTTTTTTAAATCTACTTATTGTCCTTCTACATTGAAAAAGAAAACCAATAGCAATAGTTTCTGTTCATGCAAAGACAACTCAGTGACCGACATACCCTGACCGTTTGGGGGTGGGGGGACTCCTCCCCGAAGACCAGTTAGTTCCTGGATGATGCCGGTGAGACCGGGATTGACTCTCACCTTACAACCCATGCATGAAAATTCACTTTTGCATGAGCAAAACATTTATTCTGTACATGAAAAGCTGCCAAACAGCTCCCTGATCCTCTCTACAGATGGACTTTGTGCTTCTACTCAGGACGACACAGTGGCACAGACTCCTATTAAAAAAAACACCTGCGTTTTTCTTCTCCCGCCTTACATTCTAGATACGTTATTATAGAGAACATTTACCGGCCTCGGAATGAGCCGTCTATAAGTAAACTCGGCCGACATTGAGCGAACCGAGGCGAGTTCACAGAAAAAAAGGTATTCACAATCAAAATTGCCACAAGAAATGAAAAGCACGTTTTTTAGCACAGCTGCTACAGCTACTTCAGTTCAGAAAAAGCATGGCATCGACAAAATAAAAGCACCATATTAAACTATGACAAGTGATGGTACTTTCACAAGTACGGAGCACACTTTTTTTGTATATTTTTTTTTTCCAAATTTGGACTACAAAAGTGTGAGCGACACATACAGTTAGGGGGTGGGTACCAATTTTCTGTACTTTTCTGTGTATTCACATGGTAACCAAATCTGACTTTTTTTATTTAACACCTAAATATAACGCTTTACGACTTGTCCAGGGTGTACGCCGCCTTACGCCTGAATGCAGATGAGACACCCCCCGCTAGGCCAAAAGGGACAAGCGGTAGAAAATGGATGGATGTATATAACACTTTACAACATTTAGTCCAGTTCCTATATCTTTTCTTACACTTGTGAGTCTCATTAGTGTAGAAGTTTATTGCCGTAGTCAGGAAGTTATATATATATATATATATATATATATATATATATATATACCGTCGATACCGTCGATCATAATATTTTATTAGAGCGTATCAAAATACGAATTGGTATTTCAGACTCAGCCCTGTCATGGTTTAACTCTTATCTTACTGATAGGATGCAGTGCGTCTCCTATAACAGTGTGACCTCGGACTATGTTAAGGTAACATGTGGAGTTCCCCAGGGTTCGGTCCTTGGCCCTGTACTCTTCAGCATCTACATGCTGCCGCTAGGTGACGTCATACGCAAATACGGTATTAGCTTTCACTGTTATGCTGATGACACCCAACTTTACATGCCCCTAAAGCTGACCAACACGCCGGACTGTAGTCAGTTGGAAGCGTGTCTTAATGAAATTAAACAATGGATGTCCGCTAACTTTTTGCAACTTAATGCCAAAAAAACGGAAATGCTGATTATCGGTCCTGCTAGACACCGACCTCTATTTAATAATACAACTTTAACATTTGACAACCAAATAATAAAACAAGGTGACTCTGTAAAAAATCTGGGTATTATCTTCGACCCAACTCTCTCCTTTGAGTCACACATTAAAAGCGTTACTAAAACGGCCTTCTTTCATCTCCGTAATATCGCTAAAATTCGCTCCATTTTGTCCACTAAAGACGCCGAGATCATTATCCATGCGTTTGTTACGTCTCGTCTCGATTACTGTAACGTATTATTTTCGGGTCTCCCAATGTCTAGCATTAAAAGATTACAGTTGGTACAAAATGCGGCTGCTAGACTTTTGACAAGAACAAGAAAGTTTGATCATATTACGCCTGTACTGGCTCACCTGCACTGGCTTCCTGTGCACTTAAGATGTGACTTTAAGGTTTTACTACTTACGTATAAAATACTACACGGTCTAGCTCCAGCCTATCTTGCCGATTGTATTGTACCGTATGTCCCGGCAAGAAATCTGCGTTCAAAAGACTCCGGCTTATTAGTGATTCCTAGAGCTCAAAAAAAGTCTGCGGGCTATAGAGCGTTTTCCGTTCGGGCTCCAGTACTCTGGAATGCCCTCCCGGTAACAGTTCGAGATGCTACCTCAGTAGAAGCATTTAAGTCTCACCTTAAAACTCATCTGTATACTCTAGCCTTTAAATAGACCTCCTTTTTAGACCAGTTGATCTGCCGCTTCTTTTCTTTCTCCTATGTCCCCCCCTCCCTTGTGGAGGGGGTCCGGTCCGATGACCATGGATGAAGTACTGGCTGTCCAGAGTCGAGACCCAGGATGGACCGCTCGTCGGGACCCAGGATGGACCGCTCGCCTGTATCGGTTGGGGACATCTCTACGCTGCTGATCCGCTCGAGATGGTTTCCTGTGGACGGGACTCTCGCTGCTGTCTTGGAGCCACTGTGGATTGAACTTTCGCAGTATCATGTTGGACCCGCTCGACATCCATTGCTTTCGGTCCCCTAGAGGGGGGGGGTTGCCCACATCTGAGGTCCTCTCCAAGGTTTCTCATAGTCAGCATTGTCGCTGGCGTCCCACTGAATGTGAATTCTCCCTGCCCACTGGGTGTGAGTTTTCCTTGCCCTTTTGTGGGTTCTTCCGAGGATGTTGTAGTCGTAATGATTTGTGCAGTCCTTTGAGACATTTGTGATTTGGGGCTATATAAATAAACATTGATTGATTGATTGATTGATATATATGTGTGTGTATATGTATGTATATATGTATATGTGTATATGTATATGTATGTATATATGTATATGTATATGCATGTGTATGTATATATGTATATGCATGTATATATATATATGTATATATATGTATATGCATGTGTATATATGTATGTATATATATGTATATGCATGTATGTATATGTTTGTTTGTATGTATGTATGTATATGTATATGCATGTATATGCATATGTATATATATGTATATGCATGTATATGTATATGTATATATATGTATATGCATGTATATATATGTATATGCATGTATATATATGTATATATATGTATATGCATGTATGTATGTATATATGTATGTTTGTATGTATATGTATATATATGTATGTTTATATGTATATGTATATATATACATATATATATCCATATGTATATATATGTATATATATATATATATATATATACATATGTATGTATATATTTATATATATATATACACACATGTATGTATATATATATATATATATAATGTGTGTATATATATAAATGTCTGTATGTGTATATGTGTGTGTATATATATTTATGTATGTGTAAATATATATATATTACACACACACATATATACATATATATATATATATACATATATATATATATATATATATATATATATATATATATATATATATATATGATTTTTTTTAATGAATGTGTTGTGCGTTGGTATGGAAAATCGCAACGTTGCCTCGAGGCTACGAATACGCTTGTCGCCCCATCAAGTGCTTGAGGCGGTGATGAGTTCGCAACAAAGGTATTGAAACGTGGTACCATTAGATTTCACCTGAATCGGTATCCGGTAGTACCTAAAAAAAAAGTACTGAATTTGGTACCCATCCCCACATACATCACAGTAGCATTCACACACCGCCTAACCACTTAGGCCTCATATGCTCCGCAGACCCTGATAGTGGAACCTTTAAATATTCAAAGCACAAAAAACATTCCCCCGACTGTTGTGAAAACATTCTAAATGAGTCAAATATAAAAATAAGATCTCCAGCAGATGAAAATAATCATTTCCCCTTGCTCCCCGGGACAGTAAAAGGAGCAAAAAGACAAATAACGAGGAATGACGCAATACTTGAGAACCTTTTGTGTTTTTGTGTAACCTTGCATAGCCGGGACTGTGAAGCCATGCAGCAGCGACGGAGGCCACTTTGCACGTGCAATAGTGCAGACTTGTCTGCAGCCCAGCTAAACAGAGAAGGAGCAGATACCCGGGCGTACAAGCAAGTCCCAGCACCACACGTGCAAAGCGGGGGAACAGTTCGGTCCACAAGTATTTGGATTTCCCTCCCAAAGCCACCTTGATGGATTTGAAATAAAACAAGATGGGATTGAAGTGCTGACTTTCCTTCACTTTTCTGCTTTAAAGACACTTAAAGCACCGTATTTCCTTGAATTGCTGCCGGGGCGCTAATTGATTTAAAACCTCTTCTCACTCTGGCACTTACCAAAGGCATGCGGTAAATTTAAGCCTGCGCTTATAAATTTGAGTGTGATGTAAGGATACCATCATGAAAAGCACATTTAATAAAAAAAACGTTATGGTCTTACCTTTACTTATAAATGAAGTCCATGCACAGCTCCTTCTGATCAAAAGCATCGATAACTTGTTTATAAAAGTCTTCCTTATCTTTCTTCAGTTTTAAAAGTCTCTCTATCTCGATGGAGATCTTCCTTTATTACCTCCTGCTTCGATTGAAAGTCCAGTTTAGAAAACGGTTTTATTTTAGATATGTAATCCTCCATGTTAAAAGTGCAAGCGAGAGGAAAAAAATAAACGATCGCTGCTTCTGCAGCCGAGTAGTCGCAAGAAGGATCACTGGCGCCCTCTACCACCAGGAGGCGGGAGTCATTTAATGACTCGTATTTGACACACGCAGCTACGGTATGTTAATAAAACATAGCTGCTTACTGTTCTTTTTAGCATATTCAATAGCTTGGACCTTAAATCCTACTGAATAGCTCTTAATCTTCTTCCCTTTATGCAATTTCAGATTATTGAAATCAGCCTCCTCCATTTTGAAAATGATGACATGAAGTGTCACTCGTGACGTGACGAGTTTGACCCGGTGGAAATTGTAAGCATATGCTAATTATTTAGCGAAACGAGTTTGACCCGGCGGAAATTCTAGACGTGCGCTAATAAAAATAATATTTTACGAAACAAGTTTGACTCGGCCTTAATCCTGAGTCGGCGGTAATGCTAAGCATGCGCTAATTATTTTGCGAAACGAAGATTAAGAGCCATTCAGTAGGATTTAAGGTCCAAGCTTACATCACACTCAATTTTTTACTGCATGCCTTTGGTAAGTGCCGGAGTGAGAAGAGGTTTTAAGATAATTAGCGCTTGCTTACTTTTACCGCATGCCTTTGGTAAGCGCAGGAGCGAGAAGAGGTTTTAAATCAATTAGCGCCCCGGCGCTATCTTAAGTGCTAACATTAATATGCCATTTGTGAACTACACTACAGTGTGTAAGATCAGTCTTATTGTGTATTTACAGTAAACACATTTACAGTACATTTGTGTAATAATTGTAGGGCAATATCTAAAAAAAATGCTAATTAACCACAAAGTACTTCTGCAAAAAAACATCCACATGTTAGATACACTGTATTGCCAAAAGTATTTGGACACCTGCCTTGACTCACATATGAACTTGAAGTGCCATCCCATTCCTAACCCAAAGGGTTCAATAGGATGCGGGTCCACCTTTTGCAGCTATTACAGCTTCAACTCTTCTAGGAAGGCTGTCCACAAGGTTGCAGAGTTTGTTTATTGGAATTTGATCATTCTTCCACAAGCGCTGATGTTGGTCGAGAAGGCCTGGCTCTCAGTCTCCGTTCAAAGGCGTTTTATCGGGTTCAGGTCAGGACTCTGTGCAGGCCAGTCAAGTTCATCCACACCAGACTCCGTCATCCATATCTTTATGGATCTAGCTTTGTGAACTGGTGCACTGTCATGTTGGTAGAGGAAGGGGCCCGCTCCAAACTGTTCTCACAAAATTGGGAGCATGGAATTGTCCAAAATCTTTTGGTATCTTGGAGTATTCAAAATTCCTTTCCCTGAAACTAAAGGGCCAAGCCCAACTCCGGAAAAACAACCCCACATCATAATTCCCCAATTATCCAAATTTCACACTCGTCACAATGCAGTCCGAAATGTACCGTTCTCCTAGCAACCTCCAAACCCAGACTGGTCCATCAGATTGCCAGATGGAAAAGCGTGATTCATGACTCCAGAGAAGGAGTCTCCACTGCTCTAGTAAGACGTTTTGCTGGCATCGTGGTGCGTGTTTGTTCTCTCGGAGTGCAGTCGGATAAGGACACAGCGTGAAGGTAAGAAATGAAGATTTAGTTCTACAAAACAAACTAAGAACAGAAATACTTGCACAAAGGCAATAGAGACAAAACCAACATAACTAGCATGTGAGCTAGAAAGAACTAAAGCTAGGGAAATAAACAAACGGAGGAATAGCGTGGAAGCTAACAAGTTCAAAAAGTCTTTCATCGCAAGCGGGGATAGCAACGTCACCTGTTGCATCAAAAAGCAAATTAGACTGCGAGGACGAATGACAAAAAAGGGCAGGCTTAAATAGCGACAGAAATTAAGAGGCAGGTGCGTGTCAAAAACACAAGGCAGGTGACACTAATATGTAACTATGACAACAGAACAAAACAGGAAGTGCCACCAGGAACTAAGGAAGACAAAATAACAGAACAAAACCAGAATATGCCATGATCCAAGTATCAATCAATCAATGTTTACTTATATAGCCCTAAATCACTAGTGTCTCAAATGGCTGCACAAACCACTATGACATGCTCGGTAGGTCCACATAAGGGCGAGGAAAACTCACACCCAGTGGGACGTTGCTGACAATGACGACTATGAGAACCTTTGAGAGGACCACATATGTGGGCAACCCCCCCACCCCCTCTAGGGGACCGAGAGCAATGGATGTCGAGCGGGTCTAACATGATATTGTGAAAGTTCAATCCACAGTGGATCCAACACAGCCGCGAGAGTCCAGTCCACAGCGGAGCCAGCAGGAAACCATCCCAAGCGGAGGCGGATCAGCAGTGCAGAGATATACACAGGCAAGCGGTCCATCCCGGGTCCCGACTCTGGACAGCCAGTACTTCATCCATGGGCATCAAGTAGCGGATCATGACATCTAGATTCCAGTGGTGACGGGCTTTACACCACTGCATCCGACGCTTTGCATTGGACTTGGTGATGTATGTCTTAGATGCAGCCGCTCGGCCATGGAAACCCATCCCATGAAGCTCTCTGCGTACTGTACGTGGGCTAATTGGAAGGTCGGATGAAGTTTGGAGCTTTGTAGCTACCGACTGGGCAGAAAGTCTTTGCACTATGCGCTGACCCCTCCCTGTCAGTTTACGTGGCCTACCACTTGGTGGCTGAGTTGCTGTTGTTCCCAAATTCTTCCATTTTCTTATAATAAAGCCAACAGTTGACTTTGGAATATTTAGGAGCGAGGACGTTTCACGGATGGATTTGTTGCACAGGTGGCATCCTATGACA
Organism: Nerophis ophidion; assembly: GCF_033978795.1. Lineage (NCBI taxonomy): Eukaryota > Metazoa > Chordata > Actinopteri > Syngnathiformes > Syngnathidae > Nerophis > Nerophis ophidion. The sequence continues at coordinate 26,860,000 of NC_084637.1, forward strand.
GTTCCATGCTGGAAATCACTGAAAGCGGCCCATTCTTTCACAAATGCTTGTAGAAACAGTCTTGAATTTTATCCACCTGTGGCCGGGCCAAGTGATTCTCATCATTTGAATGGGTGACTGTGGAGAGGCGGAGCCGACGGGCCAACGGCGGGGCAGGACACGTTTTGGCCCTGCTCAAGATGGCGGCCAGGAGGTAGAGAATGCGGCGGAACGACGCCGCAGCAATCGAGATCAGGTGCGTAGTTCACACACCGGCTCACAATCTGCCTATCTCCTCTAAGTGTATAAAAGGGAAGAAGGAGGAAAGATCAGGGAAGAAGAGGTGGAGTGTCCACAGCAGATACAGCAGAACCTGACGAGCGAGAACGACCGAGAGCGAGCCGAAGACAGCGACGAAGACACGGCCGACTGAAAGCGAGCGAGGAGCGAGCAGCTGAAAAGCGACCCGACCAAAAGACAAAGCTTGGGTTATTGAAAAATGAACAAGCCAAACCTGCAAAGCAATGTCCTTCCTGAATGGTCCATGGCACCCGCACGACGACGGGTGGAGTCCGTTACAGTGACCAAATACTTTTGGCAACATAGTGTAAGTTGTAAAACACACCTCGTTTGTAATGTACAGAATGTATCAAAGTGACCATCCATCTTAAACAATTTTAGTATTGTGACAAAAGTTTGTAAACACCTGCAACAAAGCATGCATTTCCTCTACTGAGCCGTCAATTATTACAATTACCACGTTTTGTGAAACTCTCCCATCAAAGCAGAAAGTCAACACTTCAACATGTCCTCGGTTTCATTTCACCCCATCGTGTTACCCGTCCAAATGCTTCTGGACTAGACTGTATGGCAGGCCTGGGCAATTATTTTGACTAGGGGGGCCACATTTACAGAAAAAATGCGTCTGGGGGCCGGTATATATATATTTTTAGGGACACTAATACAGAACGTCACAATCATGTCTGATTGAATGCGAAAAACGTTATGACAGACCGCCTTAAAAAAACGTAATGTCAAGGCGTGGACTATGGTGTGGTTGGTTTTCCCGAGGTGCAAATCGACTGGACCGGACATGGCGTGAAGGTACTGACATATTTTAATCTTAACTCAAAAAAAGGAACAAATAAAAAGGCGCTCACAGAGGAGGTACAAAAACTTGGCTACGAAAGAAAACTGTTACTACGACATAAACTGTGTTAGGCTAAGTTCAAGGGTGGACCCCGGGATGCAGAGAACGGACGCAAGGTATGCGACAAAAAATGAAAATATTTAATAAGTCCAAAATGGTAACAAATGGTGATGGGGCAAAAGTGCACACCATGGAAATTTAACAAAAGTAGTCTCTTTCAGAGGTTGGCGGAGTAAAGGCCAGGATGCACACAGCGTGGCAAAAATAAGGTGGCTAGGAAACAAAAACACAACGAGGTCAAGATTAACAGGAATATGCGAAGGCAACATACCAGGGAAGTTGAACCATGGTAGCACACGTCAGAGCGGGGTTCAGGATCGAAAACCGGCAGGGACCAGCTGGCGGGGACGCGCTTAAATGCTACCGGGAAGTGATTAGCAGCAGGTGTGCCTCGTTGGGGACAAAAAGACTGGGGGAAAGACATTGACAAACCGATAGAGAAGGCAGGGAGAAGACAACAAACACAACACTATGGACATAAAACAAAACTTACAAACCATGGCATGACTAACAAAACTTACAGGGAACGAGGACAGAGCATGGATCATCAGCATGAAGCAAGGGTGTGTAGAGGATGAGTAGAAGGTGGTAGAGGGCGATGTCGCCAGGCTGACTGCCTGGCAACTACAGGCTTAAATGCTGTAGTGAAAAACAGGTGCATGAGTCTAAATGAACCAAGTGCGTGAAATGACAGGTGAAAACTAATTGGTAGTCATGGTGACAAAACAAACAAGAGTGGGCAAAAACAGGAACTAATGGAGTCAAAAACGAAACAGAACATAACTAAAATATTCTGTTGACCTTTGGACTCTTTGAGTTCCTGTTTTTTTCACTCACTTGTTTTGTTGCCATGGTTGCAAAACAGTTCACCTGTCCTCATGACTCACGCACCTGATTCATTTGAACTCACGCACCTTTTTTCAATCACCACATCACTATTTAAGCCTGTCATTTTCTGTTGGTTGGCCTGGCGTCATTGTGTTCTCTTCATGCTCTGTCCATGCCAGTTTTTTCATGCCAAAGTCCTTGCTACCCTTGTCCAGCCATAGTAAATGTTGTTTGTGTTATGTTCATAGTTTATGTCAGGGGTCACCAACGCGGTGCCCGTGGGCACAAGGTAGCCCGTAAGGACCAGATGAGTCGCCCGCTGGCCTGTTCTAAAAATAGCTCAAATAGCAGCACTTACCAGTGAGCTGCCTCTATTTTTTAAATTTGATTTATTTACTAGCAAGCTGGTCTCGCTTTGCTCAACATTTTTAATTCTAAGAGAGAAAAAACTCAAATAGAATTTGAAAACCCAAGAAAATATTTTAAAGACTTGGTCTTCACTTGTTTAAATAAATTCATTTCTTACAACTTTCAGAAAGACAATTTTAGAGAAAAATACAAGCTTGATTTTAGGATTTTTAATCACATATACCTTTTTATCTTTTAAATTCCTTCCTCTTCTTTCCTGACAATTTAAATCAATGTTCAAGTATATATTTTTTTATTGTAAAGAATAATAAATACATTTTAATTGAATTCTTGATTTTAACTTGTGTTTTTTCTAATAATTATTTGTGGAATATTTCTTTAAACTTATTATGATTAAAATTCAAAAAAAACATTCTGGTAAATCTACAAAATCTGTAGAATCAAATTTAATTCTTACTTTAAAGTCTTGCATTTCTTTAAAAAAAAAATGTTCTGGAAAATCTAGAAGAAATAATGATTTGTTTTTGTTAGAAATATAGCTTGGTCCAATTTTTTATATATTCTAAGAAAGTGCAGATTGGATTTTAACCTATTTAAAACATGTCATCAGAATTCTAAAATTAATCTTAATCAGGAAAAATTACTAATGATGTTGCATAAATTTATTTTTAAATTTTTTCAAAAAATTTGAAATTAGCTAGTTTTTCTCTTAATTTTTTTTTGGTTGAACTTTGAATTTTAAAGAGTCGAAATTGAAGATGACCTATGTTTCAAAATTTAATTTTCCTTTTTTTCGTGTTTTCTCCTCTTTTAAACCGTTCAATTGAGTGTGTTTTTCATAATTTATTCTCGACAAAAAACCTTCCGTAAAAGGAAAAAAAATGTACGACGGAATGACAGACAGAAATACCCCTTTTACATATATATAGATTTATTTATTAAAGGTAAATTGAGTAAAATGGCTATTTCTGGCAATTTATTTAAGTGTGTATCAATCTGGTAGCCCTTCGCATTAATCAGTACCCAAGAAGTAGCTCTTGCTTTCAAAAAGGTTGGTGACCCCTGGTTTATGTTAAAGTGTTACTTTTGTTTCTTTACCCAAGTTGTGCCTTCGCTGCGAGCGCTTTTTGTATTTACCTTTTTTTTTAGAAGATTAAATCATGTTTATACCTGCACGCCATGTCATGAGTAGTCCGTCTGCTTTCCTGGGAGAACGAACCCCCCTTCTTGACATAAACAGAACATGATAACAAAGACATGACACGTAATGGAATTTTACATTTTTTTCTATGAACGATAAAACACTGAATATTGACAAAATAGGAATGTCACACCCGCTTTCAATGGAAATCTTTTACAATCAAGTGAAATGCAACAAACAGTGAAATATGAACATGAAGGGCACAAAATAAACCCAACTTCAATCTGATGTACAGTGGGGCAAAAAAGTATTTAGTCAGCCACCGATTGTGCAAGTTCTCCCACTTAAAATGATGAGAGAGGTCTGTAATTTTCATCATAGGTACACTTCAACTGTGAGAGACAGAATGTGAAAAAAAATCCATGAAGTCACATTGTAGGAATTTTAAAGAATTTATTTGTAAACTATGGTGGAAAATAAGTATTTGGTCAACCATTCAAAGCTCTCACTGATGGAAGGAGGTTTTGGCTCAAAATCTCACGATACATGGCCCCATTCATTCTTTCCTTAACACGGATCAATCGTCCTGCCCCCTTAGCAGAAAAACAGCCCCAAAGTATGATGTTTCCACCCCCATGCTTCACAGTAGGTATGGTGTTCTTGGGATGCAACTCAGTATTCTTCTTCCTCCAAACACGACGAGTTGAGTCTATACCAAAAAGTTCTATTTTGGTTTCATCTGACCACATGACATTCTCCCAATCCTCTGCTGTATCATCCATGTATCCATTTTGGTATAAACTCAACTCGTCGTGTTTGGAGGAAGAAGAATACTGAGTTGCATCCCAAGAACACCACACCTACTGTGAAGCATGGGGGTGGAAACATCATGCTTTGGGGCTGTTTTTCTGCTAAGGGGACAGGACGATTGATCCGTGTTAAGGAAAGAATGAATGGGGCCATGTATCGTGAGATTTTGAGCCAAAACCTCCTTCCATCAGTGAGAGCTTTGAATGGTTGACCAAATACTTATTTTCCACCATAATTTACAAATAAATTCTTTAAAATTCCTACAATGTGAATTCCTGGATTTGTTTTTTCACATTCTGTCTCACAGTTGAAGTGTACCTATGATGAAAATTACAGACCTCTGTCATCATTTTAAGTGGGAGAACTTGCACAATCGGTGGCAGACTAAATACTTTTTTGCCTCACTGTATGAAAAAGCTTTAGAACTTTGTTGTGAAAATCTCTGCGGAAACGCTTCCCGACCACACTGCTTGGTGCCTCGTCTGAGCTGCCGTGACGTAGATGACCATAGTAACTATTTAGTTAGTTATAGTAATTGGTATATCATCTCCGGGTTGGGGAGGAGACCCTGCCCCAAGTGGAGGAGTTCAAGTACCTAGGAGTCTTGTTCACGAGTGAGGAAAGAGTGGATCGTGAGGTCGACAGGCGGATCGGTGCGGCGTCTTCAGTAATGCGGACGTTGTATCGATCCGTTGTGGTGAAGAAGGAGCTGAGCCAGAAGGCAAAGCTCTCAATTTACCGGTCGATCTACGTTCCCATCCTTACCTATGGTCATGAGCTTTGGGTCATGACCGAAAGGATAAGATCACGGGTACAAGCGGCCGAAATGAGTTTCCTCCGCCGTGTGGCGGGGCTCTCCCTTAGAGATAGGGTGAGAAGCTCTGCCATCCGGGAGGAACTCAAAGTAGAGCCGCTGCTCCTTCACATCGGGAGGAGCCAGATGAGGTGGTTCGGGCATCTGGTCAGGATGCCACCCGAACGCCTCTCTAGGGAGGTGTTTAGGGCACGTGCAACCGGTAGGAGGCCACGGGGAAGACCCAGGACACGTTGGGAAGACTACGTCTCCCGGCTGGCCTGGGAACGCCTCGGGATCCCCCGGGAAGAGCTGGACGAAGTGGCTGGGGAGAGGGAAGTCTGGGTTTCCCGGCTTAGGCTGTTGCCCCCGCGACCCGACCTCGGATAAGCGGAAGAAGATGGATGGATGGATGGGTATATCATCCATAAGAGTAGATTCCAACCATTGAAATACTTTGTCTAGTTCAAGACTTACGGTCATTAGAAAACATGACAGCACATCATAATGGCAGCTACACTTTCCATCCTAAGGGTCTAACAAAATTATTTGGGATTGAAAAGCTTAACGGACCGCATGTGGCCCCCGGACCTTAATTTGCCCAGGTCTGCTGTATGAGATCAATATCAACATGTAGTCCACATTATGTTGTTTTTTCTTGGTCATGCCTGAGCTGATTTGGCTGTGAAACACCAGCTGTGTGACAAAGTGGCCGACCAGGCAGCACCCGCATACGCAAAGACGCCGGAAGAAATTGACACAAAAGTCCCGATCATGTGGAACGATGACACATTATAGTTGGTTCACACACATATACACACACACAATGCTTCATTACAAAGTCTCGGAGATGATACAAAAACTACCCGTGTAGCACCATGTGGATCTTTTCCCAAATTGTAAAGGGGTGAATGGTCTAGGTTTGTTCAAGTGGTGAGGTATCATTATTATTATCATCATTATTATTATTATTATTATTATTAATACACTACTTTTCACCGTGTGCCTGCACAAATTTCAACCCTGCTGTTGTGTTTTTTCGTGTGTTGACTAAGCACAGAGTTGCATAGCAGTGGTCCGTGTGGCCACTAACTAAAGGCAGTAATCAAGTTGCACCGTAGAATAAAAAAAAATAAAAAAATAAAATCTGCCCTTTTTGCACCGTCGCGATGCAGGTGTCACATGCCTGCACCGTGTTAGCAGCCGATTGATGAACATGTGACTCCATTGCAGGTGTTGGCAGCCAATGAACTGTAGCACCGTCGGAATTAACTCGTTTTTTTATCTCGGAAATGGTAGCTTTAGTTTGCAACCGCACCTTTACTTTGGGGGACTTTGATAGAAATGGAGGCCACGGGACTCACTATAAGGCAGTGCAGCCATGTGGTTTCTCCCAGCCAATCCATGCAAACTGATGATAATACTGTAATGAAGAAGCTATAATGTACTGAAAGGTAGATTCAATTGGTATATTTTTGAAAAAATATACTCAGTGGAGCCTCGGGATATGAGTTTAAATGGTTGTGTGACGCCGCTCGTACCTCGAAAAAGTCCTACTATGCAACAGCGTCGCCCATTGAAATAAAATAAAATCCATTTATTCCGCGCTCGGTCCCCCCCAAATACCACAATTTTAACGTCATACCTCGAAAAAATCGTACTGCGAAACAGCGAAACTTCGAAAAATTCGTACTGTGCAACAGCGTCGCCCATTGAAATGAAAAAAAATCCATTTATTCCGTGCTTGATCCCCCCCAAACACCACAATTTTAACGTCATGCCTCGAAAAAGTCGTACTGCGCAACAGTGTCGCCCATTGAAATGAAAAAAAAACAATTTATTCCGTACTTGATCCCCCCAAACATCACAATTTTAACGTCGTACGTCGAAAAAGTCGTACTGCGAAACAGCGTCGCCAAATGGAAAGGAAATAAAATCCATTTATTCCGTGGTCGGTCCCCCCCAAACACCACAATTTTAAGGTCGTACTACGAAAAAGTAATACTATGCAAGAGCGTCGCCCATTGAAATTAAATAAAATCCATTTATTACGTGCTCAGTCCCCTCCAAACACCACAATTTTAACGTCGTACCTCAAAAAGTTGTATTGTGAAACAGCGTCGCCCATTGAAATGAAATCAAATCCATTTATTCCGTGCTCGGTCCCCCCCAAACACCACAATTTTAACGTCGTACCTCGAAAATGTCGTACTGTGCAACAGCGTCGCCCATTGAAAGGAAATAGAACCCATTTATTCTGTGCTCGGTCCCCCCCAAACACCACAATTTTAATGTCGTACCTGGAAAAAGTCGTACTGCGAAACAACGTCGCCCATTGAAAGGAAATAGAACCCATTTATTCTGTGCTCGGTCCCCCCCAAACACCACAATTTTAACGTCGTACCTCGAAAATGTCTTACTGTGCAACAGCGTCGCCCATTGAAATGAAATAAAATCCATTTATTCTGTGCTCTGTCCCCCCCAAACACCACAATTTTAACGTCGTACCTGGAAAAAGTCGTATTGTGAAACAGCGTCGCCCATTGAAATGAAATAAAATCCATTTATTCCGTGCTTGATCCCCCCAAACATCACAATTTTAACGTCTTACGTCGAAAAAGTTGTACTGCGAAACAGCGTCACCCATTGAAATGAAATAAAATCAATTTATTCCGTGCTTGGTCCCCCCAAACACCACAATTTTAACACCGTACGTCGAAAAAGTAATACTGTGAAACAGCGTCGCCCATTGAAAGGTAATAAAATCCATTTATTCCGTGCTCGGTCCCCCACAAACACCACTATTTTAACGTCGTACCTGGAAAAAGTCGTACTGCGCAACAGTGTCGCCCATTGAAATTAAATAAAATCCATTTATTCCGTGCTCACCCCCCCCAAATAACGCAATTTTAATGTCGTACCTGGAAAAAGTCGTATTGTGAAACAACGTCGCCCATTGAAATGAAATAAAATCCATTTATTCCGTGCTCGGTCCCCCCCCACACACCACAATTTTAACGTCATAGTGCAAAACAGTGTCGCCCATTGAAATGAAATAAAATCCATTTATTCCGTGCTCGGTCCCCCCCAAACACCACAATTTCAACGTCGTACCTCGAAAAAGTCGTACTGTGAAACAGCGTCGCCAAATGGAGAGGAAATAAAATCCATTTATTCCGTGGTCGGTCCCCCCCAAACACCACAATTTTAAGGTCGTACTACGAAAAAGTAATACTATGCAAGAGCGTCGCCCATTGAAATTAAATAAAATCCATTTATTACGTGCTCGGTCCCCTCCAAACACCACAATTTTAACATCGTACCTCAAAAAGTCGTATTGTGAAAAAGCTTCGCCCTTTGAAATGAAATAAAATCCATTTATTCCGTGCTTGATCCCCCCAAACACCACGATTTTAACGTCATACTTCGAAAAAGTCGTACTGCGTAACAGTGTCGCCCATTGAAATGAAATAAAATCCATTTATTCCATGTTCGGTCCCCCCCAAACACCACAATTTTAACGTCGTACTTCGAAAAAGTCGTTTTGTGAAACAGCGTCGCCCATTGAAATTAAACAAAAGTCATTTATTCCGTGCTCGATCCCCCCAAACACCACAATTTTAACGTCGTACCTCGAAAAAGTCGTACTGCGCAACAGTGTCGCCCATTGAAACGAAATAAAATCCATTTATTCCGTGATCGCCCCCCCCCACACCATAATTTATTTGTAAATTATGGTGGAAAATAAGTATTTAATCAACCATTCAAAGCTCTCACTGATGGAAGGAGGTTTTGGCTCAAAATCTCACGATACATGGCCCCATTCATTCTTTCCTTAACACGGATCAATCGTCCTGTCCCCTTAGCAGAAAAACAGCCCCAAAGCATGATGTTTCCACCCCCATGCTTCACAGTAGGTATGGTGTTCTTGGGATGCAACTCAGTATTCTTCTTCCTCCAAACACGACGAGTTGAGTTTATACCAAAATGGATACATGGATGATACAGCAGAGGATTAGGAGAATGTCATGTGGTCAGATGAAACCAAAATAGAACTTTTTGGTATAAACTCAACTCGTCGTGTTTGGAGGAAGAAGAATACTGAGTTGCATCCCAAGAACACCACACCTACTGTGAAGCATGGGGGTGGAAACATCATGCTTTGGGGCTGTTTTTCTGCTAAGGGGACAGGACGATTGATCCGTGTTAAGGAAAGAATGAATGGGGCCATGTATCGTGAGATTTTGAGCCAAAACCTCCTTCCATCAGTGAGAGCTTTGAATGGTTGACCAAATACTTATTTTCCACCATAATTTACAAATAAATTCTGTAAAATTCATACAATGTGAATTCCTAGATTTTTTTTTTCACATTCTGTCTCTCACAGTTGAAGTGTACCTATGATGAAAATTACAGACCTCTGTCATCATTTTAAGTGGGAGAACTTGCACAATCGGTGGCTGACTAAGTACATGTTTGCCCCAGTGTATCCGCGACGTATAGTCCGGTGCGGCTAATATAGAGACAAAATAGTTCCTTCTAAAATTTAGGGGGCGGTTCACTCTCTGGTCCGGATTTTTCCAGGGTTCACTATGGAATTTGCTACGCCAATGAGCAGTGGCGTAGCAGTGGCGTAGCAGTGGGGCGGCTCCTAACTCCAAATGTTTGCTCAACTGGCCAGAAAAACTTGTATCCCGAGGTCCCACTGTACTACTACGATTGTTTTCAGGGATTACACAATTGGAATTTGTAGTGCTCTGCAGAGAAAACCTACATTGAAGGATCAAACACTTCCAAGCAGAACAGATCTGCTCAGTCATTGGAAACAAACCTAAGCGTCAGGCGCTCTTCGCAAACCGTCACACATTCAGAGAAGAAACGGACTGAAAAGCGCCCTGTTCTATTTTGCATGCTCTTCTTCCCCATCGACAACAAGTATAGTCTGTGTGTGTGTGTGTGTGTGTGTGAGTGTGTACTTCTTCACACTGCACGACTCGTGACGCCAAACACACACTGTTTACCCTGTTTGATGCCAAAATCCCTTCCCCGCCATCAAAACCCCTGGCAGGTTGCGGCCATCACGTAGCGTCGATACGGCACCCTAGCAACGTGTGATCAAGAGCTGATAATCAGCAGGTGTGTTTTGACTCCTGCCAATGTAACAGCTTGGATTACAGCAGACGAAGGCAACGAATGAAGCAAATATCGCACATCTGAGATGTAGGCGGCACCGGATGAGTTGGTATTGAATGCGTCAACAGGATAGTCTTGCATTTGCTCCTGTTCAATTTCGAAAACTGATTTATTTGGTCAATGTCTAGTACAGGGGTCACCAACGCAGGACCAGGCCTGTTCTAAAAATAGCTCAAATAGCAGCACTTACCAGTGAGCTGCCTCTATTTTTTAAATTGTATTTATTTACCAGCAAGCTGGTCTCGCTTTGCTCGACATTTTTAATTCTAAGAGAGACAAAACTCAAATAGAATTTGAAAATATAAGAAAATATTTTAAAGACTTGGTCTTCACTTGCTTAAATAAATTCATTTATTTTTTTACTTTGCTTCTTAGAACTCTGAGAAAGACAATTTTAGGGAAAAAATACAACCTTAAAAATGATTTTAGGATTTTAAAACCCATATATCTTTTTACCTTTTAGATTCCTTCCTCTTTTCTGACAATTTAAATCAATGTTCAAGTATTTTTTTTTTAATTGTAAAGAATAATAAATGAATTTCAATATAATTCTTCATTTTAGCTTCTGTTTTTTCAATGAAGAATATTTGTCAAATATTTATTCAAACTTATTATGATTCAAATTCAAATAAAATATTCTGGCAAATCTAGAAAATCTGGAGAATCAAATTTAAATATTATTTCAAATTCTTTAGAATGTCTTTTAAAAAATGTTGTTCTGGAAAATCTAGAAGAAATAATGATTTGTCTTTGTTAGAAATATAACTTGGTCCAATTTGTTATATATTCTAACAAAGTGCAGATTGGATTTTAACCTATTTAAAACACCTCATCAAAAATATATATTTATTGTGAGAAATCATTAAGATGATCAGTGTTTCCACAAAGATAAATATTATTAATAATAACATAGAGTTAAAGGTAAATACGGCAAATTGGCTATTTCTGGCAATTTTTTAAGTGTGTATCAAACTGGTAGCCCTTCGCATTAATCAGTACCCAAGAAGTAGCTCTTGGTGACCCCTGGTCTAGCGTATTAGTCTAGTAGTGTTTTTTTTAACCAGTTATGTGTTCGATCTGGGTTTTAGGAATCTGCTTTGTTTTACTATAGAGAACATTCGTCTCATGCGTGTAAAATTCTTCGGATAATATTTACAACAGGGGTGTCCAAAATGTAGCCCCGGGGCATCAAGTGTTGGGCCTCAGCTGTCAGATGATTCAGTTTTTGACAAAAATCTTCAACAGATTTCCCCCCCAATTTTCATAAACCACTTTGGTTATCGTGCGACCAAACATTGTGCATAACTAGGAATTGAACGTGAGTGACGACCGTGCTAAAACTCCCGACGGTTAGTATTAGCATTTTAAAGGGGAACTGCACTTTATTTTGGGAATTTTACCTATCCTTCACAATCCATATGTAAGACAAGAACACAGACCATAAATCCCGGACTATAAGCTTTTACTTTCTTCCTAGGCTTTAAACGGTGCGGCTGTAACGATTGCTGGGCATGGTGATGCGGGTTAGTTCTTCCAAGGATGCAGTCGGGCAACGAACACAAATGATTGATTTATTAAACAAAAATTAAACAGACTATTAACAGATAAACTGGTATTGGGCAGAAAAGACGAAACAAACAGAACTAGCATGGGAGCTAGAAAATAACTAAAAGCGCTAGCATGGGAGCTACGGAAATAACAAACAAACTTGCACGAAGGCACAAAAGGGAAAACAAAAACTACTAGCATGAGAGCTAGAGGAACAAAAGGCTTAGCGGGACAGCTAGCAAGTAAACACATGGAATCAGAATCGTTACTGAAGTGAAACACTTACTAGGATGCGAGAGTGAATGAACAGAAAAGGCAGGCTTGAATAAGGGTGGTGATTGACAAAACAGTTGTGGGTCTGGAAACCACGACAGGTGAAAATAATACGTTACTATGGAAACAGACTAAAACAAGAACTAAGGAAGTCAAACAATAGAATGTGATACAAAAATGGAACAAAACTAGGATATGGTATGATCCGGGCAGCGGATCATAACGGCGGCGAATTTATGGATTTTTCTTAGCTGATGGTCATAATGCAAGTAGCTTTAAAAAAACAAAGTAAATACACTGAATAGGTGTAGTATTGTTTGTACTATGGCACTATCTTTTGTACGAGCGTGCTAGCTGCATGTACTGATATTGCCCTTCTGTTTAGACCGGACCGGTAGTACAATTGCCGTTCAATCTTCTCGCCGTCCATGGCGTTTCTACTCTTATGGATTCTTCATTAATCACTACCAGCAACATTTGTAAGTTTTAAAATATACCTAAAACAATTCGTACTTACTAAGCTGTCCCATGTGTGATGTCTGTAAGAGTGTTTTAATGCTTTCTTCTATGTGCTATTGTGATGTAATCAAGCTAGCATTGTTAGCATTTGCTATTATGCTAACATGTTTACGAGTGCCCATATAGCCCACTAAAACATCTACAAATTGTCAACAATAACAAGTTAACAGTATCTTGTGATCTAAATGTCAACCAAGTGTTAGTGATATTGTTATTATAAGTGCCAACACAGACAAATTATTTTTGAAATATTAAAGCTGGTGAGCTGCTGCATCACCTCTGAGTTGATGAACGTTAAATCTAATTATAAATGGTGCCTCTCACCTGGATAGTAGAAGGTTGTGGCCATAAACCAAGAAGTTTGTTATCTTTGGCATCCAACTTATAAACGTAGATACCCTTTGTGGGGATTATGAATAATTCTTCATCTAAACGGGAGGATATTAACCTTCCATCAGTCAGCATCCCAGTGAGAGCAAACATTGTACAGTAAGTAATTATTTTATTATGTTTGTAGTTTTTATTTCTTGTTCAGTACTTGGCAATAACGCTACATGATGCTTAGTGTTTCAGTAAAGTTGTCTGTGTTTAGCACACAACTTCTAAACCTTATATTCAGGCTAAAAATAAAGGTTCTAGATCATCATTTGTACCAAAGTAGTCTTTGTTGTCTCTCATGAAGTATGCCGTTAGTAGTTGTAGTGTTTTTGTTCTGGTTTGTGCAGCCCTTTGAGACATTTGTGATTAAAGGCCTACTGAAATGAGATTTTCTTATTTAAACGGGGATAGCAGATCCATTTTATGTGTCATACTTGATCATTTCGCCATATTGCCATATTTTTGCTGAAAGGATTTAGTAGAGAACATCGACGATAAAGTTCGGAACTTTTAGTCGCTAATAAAAAAGCCTTGCCTGTACCGGAAGTAGCAGACGATGTGTGCGTGACGTCACGGGTTGTGGAGCTCCTCACATCTGAACATTGTTTAAAATCATGGCCACCAGCAGCGAGAGCGATTCGGACCGAGAAAGCGACGATTTCCCTATTAATTTGAGCGAGGATGAAAGATTTGAGGATGAGGAAAGTGAGAGTGAAGGACTAGAAAAAAAAAAAAGGAGGGCAGTTGGAGCGATTCAGATGGTATTATACACATTTACTAGGATAATTCTAGAAAATCCCTTATCTGCTTATTGTGTTACTAGTGTTTTAGTGAGATTACATGGTGGTACCTGAAAATCGGAGGGGTGTGGCCACGGGTGTGGTGACCGCCAGTGTCTCCGAGGGAAGCTACATTTCTCGACGAGGCAAGGCAGCCGGGCTGAGATTTTATTTTATTTTCCCTCCACGGTGTAAGCATCGGACGGTCAGTGGCGGCTGGTGGGAGGAGGCAAGAGAGTCCACAGCTGCAGGAGGAACGACGCAAACTTTCCGCTCATGTCTATGGTTAGAGCCGAATGTAAACAAGGAAACACCGGCTGTTTTTGTGTTGCTAAAGGCGGCCGCAATACACCACTTCCCACCTACATCTTTCTTCTTTGACGTCTCCATTATTAATTGATCAAATTGCAAAAGATTCAGCAACACAGATGTCCAGAATACTGTGTAATTATGCGATTGAAGCAGACCACCTATAGCTGGGATCGGTCTTGGATCAAAATGTCTGCTACAATCAGCAGGATACTTCGCGTGAAATTTAAAATTGCAATTTAGTAAACTAAAAAGGCCGTATTGGCATGTGTTGCAATGTTAATATTTCATCATTGATATATAAACTATCAGACGAGGTGGTCGGTAGTAGTGGGTTTCAGTAGGCCTTTAAGGACTATATAAATAATCTTTGAATGATTGATTGAAGGGAAAAATGAACGCTGTGTGCATCTGTGGAATTAATTCATCACCATATGCTTAAAATGAGCAAAATACAAAAATATGACATGTTCTTATGAATGTGCTCCTTCTGTTAGCTGACTTTTGCTAGTGTTTATTCATGAGTTACGATGCTAAAAAAAAAAGTAAAAACGTGTTCTTGTCTTACAAAAGGATTGCGAATGAATGAAAAAATGCAGTTGTACTTTAAATGCTAACATTTTAAAGTGGAATTTCTCTGAAAATCTAAACATGTTGTCAAACTGTTGTCTCAACTCAATTGACAAGGTCTTCTTGACGGAAAAGCACAGGTTTGGGGAAACCCGCCTGTCCTGACAAAACATTTGCTGCCGGAGACGTGAGAGACTGGCAGTTCTTTCCGCCGAGGACGTGGAAGACATCTATCTATTTGGAACTGTGATACCAGGGCATCTGCTGATTGGATTAGGCTTTGTTCTGGTTTATCGACAAATTCGGAATACGACGGCAGGCGTTCAAGGAGCCTAAAGGCCGCCCTTCGCAATGGATGGAATGAGCAGAGCTATGGGCAGTCAGACTTTTGTGATCTCGGAATTGAATCGCAAATGAGATACGATCTCGGAGAAGCCTTCTGTTCTACAATGCGAAATGATGATGGATTCGAGAGCCAGTATGGACAATTCGATCAGACAAGTCATTGTCTGAGCAAGGTATCAGAGTAACGTCGAACATTCTTCAAATACAATTCACAAACCTGAATAATCACCCGTTTCATCACAGCTGGTGTTGTTGTCAAACTGTTGTGGTACTTTTTTGTCGAAAGAAGTTCCTAATATACATATTTACAGACGTTCTATGGCTCAGTTGCTGAACTCTCAGGCTCAGGCGACTTTACGCATCTGTTACTTCCCAGACGTCCATACCCTTTAAAAAATTATTTTCCAATTTGGCAACGCTTTTTTTTTCTCTCTTTTTTTTTTAAATAACAAAAACTAAAAGATCAAATGTGCCCCTTGCAGTCTTTAATTTTTGGTTAAAAAAAAATTGGACACCCCTGATTTGAACTACAGGCTTTCCATTTAAAAATGTGGAAACGCCAAGTTTAGAACCGACATTTGCCCCTCGTTTATCGCCGTTAATTGATAACGGAATTTCCGCTACGTAGGAATCTTTAGAAATAAATTGAGGATTTAAGAAAACTGAACTTCTAAATATATTTTTGCAACATTTATGAGAGCCTCCTTAAAATGAAATTCATCAGCTTTACACTCTTTAAAGGGGAACATTATCACAATTTCTGAAGGGTTAAAATCAATTAGTTCCCAGTGGCTTATTTTATTTTTCAAAGTTTTTCTCGAAATTTTACCCATCACGCAATATCCCGAAAAACGGCTTTGAAGTGCCTGATTTAACTGTCGTTAAACCCACCCGTCCATTTTCCTCTGACATCACAGTGTGACCACAAAGAAACAAACGGATAGCACAGAAATGTATAGCGATATTAGCTCGGATTCAGACTCGGATTTCAGCGCCTGTAAGCGATTCAACAGATTACGCATGTATTGAAACAGACGGTTGGAGTGTGGAGACAGGTGCCGAAAACGAAATTAAAGAACAAACTGAAGCTTTTGAGCCATATCACGATGGACAGCGGCACGGGAGGAAGCGCGGACGAATTCGGCGATCGCCTTCTAACCAACGATTGGTATGTGTTTGTTTGGCATTAAATGTGGGTTAATTTAAATATAGCAACAAATGAGGCATAATGATGCAATATGTACACACAGCTAGCCTAAATAGCATGTTAGCATCGATATGTCTGATTAGCACGCCACATAAGTCAATAACATCAACAAAACTCACCTTTGTGATTTCGTTGACTTTATCGTTGGAAATGCATCTGCTTTGAGTGTCGCAGGATATCCACACATTCTTGCCATCTCTGTCGTAGCATAGCTGTCGTCGGTACAAAGGGACTTTCGCATTTTTGACCACTGGTGCAACTTGAATCCGTCCATATTCGTGTTGTTACAACCTCCGACAACACACCGACGAGGCATGATGTCTCCAAAGTACGGGAAAACAGTCGAAAAAACGGAAAATAACAGAGCTGATTTGACTTGGTGTATGTAATGTGTTTGAGAAAATGGCGGGTGAAAGGTCATCACTCCGACAGGCGAACAATTGAAAAGTGTTTAAATCGCCAAATTCACCCTTTTAGAGTTCGGAAATCGGTTAAAAAAATCTATGGTCTTTTACCCGCAACATCAAGGTATATATTGACGCTTACATAGGTCTGCTGATAATGTTCCCCTTTAAATCCAATATACAGTGGGTCTGGGTTACTTTTTGCCTCACCCTTCAAAGTCCGAAAGAGATGATACAGTATTATCTGCTCACAGATGTTACACTGTTCCACTCCCCTAATGCTTCAGTCACACACAGGTTTCTCCAAAATCCAACCTTACCCACAGTGGTAATGCTGCTTGAGGGCAAGCCAATCAAAGACCTCAACACTGAACAGCGAGCTCTGATTGGTTGGGTCTCCTCTAGTGGTCGATACTACTGTAGTATCGATATTTTTTACTTCATTTAGCCTGCTTGAACATGCTTGATTTAGCGGTCGGATATGCTTTCAAAAACCTGCGACGTGGCAAGAAACGACTGTATCTATTAGGGCTGTGAATCTTTGGACAAAACACGATTCGGTTCTTGGGACTAACGATTCGATTCACAATCGATTCTTGATTCAAAACGATTCTCAATTCAAAATTGAGACTTTAACAGCACTGGGTGCCAGTTCTATGATTCACTACATTCCTCCTGGGGGTGTAACGGTACGCAGAAATTTCGGTTCGGTACGTACCTCGGTTCAGAGGTCACAATTCGGTTCATTTTCCGTACAGTAAGAAAACAACAAAATTCAATTTTTTGGTTATTTTTTTACCAAATTTGCAAAATCTTAGTAGAATATTTGATGTGAAGTAACCGAAACCTTGGATAGGTCAATAATTCATAATAACATTGATTTTGATTCAATATTATGTTTTGAGCAACGACAGTTTGAAAGCAAAAAAAAAACAGCTTTGTTCTATTAGTCAACGTTGCAACTTTTTCTAAATTACATTTAGCCTTTAAGCTTTTTTATTTCACTTTTGTTTATGTTTGTTTACAAGTTTTTTCACAATACCATATAACATTTACAATAGTGGTGAGTATCATCATTTAAAGATGTTGGTATGTGAAAGGGTCCCCCAAATAAGCTAGAAGAAGCTTATGTATTTGTTTATTTTAATAGTATTTTTCAGAATGTGCCGTGGGCCTTTAAAACATTAGCTGTGGGCCGCAAATGGCCTCCGGAGCACACTTTTGACACCCCTGCTATAGATAATAAAAACTAAAATCCGATAAATCTATGAGTAAAAAGCAGATTATCATAACTCTCTTGCTCTCTCTGTCTCTGCCCCTCCCTCACGAATGCTGCTTCGTAAACAATTTGTTTTGTATTTAACCCCGTTTTAACCCTGAACGTACATTGAAAATACAACCAACACTAATTTAAAATGCCGGACATTTGGGGCATTTAAGAAACTCCACCCGGACAGCCCCGCAAAAGAGGACATATGCTGTAAAAAGAGGAGGTATGGTCAGTCTATCGTAACCCGGTCGCTGCTAGAATGCCGTGTGTTGTGCCTCGGTGTGCATTGTTTACACAATGTGCGCTACGCTACTTAATATGTCCGTGTGGAAACTTGTTCGGTACACCTCCGAAACCCCCGTACCGAAACGGTTCAATACAAATACACGTACCGTTACACCCCTAATTCCTCCATAGAATAGATACATACTGTAGCTCTGATAAATATCTATATTCCTTAAAAGAAAACTGTTTTTGTTTACTAAAACTTTATCCATTCATTAGACTGTTTTTTATTCGTTACATATAAGAATCGCGACTCATTCGGAAACAGATTTTTACTGACACTCGCGATATTTATTGTTAGAGGAACATTTAAGAGGTGATTCTATGGACAAATGGACACCGTTTTCAGAGACCGCCCTGGGCTTTGTAGAGATCGGTTTTCTATGGTATCCCTAATGTTTGTACTTACTTTATTCGTAGGATAAAATGTAAAACTTCTCGTCTACTGGCTTCGTTCAGACAGTCCCCAGAATCAAAGGACCTGGGAGGACTTGGCTCGAACATTATAAACTTGCTCGGTCTGCGGCTCGAGTTTTTTCCCGGCACATTTCTGGTGTCTCTGTTGCAACGAACCCCTACATTTCCCGTGTGCGACGCAACGTAAACAGCAGGTAGAGACTCGAACCGGTGTGAAATGTGCTCGTATTTCTTCAGCTTTCAACCCAGATGTGACGGTAAACGACTGAGTTGCTGATCGAGAAGCGGGGTTTCCGGCGGCCCCGTTGAGTCACGGCCTAGAGACTCGCGGGGTCCCCGGAAGGAATGTGCGTGTTTTTGTGAAAGGTGTGTGCATTAAAGTGTGCCACGGTGTGTTTGTCAAAGTGAGGACTCGTACTGTAGGAGTTCATACAGCAGGGGTCCGTCACGGTAGCGGATACCCACGGCGGCCGGTGTGATGTACTGTAGGATGTTTATAGTCCTCCGCAGGCGCCGGTCGACGTAGTGGGCGTCCCATGCCGGGTAACGCTTCCTGGGCATGTCGATCTTAATAAGCGGGCCCTCGGGCTTGGAAGTGGGAGGAACCGACCTCACCTGGAAGACGGGAAGACAAGTCTCGGCCACGTCGTCTTCCGTCTGGGACTTGGTCATGTGTGCGGGGGTGGGCGGCGCGCTGGGCGGGGCCGAAGGGGGTAAGGGAAGACCCCAGAGCAGCTGGGCGCAGCAGGAAGAGGCGGGGCTCGGCTGGAGGTGAGCGGTCGCGGGGTGCAGGAAGCCGTAGTACAACAGCATGACCAGGACGCCGCCGGCGAACGTCAAGTAGACGCCGCACAATGCCGGCATGGCGTAGGAGTCGGTCAGCGCCGGGTCCCTGTAGGCGTACCTGCAGGTGAACGCAATGCTTGATTATGACAAACCGTAATACCATCAGGACGGTTGAAAATCATTATGTTCTACAAACCATGCTTCCAGTTTTGTTTTTTCATAACCTAGTTCGTTATCTTCTAGCTCTTATGCTAGCTCTTTTAGTTTTTTTATCCGCCTCGTGCACGCTTTTTGTTTGCACCCTTTTGTTCGGTTTTTGTCTTAGTGTTTTTTTAAAACCATATCTTCTTCTTCAATGCATCTCTGCATCTTTGGGTTCGTCAACAACAAACTCCGACAACTGTTGTTTATGTTTATGCCGATCAGCAAGATTGCGGTTGTTTATCCAGTCGGGACGTCACGTGACTGGCCACACCAGGTGTCAACCTGTTTTGTCCTCCTGTCGAGTGCTGGATGATTGCATTGTGTTGGGTCGTCGCAGCGTAGCGGTAAGCTATATTTGGTAGCTGTTTATAGCTTAGTGAAGTGAATTATATTTATATAGCGCTTTTCTCTAGTGACTCAAAGTGCTTTACGTAGTGAAACCCAATATCTGAGTTGCATTTTAAACCAGTGTGGGTGGCACTGGGAAAAGGTGGGTAAAGTGTCTTGCCCAAGGACACAACGGCAGTAACTAGGATGGCGGAAGCGGGAATCGAACCTGCAACCCTCAAGTTGCTGGCACGGCCACTCTACCAACCGAGCTATACCGCTTAGGGGTAGGGAACCTATGGCTCTAGAGCCAGATGTGGCTCTTTTGATGACTGCATCTGGCTCTCAGATAAATCTTAGCTGACATTGCTTAACACGATAAGTAATGAATAATTCCGCTGGTAATCACAGTGTCAAAAATAACGTTCAAAATATAAACATTCTCATGCATTTTCATCCATCCATCCGGTTTCTACCGCACCTGTTCAAGAAGTCGCATTAATGGTAAGAAGTGTCTTATTTATTGTTGGTTAGCCTCAGAATAACAATGTTATTAAAAAGAATAAGAGACTTATTATACTCGAAAAAATGTTGGTCTTTCTTAAATATGCGCGCATATAGTTGAATTCAGTGTAAAAAAAATAATAATTATATGGCTCTCAAGGAAATACTTTAAAAAATATTTGGCTTGTATGGCTCTCTCAGCCAAAAAGGTTCCCGACCCCTGGCCTAGTTCGTTATCTTCTAGCTCTTATGCTAGCTCTTTTAGTTTGTTATCCGCCTTGTGCGCGCTTTTTGTTTGCACCCTTTTGTTTGGTTTTTGTCTTAGTGTTTTATTAAAACCACGTTTTCTTATTCAATGCCTGCCTTCATCTCTGCATTCTTGGGGTTCATCAACAACAAACCCCGACAACTGTTGTTTATGTTTATGCCGATCAGCAAGATTGCGGTTGTTTATCCAGTCGGGACGTCACGTGACTGGCCACACCTGGTGTCAACCTGTTTTGTCCTCCAGTCGAGTGCTGGATTATTGTATTGTGTTGGGTCGTTGCAGCGTAGCGGTAAGCTATATTTGGTAGCTGTTTATAGCTTAGTGAAGTGAATTATATTTATATAGCGCTTTTCTCTAGTGACTCAAAGCGCTTTACATAATGAAACCCAATATCTAAGTTACATTTTAAACCAGTGTGGGTGGTACTGGGAGCAGGTGGGTAAAGTGTCTTGCCCAAGGACACAACGGCAGTGACTGGGATGGCGGAAGCGGGAATCGAACCTGCAACCCTCAAGTTGCTGGCACGGCCACTCTACCAACCGAGCCATACCGCTTACTGTCTTTTGTTCCCTGCTTCCAGTTTTGTTTCTTCATAGCCTAGTTTGTTATCTTCTAGCTCTAATGCTAGCTCTTTTAGTTTTTTTATCTCCCTCGTGCGCGCTTTTTGTTTGTACCATTTTGTCTGGTTTTTGTCTTAGTGTTTTATTAAAACCACGTTTTCTTATTCAATGCCCGCCTCCATCTCTGCATTCTTGGGGTTCGTCAACAACAAACTCTGACAACTGTTGTTTATGTTTATGCCAGTCGGGACGTCACGTGACCCGTGTTGTTGTTCTTACTCACCACAGCCCGGTGAGGATGGTGTTCTCAGCCAGCACCACGGTGTAGTACGCCACCATCCTGTGCCGAGTCTGGCCCTCCTTTACGTTAAACCAGCAGAAGATGTAGACAATGCCCACCACCATGTTGAAAAGCACCTCTTCCCACTTGGACATGCAGAAGTCGGTGCCGCCGTGCACCACCCAGAAGGCCATGGCGGACCAATGAACCACCACGAAGATGCCAAAGTAGATGTGGAAGAGCGAGGCAAACAGGGCCAGCGAGAGGACGCGCGAAGAGATGGTGAAGAGGCGCCAGAAGAGATGGAGCAGGGCCCCGCGGTAGCTCATGCTGCGCTGGTCGTCACGCGAGTCTCGCAATAGTTTGTGGTAGGAGGCCAAGACCCAGGCGAGAGACAGGAGGGAGGCGAGGGAGGAGATGCCTGCAGGGAGGGAGAGAGACAAGGATCACGCTTCATTCCCTCGCAGTTAATCCATTGCAGCGAAGTTTGGAGACACATCAGCGTGAGTGGGCACACATTTAGGTTGAGTCAGTTTAGAGCAGGGGTTTACCAACGTGGTGCCCGCGGGTAGCCCGTAAGGACCAGATGAGTCGCACGCTGGCCTGTTCTAAAAAATAGCTCAAATGGCGGCACTTACCAGTGAGCTGCCTCTATTTTTTGAATTGTATTTATTTACTAGCAAGCTGGTTTCGCTTTGCTCGACATTTTTAATTCTAAGAGAGACAAAACTCAAATAGAATTTTAATATCGAAGAAAATATTTTAAAGACTTGGTCTTCACTTCTTTAAATAAATTCATTTATTTTTTTACTTTGCTTCTTATAACTTTCAGAAAGACAATTTTAGAGAAAAAATACAACCTTAAAAATGATTTTGGGATTTTTAAACACATATACCTTTTTACCTTTTAAATTCCTTCTTCTTCTTTTCTGACAATTTAAATCAATGTTCAAGTGAAGTGAATTATATTTATATAGCGCTTTTCTCTAGTGACTCAAAGCGCTTTACATAGTGAAACCCAATATCTAAGTTACATTTAAACCAGTGTGGGTGGCACTGGGAGCAGGTGGGTAAAGTGTCTTGCCCAAGGACACAACGGCAGTGACTAGGATGGCGGAAGTGGGGATCGAACCTGCAACCACCAGGTTGCTGGCACGGCCACTCTACCAACCGTACAGTAAAAAACATTTTTTATTGTAAAAAATGATGAAGACAATTTAATTTACTCCTTCATTTTAGCTTCTGTTTTTTCGACGAGGAATATTTGTGAAATATTTCTACAAACTTATGATTAAAATAAAACATAAAAAATCCGGCAAATCTAGAAAATCTGTAGAATCAAATGTAAATCTCATTTCAACGGCTTTTGAATTTCTTTTAAAATTTTGGTTCTGGAAAATCTAGAAGAAATAATAAATGTTTTTTTGTTAGAAATATAGCTTAGTGCAATTTGTTATATATTCTAACAAAGTGCAGATTGGATTTTAACCTATTTAAAACATGTCATCAAAATTCTAAAATTAATCCCAATCAGAAAAAATTACTAATGATGTTCCATAAATTGTTTTTCAAATTTTTTCAAAAAGATTCGAATTAGCTAGTTTTTCTCTTCTTTTTTTGAATTTTAAAGAGTCAAAATTGAAGATAAACTACCGTATTTCCTTGAATTGCCGCCGGGCCGCTAATTAATTCCAAACCTCTTCTCATTCCTGCGCTTACCAAAGGCATGCGGTTATTCATTACTTATCGTGTTAAGCAACGTCAGGTCAGATTTATCAGAGAGCCAGATGCAGTCATCAAAAGAGCCACATCTGGCTCTAGACCCATAGGTTCCCTACCCCTGGTCTGGATGGTTCGCTTCCTCTTTGGTCCGAATGACACGATGTCGAATATTTCCAAAAACAATTTGAAACGTGGACTCGTCAGACCACGGAACACTTTTCCACTTTGCATCAGTCCATATTAGATGATTTTGGGCCCAGAGAAGCCGGTGACGTTTCTGGATGTTGTTGATAAATGGCTTTCGCTTTGCATAGTAGAGCTTTAACTTGCACTTACAGATGTAGCGACCAACTGTATTTAGTGACAGTGGTTTTCTGAAGTGTTCCTGAGCACATGTGGTGATATCCTTTAGAGATTGATGTCGGTTTTTGATACAATGTCGTCTGAGGGATTAAAGGTCACGGTCATTTAATGTTGGTTTCCAGCCATGCCGCTTACGTGGAGTGATTTCTCCAGATTCTCTGAACATTTTGATGACAATATGGACCCTAGATGTGGAAATCCATAAATTTCTTGCAAATGCACTTTGAGAAAAGTTGTTCTTAAACTGTTTGACTATTTGCTCACGCAGTTGTGGACAAAGGGGTGTTGTTTTGTGTGCAGCGCCTACACTGCAGCGTCTCGGCGCGGTTCTCCTGGATCATGATGCACAGCTGCAGGACCAGCTGAGGCGCCGACTCCAGGAAGGTCTCCAGCAGCCGGAGCATGTTGACGTCGGCATACTCGAACATCATGGCCCAGTACCAGCGGCGCTGGTGCTCCTTTTGGCGACGGGACATGATGCCCAGGTACAGTGTTCGGATGTACCTGCACGGGTCACAAGGAGTACACATCATTCATTACAGCAGCGGTTCTCAAATGGGGGTACGCGTACCCCTGGGGGTACTTGAAGGTATGCAAAGGGGTACGTGAGATTTTTTTAAAATATTCTAAAAATAGAAACTATTTAAAAATCCTTTTATAGATATATTTATTGAATAATACTTCAACAAAATATGAATGTAAGTTCATAAACTGTGAAAAGAAATGCAACAATACAATATTTTTTGTGGACATGTTCTATAAATATTGATTGATTTCTTTTCTGGTGAAAAAATGTTTAGAACGAAGTGGCTGGGGAGAGGGAAGTCTGGGTTTCCCTGCTTAGGCTGTTGCCCCCGCGACCCGACCTCGGATAAGCGGAAGATGATGGATGGATGGGTGGATGTTTAGGACAGGGGTCACCAACCTTTTTGAAACCAAGAGCTACTTCTTGGGTACTGATTAATGCGAAGGGCTACCAGTTTGATACACACTTAAATAAATTGCCAGAAATTTGCTCAATTTACCTTTAATAAATAAATCTATATATATATATATATATATATATATATATATATATATATATATATATATATATATATATATATATAAATGGGTATTTCTGTCTGTCATTCCGTCGTACATTTTTTTTCCTTTTACGGAAGGTTTTTTGTAGAGAATAAATGATGAAAAAAACACTTAATTGAATGGTTTAAAAGAGGAGAAAACACACAAAAAAATGAAAATTTTATTTTGAAACATAGTTTATCTTCAATTTCGACTCTTTAAAATTCAAAATTCAACTGAAAAAAATTAGGAGAAAAACTAGCTAATTTGAATCTTTTTGAAAAAATAAAAAAAATAATTTATGGAACATCATTAGTAATTTTTCCTGATTAAGATTAATTTTAGAATTTTGATGACATGTTTTAAATAAGTTAAAATCCAATCTGCACTTTGTTAGAATATAAAACAAATTGGACCAAGCTATATTTCTAACAAAGACAAATCATTATTTCTTCTAGATTTTCCAGAACAAAAATTTTAAAAGAAATTCAAAATACTTTAAAATAAGATTTAAATTTGATTCTACAGATCTTCTAGATTTACCAGAATGTTTTTATTTTATTTTAATCATAATAAGTTTGAAGAAATATTTCACAAATATTATTCGTCGAAAAAACAGAAGCTAAAATGAAGAATTAAATTAAAATGTATTTATTATTCTTTACAATAAAAAAATAAATAAATGTTCTTGAACATTGATTTAAATTGTCAGGAAAGAAGAGGAAGGAATTTAAAAGGTAAAAAGGTATATGTGTTCAAAAATCCTAAAATCCTTTTTAAGGTTGTATTTTTTTCCCTAAAATTGTCTTTCTGGAAGTTATAAGAAGCAGAGTAAAAAAATAAATGAATTTATTTAAACAAGTGAAGACCAAGTCTTTAAAATATTTTCTTGGATTTTCAAATTCTATTTGAGTTTTGTCTCTCTTAGAATTAAAAATGTCGAGCAAAGCGAGACTAGCTTGCTAGTAAATAAATGCCATTTAAAAAATAGAGGCAGCTCACTGGTAAGTGCTGCTATTTGAGCTATTTTTAGAACAGGCCAGCGGGCGACTCATCTGGTCCTTACGGGCTACCTGGTGCCCGGGTTGGTGACCCCTGGTTTAGAATTAAAGGCCTACTGAAAGCCACTACTACCCACCACACAGTCTGATAGTTTATATATCGATGATGAAATATTAACATTGCAACACATGCCAATACGTCCTTTTTAGTTTACTAAATTGCAATTTAAAATTTCCTGGGAGTTTCGTCTTTGAAACGTCGTGTCACAGGTTTTTAGGAAGTATGAGCGCTGCACACACACACAGCTAAAAGTCGTCTGCTTTAACCACATAATTACACAGTATTTTGGAGATCTGTGTTGCTGAATCTTTTGCAATTTGTTCAATTAATAATGGAGAAGTCACAGTAGAAAGATGGAGTTGGGAAGCTTTAGCCTTTAGCCACACAAACACACGGTGATTCCTTGTTTAAAATTCCTGGAGGTGAAACTTTCCTATGGATCAGAGCGCGGTCAAGAGAACATGGATCCCGACCAAATGTCAACCAGCAGGTTTCGGTGAGAAATTTGTGGTTAAAAAGTCAGTTCTTACCGGAGAAAAGCTGAGCTAGTGCCGTCCATAACTCCCCCGAGACATTGGCGTCAAGACACCCGTGGAGACACCCTTCCGACTATCAGGTACTATTAAACTCACTAAAACACTAACAACACAATAGAAAGATAAGGGATTTCCCAGAATTATCCTAGTAAATGTGTCTAAAAGCTTCACGGTGGCAGAGGGGTTAGTGCGTCTGCCTCACAATACGAAGGTCCTGCAATCCTGGGTTCAAATCCAGGCTCGGGATCTTTCTGTGTGGAGTTTGCATGTTCTCCCCGTGAATGTGTGGGTTCCCTCCGGGTACTCCGGCTTCCTCCCACTTCCAAAGACATGCACCTGGGGATAGGTTGATTGGCAACACTAAATTGGCCCTAGTGTGTGAATGTGAGTGTGAATGTTGTCTGTCTATCTGTGTTGGCTCTGCGATGAGGTGGCGACTTGTCCAGGGTGTACCCTGCCTTCCGCCCGATTGTAGCTGAGATAGGCGCCAGCGCCCCCCGCGACCCCAAAAAAGGGAATAAGCGGTAGAAAATGGATGGATGGATGTGTCTAAAAACATCAGAATCCTTCCCAATGCAATCGCATTTTTTTTTCTTTTTATCAATATCTTAAAACACGAATCTTTCGTCCTCACTCAATTTAACGGGGAAATTGTCGTTTTCTTGGTCCGAATATCACTTTTTGTTGGAGGCTCCCATTAAAAACAATGTGAATATGTGAGGAGCCATCAAACATGTGATGTCATCGTCTGCGACTTCCAGGAGAGGCAGGGCTTTTCTCTTAGCACCGAAAGTTGCAAACTTTATCGTGGATGTTCTCTACTAAATCCTTTCAGCAAAAATATGGCAATATCGCGAAATGATCAAGTATGACACACCTGCTATCCCTGTTTTAATAAGAATATCTCATTTCAGTAGGCCTTTAAGTTCATGAATCCAAATCCCCAACGAGGGCACTTTAAGTTGATGATTACTTCTATGTGTGGAAATCTTTATTTATAATTGAATCACTTGTTTATTTTTCAACAAGTTTTTAGTTATTTTTATATCTATTTTTTCCAAATAGTTCAGGAAAGACCACTAGAAATGAGCAATATTTTGCACTGTTATACAATTTAATAAATCAGAAACTGATGACATAGTGCTGTATTTTACTTCTTTATCTCTTTTTTTCAACCACAAATGCTTTGCTGTGATTAGGGGGTACTTGAATTTAAAAAAAAATGTTCACAGGGGGTACATCACTGAAAAAAGGTTGAGAACCACTGCATTAGATTATACTTGCACTTATCATATTGTTTTAATTCAGTTGGAATTCCACATGTTTATTATTGTGTAAATGCTCGGGCACATGCAATTCTACACTAAAATAATTATTTGTTCATTGTCATTCCGCTGCAAAGGTTTGACGGAGGCCACAGCCCACAGTTTTCATCCGATCAGAAATTAAAAATATACATATACCTCAGATCAGTGGTTCTGTCAGGCTTTCCCCTGACAGTTTGTCTATGTTTTAGTTTTTTCCTCTCCATTTGTCTTTGTTTCCTCTGTGTTTAGTATCTCCTATCTTTAGTTCCTGTCAAATGCTCTTATTTTGGTTCAGCTTCCTGTGTGTCTCCCTGTGTGCTGTTGTCACCTCATCTGCGTCTGATTGGCACCTGGCCACACCTGTAGTCAATCAGCCCGCTCCTATTTGTACCCACTTTGTCTTCCAGTCAGTGCTGGATCATTGTCGTTGCCACATGTCGCTCCTGTCGTTGTATTGTCGTGTCAATGTCATTTTCTACTTGTCATTCCTACTGCTCCTGTGATTGCAGTGTAGCGGTAAGCTATATTTGGTAAATGTTTGTAGCTTACTGTTTTTTGTTCCCTGCTTCCGATTTGTTTGTTCATAGCCCTTAGTTTGTTATATCCGCCCACGTGCGTGCTTTTTGTTTGTACCCTTTTGGTTTTGTCTTAGTATTTAATTAAATATGTTTTCACATTCCATGCCTGCCTCCATCTCTGCATCTTGGGGGTTCGTCACCAAATAATCTTGACAGGTTCTCAACCTTTTTTCAGTGATGTACCCCCTGTGAACATTTTTTTAATTCAAGTACCCCCTAATCAGAGCAAAGCATTTTTGGTTGAACACAAGAGATAAAGAAGTAAAATCACAGCACTATGTCATCAGTTTCTGATTTGTTAAATTGTGTAACAGTGCAAAATATTGCTCATTTGTAGTGGTCTTTCTTGAACTATTTGGAAAAAAAGATATAAAAATAACTAAAAACTGCTTGAAAAATAAACAAGTGATTTAATTATAAAGTTTTCTACACATAGAAGTAATCATCAACTTAAAGAGCCCTCTTTTGGGATTGTAATAAAGATCCATCTGGATTCATGAACTTAATTCTAAACATCCATCCATCCATCCACTTTCTACCGCTTATTCCCTTTCGGGGTCGCGGGGGGCGCTGGCGCCTATCTCAGCTACAATCGGGCGGTAGGCGGGGTACACCCTGGACAAGTCGCCACCTCATCGCAGGGCCAACACAGATAGACAGACAACATTCACACTCACATTCACACACTAGGGCCAATTTAGTGTTGCCAATCAACCTATCCCCAGGTGCATGTCTTTGGAAGTGGGAGGAAGCCGGAGTACCCGGAGGGAACCTACGCATTCACGGAGAGAACATGCAAACCCCACACAGAAAGATCCCGAGCCTGGATTTGAACCCAGGACTGCAGGAACTTCGCATTGTGAGGCAGACGCACTAACCCCTCTGCCACCGTGAAGCCAATTCTAAACATTTCTTCACAAAAAAAAGACATCTTTAACATCAATATTTCTGGAACATGTCCACAATAAAATCTAGCTGTCAACACTGAATATTGCATTGTGTCACGCCTGTAAGTTTATGTTTTGGTTTTGGTCAGGTTATGTTTAGTTTTTTGGACATTTAAGTTCTGTCTCGGCATTTCCTGGTTTGTTTTCGTCTCCATGCCAACTCATTACTTCTCACCTGTCATGTCACGTCCCTGTTCTCAGCCTCACCTGTTTTCACTAATCATCACAGCTACTTAAGTCACTCTTTTTCTTGTCTGCTTTTTGGGATCTTCACACTCGCACACACGCTACCCATGCTGCACCTCCTTCATGCCCTCGTCCATAGTTCCATGCCGTGTACGTTTTTGTATTTATGCCATGTGCTAGTCTTGTTTATAGTTGATTATTATTCATGCCAATCGAGCAAGTGTTTTTGTTTCATGTTTGCAGTTTGCAGCATTTATGCTAGTCTTTTGTTTGTTCATAGCCAAGTGTCTGTACCTCCTTAGTTTGTTTATTTTTTATTATAGTTTTAAATAAACAACTATGTACTCAGGTCCACGCCTCCCTGGTGTTGATCCTCATCTGCATCGAAGAAACAATCCGTGTCCAAGCCATGTTGTGACACATTGTTGCATTTCTTTTCACAGTTTATGAACTTACATTCATATTTTGTTGAAGTATTATTCAATAAATAGATTTATAAATGATTTTTGAATTGTTGCTATTTTTAGAATATATTTTTTTAAATCTCACGTACCCTTTGGCATACCTTCAAGTACCCCCAGGGGTACGCGTGTCCCCATTTGAGAACCACTGCCCCAGATTACCCAGAATCCCAGGTTTCCCGGACAATTTTCCCAGTGAAAATGAATAGTGCTTTCCTCGAACTAGCACCGATCCCACATTTCTCAACCGCTCCTCCATCCACACACTCCACTCACCTTGGATCATGGGTGTCAAACTCTGGCCCGCGGGCCAAATTTGGCCCGCCGTGTAATTTAATTTGGCCCTTGAGGCAGTATCGAATTAACGTTAGAGCTGGCCCGCCGGTATTATACTGCGGCAGTGCCGCTGTAACACCGCATTCACCGCTAATACTTCCCGGGAGACTCCTGAAGTTCAGTGCCCCTCCCGAAAATCTCCCGGGGCAACCATTCTCCCAAATTTCTCCCGATTTCCACTTGGACAAAAATATGCCTTAAAGACACTGCCTTTAGCATCCTCTACAACCTGTCGTCACGTCCGTTTTTCTTCCATACAAACTGCGTGCCGGCATAGCCACGTAATATATGCAGCTTTTACACACACTTAATTGAATGCCATGCATACTTGGTCGACAGCTATACAGGTCACACTGAGGGTGGCCGTATAAACAACTTTAACACTGTTACAAATATGGGCCACACTGTGAACCCACACCAAACAAGAATGACGGACACATACGCACCGAACACAACATATGGAACAAATACCCAGAACCCCTTGCAGCACTAACTCTTCTGGGTCGCTACAATATACGCACCCCGCCCACCTCATTATTTTATTTTCAAATTCATTAGCCTGTGTTAACGTTGATGTTGATATTTACCTCAGAGGGCTGCAAATGGAAAAGAGGCATTATTTTATTTTTTTTAAATTATATTTAATGTACCAATGATGTTTTTTCGTTTGTTTTTTGATGGTTGCTTTTGCATGATTAAGTTATGTAAGCGCTGCTTGTTCCATATTCAGCGTTAAAGCAAATCAGTGTAGCAAACTGAGCAATAATTAAGGTTTTATTCATGCACTCTCTGTTGCTACTTCAAGGCTTCAATGTTTGATTCATTGTTGTTATTTTATTTTCAAATTTATTATTAGCCTGTGGAAAAAGTGTATTTTTGATATGTACCTCAGAAGGCTGCAAATAGAAAAGAGGCATCCGATTTTTATTTAAATTTGGTTTGTTATGCCATTGATATTTTGTAATTGTTATTATTATTATTATTTTAAACTAGATGTTCCATGTCACTATAAAGTTATATAAGCCTTGCTTGTTCAATATTAAAAGAAATAATTGTTTGGGTCTCTATTAATAATTTGTTCAACCTCGGCCCGCGGCTTTGTTAAGTTTTACATTTTGGCCCACTTTGTATTTGAGTTTGACACCCCTGCCTTGGATAATCAAACCACCATTTTTCCAGTTCCAAAAAAAAAATCCAGGAATTCCAGAATTTCCGGTTTTCCAAAGCCCTATTTTCACCTCTTCCTGGAAAGTTTTTACAGTCTAAATCAGTGGTTCTGAACCTGGGGTCGATCAAACCCTAGGGCAGGGGTCGGGAACCTTTTAGCCATTGTTCAAAACAAAAAATAATGACAAAAAAAAAATCCATGTTATAATGAATTATTTTCAAAGCTCCAATTACCGTATTTCCCTGAATTGCCGCCGAGGCGCTAATTAATTTAAAACCTTTTCTCACTCTTGCGCTTTACCAAAGGCATGCGGTAAAAGTAAGCATGCAATAATTATTTTAAAACCTCTTCTCACTCCGGCACTTACCAAAGGAATGCAGTAAAAATTTGAGTGTGATGTAAGCTTGGACCTTAAATCCTACTAAATAACGCTTAATCTTCTTCCCTTTATGCAATTTGAAATTACCGGTATTGAAATCAGCCTCCTCCATTTTGAAAATGATGAGTGTCACTCGTGACGTCACTAGTTTGACCCGGCGGTAATACTAAGCATGCGCTAATTATTTTGCGAAGGCAGACGCATACTTTATGCCCTGCGGCAATTCAAGGAGAGTTCAAAAATGTCACTTTAAAATGTTTTATGTGGTAAATATTGCATATATTGTGCAGTTGCCATTAAAAAGAAAGTTTTCTTTGACAAAAGAGCATAAAACAAACAAAATAATAGTTAAAACGTAAAATCGACAGATATTTCTGAAGTTGATCTTGTAACTTTAGTGTTGAAAGTAAAAAAATAAAAAAACCCTAATAAAAATGTATCACTTTATGAGTGGGGCACCTTTTGGATCCCAAATATATTTAGTGGTATTTTATTTATCTTTTCACTGTGATTACTCAAAAATAATAAAGAATAAAAATTAATGGTGTCCTGCATTATTCATCTTTTAGGGCTCTAATGACTAAATACTGCATATTTCAGTTTTACTATAAAAAAAACAAAGATGTTTTTGAAAGAAAAGCCATAAAACCTTATTTATTTATTTTTTTTAAGTTGATATAGAGATTTATTGTAAGCGTTAAATAAAGCGTTACATTTATTTTACCTTTAGGGGTCCCAGGGACCATAAAGGTAAAATTTGGGAATTTAGCGAAAACCTGGGAATTTTGATAATGTTCATACTAGCACAGGGGTGTCCAAACTTTTTCCACTGAGGGCCGCACACGGAAAAATTAAAGCGTGCGGGGGCCATTTGGATATTTTTCATTTTCAAACCATAACAAAATATATGGATTTTTAAAATGTATTTTACCTTTAAGGGGTCCCGGGGACCATAAAGGGTCTCAGTTATTAAAATGTTAAAAATAAGTAACATTTTCATTATTACTTTTTATTTAACGCTTACAGTAAATCTAAGCTTTAAATAAAATGAAAAATACCCAAATGGCCCCCGCACGCTTTAATTTTTCCGTGTGCATCCCTCAGTGGAAAAAGTTTGGACACCCCTGTGCTAGTATGAACATTATCAAAATTCCCAGGTTTTCGCTAAATTCCCAAATTTCCAGGAAATTCCCATTTGAGTGAATGGACATATTCATACCTCTCCAATACCCAAAATTCTCAAAATTTTGCGCCTTTTTTTTTTTTTTACCCAATTCCGACCTTTTAACCACACACACACACACACACACACACACACACACACACACACACACACACACACACACACACACACACACACACACACACACACACACACACACACACTACTCTTCTGATATAGCGAATGCAAATCATGTGTTCCCTTTACCCAAATTTCCAGGAATTTTCTCCCAATTGACAATGAATGGGAAATATAAAATCTACTGCATGTCCCACATTTTTAATCCGATTCAAACCATTCACACACTCTGGTGATTCAAACATTTCAGTTCCACTCGGAGGCTTGCGCACATAAGGCAATCACAGGCTATTACTTTAGCTTTTAGGAAACTTCCGATTAGGATAAGAAACAAGTGATGACATTTTGGGGCTGATCCGGATCATTTCTACTACGTTACTTTACGGTTATGTTACAAGTCATTGTTAAAATGTTTTTCATGTAAAACTGTTGATGGTCTTCACCTTTGTGTCCTGCCTTGTCAATAACATGACAATCATACTTGCCAACCTTGAGACCTCCGATTTCGGGAGGTGGGGGGTGGAGCAGAGGCGTGGTTGGGGACGTGGTTGGGGCGGGCCGTGGTTAACCCCTTTTGTGGTGTTCGGGTCTGCGGGACCCGTTTTAATTTTTTATTAAAAGAGAAATTATACAATTTATAAATTTTTCAAACTGAGACTCACTGACTTTGGCTCATTTTCTGTGAAGAACATATATCAGAATAAAAATGTAATGAACGCACACCATACACCCCCTTACACATTTCTATTACATGAAAGATGTCCGGGTCCACTGGACCCGGGGCTAATAGAAGTGTGGAAATTGATGGGTACCACACACAACCACTCCCCCTCTATGTACCTTGTAACAGTTACCAGCCATGTAATGCACACTAAACAAAACAGAAAGGGACAAGGGGTAGCAAAAAGATGGATGGAAAACCATCCTCCACACGACACCGCCGCTCCGGACAATCTAACCTCCTCCAACCTCCGAGGACAAAGCTATGAACAATTGGAGACCGGGTTTGGTTTTACGCCGCTTCCAGTCTGTGGAACGCTCTCCCTAACCCCTGACCACCTGAGGGCACCACAGACTGTGGATGCTTTTAAAAAGGCTTAAAAACCCTTCTTTTTTAAAACTGACTAATACAAGTGTGAAAATGTATGTTCTGTGTACCACACACACACACACACACACACACACACACACACACACACACACACACACACACACACACATCAGGCCTAGTCAGGAGGACGACAGAGTGAAGGTACACAGAACATCAGAGGGTCAAATGTGCAAACAAATGAGAGCAGACAGGGTTGACAAACAGTGTTGCAACTTTGTGTGGGAACCGCAGGTGCAGAAACACAAAAGAAGAATCCCTATGGAATGCAGAAGCTGGCAGAGAAATTTTCCGTACAACGTTCATATTGTTGTTACTCAGCCAGCGTTTGTGGGTCTGATGGACCCGTTGCATTTTGTGGCTTTTAATGCCTCACAATACAACACTTTTACGTTAAAATACTGAACAGATGTTTATCTTCTCCTAATAAACATCTGTTACCTTATCCTAATAAACATCTGTTCAGTATTTTAAGGTAAAAGTGTTGGATTGTGAGGCATTAAAAGCCACAAAATGTAACGGGTCCATCAGACCCACAAACGCTGGCTGAGTAACAACAATATGAACACCACACAAGGATTAAGAGGGAAGGAGTATATTTTCATCTACAATTCACCAACTCGAGTATTCCATACATATATATATATATATATATATATATATATATATATATATATATATGTATATATATATATATATATATATATATATATATATATATATACATATATATATATATATATATATATATATATATATGTGTGTGTATGAAATACTTTACTTTCAGTGAATTCTAGCTATATATATTTATTATATTACATATATAAATAAAAGAAATAGTTGAATTTCAGACGGCACCTATCAAATACACAGTAATAAAAACACAGTTGTTCTACTAACTGTACTGTGCTTGCTGGTAACTAAAAAAAAACAACAACAACACTTACCTTTCACTATTTGAGTAACCTTTGTTCTGCCATTTGCGTACTGGCGAGAGTCACTTGCCGTCAGGTGCGCAACACCACATAAATTGTTGGCCAATCAAAAAGCAACCCCATAACGCTATAGCCAACATTCACCAGGAGATGGCGACAGACAACATAGAATCACTCTATTACAGACGGCGTCGCCACGGCTGTAACTTCCTCGTTCTTCTGCTTCGTCTCCTTGTGTGTGCAGTTTTTTTATTAAAATCCGTAGCTGTTGTAACGTGATTGGGCAGGCAAGCTGTTTATATAGTGGGAAAGCGGACGTGAAAACAGGCTGTCCCCACTCAGGTTTTCATGGAGCTGGAGGGGGCGTGTCCTCTAGCTCGGCTGAATTTCGGGAGAAAATTTCTTCCGGGAGGTTTTCGGGAGAGGCGCTGAATTTGGGGAGTCTCCCGGAAAATCCGGGAGGGTTGGCAAGTATGGTGACAATGAACGACAACACTGGGTAACGACACGGCTAATGTCAGCGCCATCTTCTCCGTGACGATCAAGACCAACTTTTGGCAGAACAACCTACTCAGCACATCAAAGCCCAGTTTTAACTGAGAGGAATTACCCCAACAATGTCTATGTTTACACTGCAGGGTACGATGTCTAATCCGGATTTGTTTCGTTAAAGCCGATCTTTTTTAATTTAGTTGTTCACTGTGGAAGGGGATTGTGATCAGCCAACATGTTGGAGTAAAGATCAGCGACAATGTCCAGGCTGCTGGAAACAGCGCTCCATCAGACGGGGGCGTGGCATGTGCTGACTGAGAGACACAGCTGCCAGATGATTAGTTTGCACAGGTGGTACAAGTTAAACAAATCATCTGTTGTCTTTAACAGTGAGCGGCCGGGTGAAGGAGGAGGAAGGATCGTAGAGGCTGAAAAGTCAACAAAGTACATATATTGATAAAAAAGAACCGTTTTAAAAACCCTGTCGACTCTGCACAACTGGCTTCCAGCGTCTATCTGTGGAACTGTGAGTAGAACAAGCTTACATTCACATTACCAAAAACATATGCGACTTCTGTGGACTTTGTGTCTAATGCAGGGGTGTCAAACGTACGGGCCGGGGGCCGGATCAGGCCCGCGAACAGCTTTTAGCCGGCCCGCGGGATGAGTTTGCTAAGTATATAAATTAGAAGGGAACATTATCACCAAACCTATGTAAGCGTCAATATATACCTTGATGGTGCAGAAAAAAAGACCATGTATTTTTTTAACCGATTTCCGAACTCTAAATGGGTGAATTTTGGCGAATTAAACGCCTTTCTGTTTATCGGTCTTTTAACGATGACGTCAGAACGTGACGTCACCGAGGTAATACACCCGCCATTTTCATTTTCAACACATTACAAACACCGGGTCTCAGCACTGTTATTTTCCGTTTTTTCGACTTTTTTTTTGGAACCTTGGAGACATCATGCCTCGTCGGTGTGTTGTCGGAGGGCGTAACAACACTAACAGGGAGGGATTCAAGTTGCACCACTGGCAAGAAATCTGCCCCCAGACCCCCATTGAATGTACCAAAGTGTCTTCACATTTGACCGGCAGTGCTAAAGCAGACATGGCACAGAGATGTATGGATAACCTGCAGATGCATTTGCAACGATTAAGTCAACGAAATCACAAAGGTGAGTTTTGTTGATGTTGACTTATGTGCTAATCAGACATATTTGGTTGCGGCGTGACTGCCAGCTAATCGATGCTAACATGCTACGCTAATCGATGCTAACATGCTATTTACCGGCGGTGCTAAAGCAGACATGGTACAGAGATGTATGGATAACCTGCAGATGCATTTGCAACGATAAAGTCAACGAAATCACAAAGGTGAGTTTTGTTGTTGTTGACTGCCAGCTATTCGATGCTAACATGCTATTTACCGGCGGTGCTAAAGCAGACATGGCACAGAGATGTATGGATAACCTGCAGATGCATTTGCAACGATATTACGTTTCCTTCCACCCACATTTAATGCGAAAAAAACACTTACCAATCGACGGATTTAAGTTGCTCCAGTGTCAAGAGATGCGAAAGTCCTGATCGTTTGGTCCGCACATTTTACCGCCAATGCTAACGCAGCTATTCGGCCATGCTATGGCTATGAATAGCGTCAATAGCTATTCGCTCAATAGCTTCAGTTTCTTCGTCAATACTTTCATACTCCAACCATCCGTTTCAATACATGCGTAATCTGTTGAATCGCTTAAACCGCTAAAATCCGAGTCTGAATCCGAGCTAATGTCGCTAAATCTTGCTGTGGTATCTGCCATTGTTTGTTTACATTGGCAGCACTGTATGACGTCACAGGGAAATGGATAGTCGCATCGCAAATAGCGAAAATCAAGCACTTTAAAGCTTTTTTTAGGTACAATTTTGAAAAAAAATTCAAAAAATACAACAAGGGAACTGATTTTTATTGTTTTTAACCCTTTTGAAATTGTGATAATGTTCCTCTTTAACCAGAATTTTTTAAATTAAGAAACCGCTGTTCTAAACGTGTCCATTGGATGTCGCAATAGCAATTTTTTTGTATCGTTGTAGCTGATGCTATATATGTACAAAATAAATCACGTTAGTACATCAGTTGAGGAAAATAATCAAACTACATTAATAACATACTGTAATTTGATTTTGATATATATTTTTATCTTGATAGATTGAAAATAAACACCAATTAGTGATGAACATTATCATATAATTTATTCAGAAAATATAACGACAAAGATATAATATTATGATCGGCAACATGTAAGTGTAAAAAAACAACAACATTATGATTTCCACAACATCAGAATGCACTTGTTCTGTTTTTTAAACAAAGAAAACAATCAAACTTATATTTTTAAGTTATCGTGCCGTGATTTTACCAGTCCGGCCCATATGGTAGCAGATTTTTCTCTGTGTGGCCCCTGGTCTAAAATGAGATTGACACCCCTGGCTTAATGTGTCAATTAAGTAGTACATTTAAAAGTACATCGGTTAATTTTTTTGTTTTTTTCATATTGGTATTGATTCAAAGTAGGGCTGCACGATTTTGAGAAAAAAAAACATAATTGCGATTATTCTCTCCAAATTTGCGATTTTTATATTTTGTACATAAAAATGCATAAAACTGCGAGTGAAGGAAGCCATGGTACTTTTAAACTGTCAATAAACTTTTATTTTTGTCCCAAGTAGCAACCCATTAGAAAAAATATGCAATAATTTACTTTAAATAATATTTGGCTTTATGCAGACGGACTCGAACCTTGGTCTCCATCAGGGGTGTCAAACGTATGGCCAGCGAAAAGGTTTTATCCGACCCGCGGGATAAGTTTGCGAAGTAAAAAAATGAGTATCTTTGTAGAAGCTGCTACATACAGTTTGTAAAAAAAATAAATAAACCACATGATGTTAGTGCACCAGTCGAGGAAAATGAGCAAACTACATAAATAACATCCTGAAATTTCCATCTATCCATTTTCTACCGCTTGTCCCGTTCGGGGTCGCGGGGGTGCTCTAGCTCTACTTATGAAAATATTACAATCACAAATAACGGTACCTGCAAAAATTCCTTTACCACAAAAAAAAAGGATAAACGAGGGATTACCGTAGTACATCGGTCTCAAATACGCGGCCCGCGGGCCAATTGCGGCCCACGAGACGTTATTTTGCGGCCCGCACCTTAATGTGAAAATTTAATGTATGTGGGGTGAGTTTTATATGAATAACGCTTTACAGCGTCTTACTTTTATACTCTCGATTTTTCCAGGAGGCTCCCAATGTCAATGCTCCCCCAGGGGTAATCATTCTCTCAAATTTCACCTTAACAATATTGATGGTGCAGAAAAAAGACCATTTATTTTTGTAACCGATTTCCGAACTCTAAATCGGTGAATTTTGGCGAATTAAACGCCTTTCTGTTTATCACGCTGGAGGCGATGACGTCAGAATGTGACGTCGCCGAGGTAACACACCCGGCATTTTCATTTTCAACACAGCTCTGTTATTTTCCGTTTTTTTGACAATTTTTTGGAACCTTGGAGACATCATGCCTCGTCGGTGTGTTGTCGGAGGGTGTAACAACACCAACAGGGAGGGATTCAAGTTGCACCACTGGCCTGAAGATGCGAAAGTGTCTGCTGCCAGACCCCCATTGAATGTACCGGAGTGTCTCCACATTTTACCGGCGATGCTAAGACAGACATGGCACAGAGAAGTATGGATAACCTGCAGATGCATTTGCAACGATAGTCAACGAAATCACAAAGGTGAGTTTTGTTGATGTTGACTGCCAGCTAATCGATGCTAACATGCTATGCTAATCGATGCTAACATGCTATTTACCGGCGGTGCTAAAGCAGACATGCAACAGAGATGTATGGATAACCTGTAGATGCATTTGCAACTATATTACGTTTCCTTCCACCCACATTTAATGCGAAAAAACACTTACCAATCGACGGATTTAAGTTGCTCCAGTGTCACGAGATGCGAAAGTCCTGATCGTTTGGTCCACACATTTTACCGGCGATGCTAACGCAGCTATTCGGCCATGCTATGACTATGAATTCGCTCAATAGCTTCAGTTTCTTCTTCAATACTTTCATACTCCAACCATCCGTTTCAATACATGCGTAATCTGTTGAATCGCTTAAGTCGCTGAAATCCGAGTTTGAATCCGAGCTAATGTCACTAAATCTTGCTGTGGTATTCCCATTGTTTGTTTACATTGGCAGCACTGTGTGACGTCACAGGGAAATGGCCGGTGTCTTCGCAGAGAGCGAAAATAAGGCACTTTAAAGCTTTATTTAGGGATATTCCGAGACCGGTAAAATTTTTAAAAAAACACAACAAGCCACTGGGAACTGATTTTTATTGTTTTTAACCCTTTTGAAATTGTGATAATGTTCCCTTTTAAGGGGGCACCGTGGAGGCACTGCCTTAAGCATCCTGTACAAACAGGTGCCAGTCCGTTCCCATGTTGTAGTCAGTATTAAAAGATGTAGTAAGCAACTGCAAGACGTAGTTGATCAACAGCCACACAGGTCACACTGACGGTGGCTATGTAAACAACTTTAACACTGTTACGAACATGCGCCACACCAAACAAGAAGGACAAACACATTTTGGGAGAACATCCGCATCGTAACACAACATAAACACAACAGTAAAAATACCCAGAATCCCATGCAGACGTAACTCTTCCGGGCTATAATCCCCAACCCCCTATTGTAGCCCGGAAGAGTTAGGGCTGCATTGGATTCTGGGTACTTGTTATGTTGTGTTTTGGATGTTCTCCCAAAATGTGTTTGTCAATCTTGTTTGGTATGGGTTCACAGTGTGGCGCATATTTGTAACAGTGATAAAGTTGTTTATACGGCCACCCTCAGTGTGACCTGTATGGATGTTTAATAAGTATGTCTTGCAGTCGCTTCCTTGGGTCTGCAGAAGCCTCATACAATATGTGACTGTGTTTGCACACTCTATGGTGGGACGGCGTGGCGCAGTGGGAGAGTGGCCGTGTGAAACCCGAGGGTCCCTGGTTCAAATCCCACCTAGTACCAACCTCGTCACGTCCGTTGTGTCCTGAGCAAGACACTTCACCCTTGCTCCTGATGGGTGCTGGTTGGCGCCTTGCATGGCAGCTCCCTCCATCAGCGTGTGGGTGTGTGTGTGAATGGGTAAATGTGGAAGTAGTGTCAAAGCGCTTTGAGTACCTTGAAGGTAGAAAAGCGCTATACAAGTACAACCCATTTATCATTTATTTATTTAAAAGTGGACGAAACGGCAGTTCATAGAGAATCCCATGCAGCCCTAACTCTTCCAGGCTATAATATCCCCCATCTCCTATTGTAGCCTGGAATAGTTAGGGCTGCATTGGATTCTGGGTATTTGTTCTGTTGTGTTTAGGTTGTGTTTTGGATGTTGTCCCAAAATGTGTTTGTCAATCTTGTTTGGTATGGGTTCACAGTGTGGCGCATATTTGTAACAGTGATAATGTTGTTTATACGGCCACCCTCAGTGTGACCTGTATGGTTGTTGAATAAGTATGTCTTGCAGTCGCTTCTTTGGCTCTGCAGAAGCATCATACAATATGTGACTGTGTTTGCACACTGTATGGTGGAAAAGTGGACGAAACGGCAGTTCATAGAGAATCCCATGCAGCCTTAACTCTTCCGGGCTATAATATCCCCCCTCCCCTATTGTAGCCCGGAAGAGTTAGGGCTGCATTGGATTCTGGGTATTTGTTCTGTTGTGTTTATGTTGTGTTTTGGATGATCTCCCAAAATGTGTTTGTCAATCTTGTTTGGTATGGGTTCACAGTGTGGTGCATAATTGTAACAGTGATAAAGTTGTTTATACGGCCACCCTCAGTGTGACCTGTATGGTTGTTGAATAAGTATGTCTTGCAGTCGCTTCTTTGGCTCTGCAGAAGCATCATACAATATGTGACTGTGTTTGCACACTG
This sequence comes from Nerophis ophidion, assembly GCF_033978795.1. Classification (NCBI taxonomy): domain Eukaryota; kingdom Metazoa; phylum Chordata; class Actinopteri; order Syngnathiformes; family Syngnathidae; genus Nerophis; species Nerophis ophidion. Next base: position 26,901,505 of record NC_084637.1, read on the forward strand.
TGTGTATGGTGGAAAAGTGGACGAAACGGCAGTTCGTAGAGAATCTCATGCAGCCCTAACTCTTCCAGGCTATAATATACCCCCTCCCCTATTGTAGCCGGGAAGAGTTGGGGCCGCATTGGATTCTGGGTATTTGTTTTGTTGTGTTTATGTTGTGTTTTGGATGTTCTCCGAAAATGTGTTTGTCAATCTTGTTTGGTATGGGTTCACAGTGTGGCGCATAATTGTAACAGTGTTAAAGTTGTTTATACGGCCACCCTCAGTGTGACCTGTATGGCTGTTGAATAAGTATGTCTTGCAGTCGCTTCCTTGGGTCTGCAGAAGCCTCATACAATATGTGACAGTGTTTGCACACTGTATGGTGGAAAAGTGGACGAAACGGCAGTTCATAGAGAATCCCATGCAGCCTTAACTCTTCCGGGCTATAATATCCCCCCTCCCCTATTGTAGCCCGAAGAGTTAGGGCTGCATTGGATTCTGGGTATTTGTCTGTTGGGTTTATGTTGTGTTTTGGATGTTCTCCCAAAATGTTTGTCAATCTTGTTTGGTATGGGTTCACAGTGTGGCGCATATTTGTAACAGTGATAAAGTTATTTATACGGCCACCCTCAGTGTGACCTGTATGGCTGTTGAATAAGTATGTCTTGCAGTCGCTTCCTTGGGTCTGCAGAAGCCTCATACAATATGTGACTGTGTTTGCACACTGTATGGTGGAAAAGTGGACGAAACGGCAGTTCATAGAGATTCCCATGCAGCCCTAACTCTTCCGGGCTATAATATCCCCCCTCCCTTATTGTAGCCTGGAAGAGTTAGGGCTGCATTGGATTCTGGGTATTTGTTCTGTTGTGTTTATGTTGTGTTTTGGATGATCTCCCAAAATGTGTTTGTCAATCTTGTTTGGTATGGATTCACAGTGTGGCGCATAATTGTAACAGTGTAAAAGTTGTTTATACGGCCACCCTCAGTGTGACCTGTATGGTTGTTGAATAAGTATGTCTTGCAGTCGCTTCCTTGGGTCTGCAGAAGCCTCATACAATATGTGACTGTGTTTGCACACTGTGTGTATGGTGGAAAAGTGGACGAAACGGCAGTTCATAGAGAATCCCATGCAGCCCTAACTCTTCCAGGCTATAATATCCCCCCTCCCCTATTGTAGCCTGGAAGAGTTGGGGCTGCATTGGATTCTGGGTATTTGTTTTGTTGTGTTTATGTTGTGTTTTGGATGTTCTCCCAAATTGTGTTTGTCAATCTTGTTTGGTATGGGTTCACAGTGTGGCGCATAATTGTAACAGTGTTAAAGTTGTTTATACGGCCACCCTCAGTGTGACCTGTATGGCTGTTGAATAAGTATGTCTTGCAGTCGCTTCCTTGGGTCTGCAGAAGCCTCATACAATATGTGACTGTGTTTGCACACTGTATGGTGGAAAAGTGGACGAAATGGCAGTTCGTAGAGAACTCCCAAGGCATGTCCATCCCGACACGCCCTTACTATTGTTGTCCGAGTGAAAACTGGGAGAATGATTGCCCCAGGAGATTGATGTGAGGGACACTGATTTCCTGGAAAAATCGCGAAAGTCGACAAGTGTTTTGCTCGGGTGGGAAATTCGTTAAAAAGTGCATGTTAGATTATTTTAAGAAAACTTTTCTCGTGGCCCAGCCTCACCCAAGTTTCTGCATCCAGTGGCCCCCAGGTAAATTGAGTCTGAGACCCCTGCCGTAGTACATTTGACTTACACATTTTGAAGAACAATAAGACAACTATATAAGTATATATATATATATATATATATATATATATATACTGGGGCGGTATAGCTCGGTTGGTAGAGCGGCCGGGTCAGCAACTTGAGGGTTGCAGGTCCGATTCCCGCTTCCGCCATCCTATAGTCACTGCCGCTGTGTCCTTGGGCAAGACACCTTACCCACCTGCTCCCAGTGCCACCCACACTGGTTTAAATGTAACTTAGATATTGGGTTTCACTATGTAAAGCGCTTTGAGTCACTAGAGAAAAAGCGCTATATAAATATAATTCATTTCATTTCATATATAGTCAAAACAAGTCCATGTATTTCCGATGTACTTTTGTGTTCTACTTGCCTTTTGGACAAGAGCAATGCTAAACGTTAATGACGTGAGGCTCTTGAAGTTGGGATAAAAATATTTTTGAGGCTACTCCTTCTGATCTTGGGAACAAACAAGCAAGCGTTTTTTTGTTGTTGTTGTTGTTGTTGATACACAGCAGCAGCTCATGTGGGGTTGAATGTAGGCAAAGATTTCAATTAAAAAGCCCCCTAGGCACTGAGTGTGTGTGTGTGTGTGTGTGTGCGCATGCACATAGTTTAATGATATTCCGAATGTGCACAGGCATCAGCGCATGCTTTTACAGAATGCCTGGTGCTGCGTGTTGCCATTAGAGTCATGTGCATTTTAGAAAGTAGCAATTCCAGCCACATAGCATGAATAATACAACACACACACACGCACACGCACACACACACACGCACACACCCTAATGCAAGCTCTTCCAACAGCAGGAAGTGAGGAAGTTTGATCACACATTCTTTGACTCCATTACTATAATTTGGGGCGACATAGCTCGGTTGGTAGAGCGGCCGTGTCAGCAACTTAAGGGTTGCAGGTTCGATTCCCGCTTGTGCCATCGTAGTTACTGCCGGTGTGTCCTTGGGCAAGACACTTTACCCACCCACACTGGTTTAAAAATGTAACTTAGATATTGGGTGTCACTATGTAAAGCGCTTTGAGTCACGCTTTGGGGCGGTATAGCTCGGTTGGTGGAGCGGCCATGTCAGCAACTTGAGGGTGGGAGGTTCGATTCCCGCTTGTGCCATCCTAGTTACTGCCGTTGTGTCCTTGGGCAAGACACTTTACCCACCTGCTCCCAGTGCCACCCACACTGGTTTAAATGTAACTTAGATATTGGGTTTCACTATGTAAAGCGCATTGAGTCACGCTTTGGGGCGGGATAGCTCGGTTGGTGGAGTGGCCGTGTCAGCAACTTGAGGGTTGCAGGTTCGCTTCCCGCTTCCGCTATCCTAGTCACTGCCGTTGTGTCCTTGGGCGAGACACTTTACCCACCTGCTCCCAGTGCCACCCACACTGGTTTAAAAATGTAACTTAGATATTGGGTTTCACTATGTAAAGCGCTTTGAGTCACGCTTTGGGGCGGTATAGCTCGGTTGGTGGAGCGGCCGTGTCAGCAACTTGAGGGTTGCAGGTTCGATTCCCGCTTGTGCCATCCTAGTCACTGCCGTTGTGTCCTTGGGCAAGACACTTTACCCACCTGCTCCCAATGCCACCCACACTGGTTTGAAAATGTAACTTAGATATTGGGTTTCACTATGTAAAGCGCTTTGAGTCGCTAGAGAAAAGCGCTATATAAATATAATTCACTTCACTTCACTAATAAACAAAACAAAAAAAAACAGCATTTTGATCAGAAATGGTTGTAAAGCCGGCAGTATTTAGGTTTAAAGGGGAACATTATCACCAGACCTATGTAAGCGTCAATATATACCTTGATGTTGCAGAAAAAAGACCATATGTTTTTTTAACCGATTACCGAACTCTAAAAGGGTGAAGTGTGGCGATTTAAACGCCTTTCAATTGTTCACCTGTCGGAGCGATGACCTTTCACCCGTGACATCACAACGGGAAGCAATCCGCCATTTTCTCAAACACATTACACACACCAAGTCAAATCAGCTCTGTTATTTTACGTTTTTTCGACTGTTTTCCTTACTTTGGAGACATCATGTCTCGTCGGTGGGTTGTTGGAGGGTGTAATTAGTGTGCTAATCAGACATATTTGCTCACGGCATGACTGGAAGCTAATCGATGCTAACATGCTATTTAGGCTAGCTGTATGTACATATTGCATCATTATGCCTCATTTGTAGCTATATTTGCATCCAGCCTTTCCAATCACCCACTTTTAATGCCAAACAAACACATACCAATCGACAGATTCAAGTTGCACCAGTGGTCAAAAGATGCGGAAATCCCTCGTTCTGCACACCTTACCGACGATAGCGATGCTAAGACAGATATGGCAAGAATGTGTGGATATACTGCAACACTCAAAGCAGATGCATTTCCAACGATAAAGTCAGCGAAATCACAAAGGTGAGTTTTGTTGATGTTATTGACTTATGTGCTAATCAGACATATTTGCTCACGGCATGACTGGAAGCTAATCGATGCTAACATACTATTTAGGCTAGCTGTATGTACATATTGCATCATTATACCTCATTTGTAGCTATATTTGCATGCAGCCTTTCCCTCCACCCACATTTAATGCCAAACAAACACATACCAATCGTTGGTTAGAAGGCGATCGCCGAATTCACCCTCGCTTCCTCCCGTGCCGCTGTCTGTCGTGATATGGCTCAATAACCTCAGTTTCTTCTTCAATTTCGTTTTCGCATCCATTTCAATACATGCGTAATCGCTTGCACCGCTGAAATCCGAGTCTGAATCCGAGCAACTATGCCATACCTTTCTGTGCTATCCGCCATGTTTTTTTCTGTTGGCTTCACGCAGTGACGTCACAGGACAATAGACGGGTGGCTATAACGACGGTTAAAGTCAGGCACTTTGATGCCAGTTTTCGGGATATTGCGTGATGGGTAAAATTTTGAGAAAAACTTTGAAAAATAAAATAAGCCACTGGGAACTGAGTTTTATTGGTTTTAACCCTTCAGAAAATGTGATAATGTTCCCCTTTAAAGCCGGCGTGCACAAACTTTTTCCACCGAGCGCCACGGACTGACAAATCAAAGGATGTGGGGGCCACTTAGGAATTGCTCACCTTCAAAACCAGCACTATAGAGTTGTTTTACAAAAAACAGACCATTTTCTTGTGAATGCTGCAATGCTAACTGTTAGCATCAAGTAACAAAAAATTAGCAAACTTAGCTAAAAAAGATTAAAAGTACTAAGCTAACATGTTAACAATAGCATGCTTACAGTTAGCATTAGTGAAATACCAAAATATAAGACACTGAGCTGTAGGGCTGGGCGATATGGCTTTTTTTAAATATCGCAATATTTTTAGGCGATTTACGATATTTTGCCTTGGCCTTGAATGAACACTTGATACATATAATCACAGCAGTATGATGGTTCTATGTGTCTACATTAAAACATTCTTCTTCATACTGTATTAATATATACTACTTTTAAACTTTCATGCAGAGAGGGAAATCCCAACTATGTCAATTGACCAAAAGTATATTTATTAAAGTTATTAAGCAATGGCACAAACATTCATGTCATTTCCAAAACATAAAGTGCAAGATTGTCAGAAACATTTTAAGTGTCAAGTAAAAATGAGCTGCATAATAGGAAATAAAATAGTATTCAGCCTTCATTATGTGGTATGTTACTATGGTTATGAAATTATCTTCATTCTCTAGCGAGTGACTTTTCAAATGATGCTACATATTAGCAGTAATGCTACTTTTTGCCCCACACTTGACAAATTACGGTTGTCTGTTCGACATCTTCCCGCTTGAAGCCGAACCACCGCCAGACGATGAACACCCTCCTGTTTTTATTGGGAATTAAGTCTTCATTTGTTACCAGATCCGCACCTCCTTTCTCACCTGGCTCCAATCGAGAGGTGATTATTTAAGCCTGCCTTTGCGAGTCAGTCGGCCTGGCATCATTATTGGTTTCGTGCCACAGTTTCTTGTTTGCCTCATGCTTTGCCAAGTAAGTCGTGTATGTTTCCTGCCTTAAGTTTTTGCCTTAGCTTCCGGGTATGATAAACACGCTTGCCTTTGTTTTGTTAGTTGGATAATTAAATCATGTTTTTACCTGCATGCCTTGTCCAGAGTAGTCCGTTTGCATCCCGGGGAAACAAACCTCGCACCACGCCGCGTAAACCCATCCGTGACAGAAGGTGTGTCCAAACTTTTGACCTGTACTGTATATTCATACATACATTATATTTAGAGATGTCCGATAATGGCTTTTTTGCCGATATTGTCCAACTCTTAATTACCGATTCCGATATCAACCGATACTGATATACATACAGTCGTGGAATTAACATTTTGTTGTGATGCCTCACTGGATGCATTAAACAATGTAACAAGGTTTTCCAAAATAAATCAACTCAGGATATGGAAAAAAATGCCAACATGGCACTGGCATATTTATTATTGAAGTCACAAAGTGCATTATTTTTTTTTCTAACATGCCTCAAAACAGCAGCTTGGAATTTGGGACATGCTCTCCTTGATAGAGCATGAGGAGGTGGAGGTGGGAGGGGTTTTCTGGTAGGTGGTATTGTAGTGTCCTGGAAGAGTTAGTGCTGCAAGGGGCTCTGGGTATTTGTTCTGTTGTGTTGTTGTGTTACGGTGCGGATGTTCTCCCGATATGTCTTTGTCCTTCTTGTTTGGTGTGGGTTCACAGTTTGGCGTATATTTGTTACAGTGAAGTGAAGTGAATTATATTTATATAGCGCTTTTCTCAAGAGACTCAAAGCGCTTTACATAGTGACACCCAATATCTAAGTTACATTTAAACCAGTGTGGGTGGCACTGGGAGCAGGTGGGTAAAGTGTCTTGCCCAAGGACACAACGGCAGTGACTAGGATGGCACAAGCGGGAATCGAACCTGCAACTCTCAAGTTGCTGGCACGGCCACTCTACCAACCGAGCTATGCCGCCCCAGTGTTAAAGTTGTTTATACGGCCACCCTCAGTGTGACCTGTATGGCTGTTGACCAAGTATGCCTTGCATTCACTTATGGGTGTGAAAAGCCGTAGATATTATGTGATTGGGCGGGCACGCAAAGGCAGTGCCTTTAAGGTTTATCGGCACTCAGTACTTCTTCCTACGTCCGTGTACCACTCCGTAGTCATACATTTTACTTTTTGAAACCGATACTGATAATTTCCGATCTCACATTTTAAAGCATTTGTCGGCCGATATTATCGGCATTCCGATATTATTGGACATCTCTAATTATACTACTTTCATTTAATTTCACGTAAAAAAAACAACACCCGTTATTAAGGTGAATTTTATTTTATTCTGTAGTAGTAGCGACTTCCTTGTTCACTTACGGAATTCGGTGAGCTTCCTTTGTTTAGACTTTATCGACCTGCGCTTGCAAGTGACGTCGATGCCGCATTGGGGCATTCACACTAGAGTCTGTTAAAGATTTTACTTGTAGTCATACTTGCCAACCTTGAGACTTCCGATTTCGGGAGGTGGGGGGCGTGGTCGGGGGCGGAGCGTGGTTGGGGGCGTGGTTAAGAGGGGAGGAGTATATTTACAGCTGTTGTGTGCACAGTTCCTCACTGCACTTTTTAAAAGCTGTAGATCTTATTGTCACATATGCATGATTGATTGATTGATTGAAACTTTTATTAGTAGTTTCAACAGTACAGCACATATTCCGTACAATTGACCACTAAATGGTAACACCCGAATACGTTTTTCAACTTGTTTAAGTCGGGGTCCACGTTATTCAATTCATGGTACAAATATAAACTATCAGCATAATAAAGTTATCACACAAGTTAATCATCATAGTATGTACATTTAATTATTTACATTATTTACAATCCGGGGGGGGGTGGGATGAGGAGCTTTGGTTGATATCAGTACTTCAGTCATCAACAATTGCAAGAAATGGACATTGAAACAGTGTAGGTCGTACTTAGTAGGATATGTACAGCGAGCAGATAACATAGTGAGTTTAGATAGCATAAGAACAAGTATATACATTAGAAATACATTCGACTATTTACATTAGGTTATTTACATTCCGGGGAGATGGGATGTGAATGGAGGAGGGTAATTAGGTTGAAGTTGCATGGAGGTGTTGTGGTGCATGTACAGTAAATGGTAGTATTGTCCTGTTTAAGAGTGTCACAACATTGCTGTTTACGGTAGACGAAAACGTGACTGCTGTTGTTGTGTGTTGTTACCCTCCTGGGAGGACGTTAATGAAACTGCCTAACAATAAACCCACATAAGAAACCAAGAACTCGCCCTCAATCATTCTACAGTTATAACGTCCTTGGGCAGACACGCTATTTATATTGTGGGAAGGCGGACGTGAAAACAGGCTGTCCTCACTCAGGTCCGCATGGAGCTGGAGGGGGCGTGGCCTCCAGCTCCGCCTGAATTTCGGGAGATTTTCGGGAGAAATTTTTTGTCCCGGGAGGTTTTCGGGAGAGGCGCTGAATTTCGGGAGTCTCCCGGAAAATCCATGAGGGTTGGCAAGTATGCTCGCAGTGTAAACAGTCAGCTAAAAAAATGTATTTGGCCTGCAGTGTAAAGGTAGTCTTAAAGGTATGATCATGTGACCCTGACAGCTGCTTGCACTGGATAATTGCAAACAATACAGAGTGGATCCTATATACACCAACCCTCCCCCATCACTCTCTTTTTTCTTCCACCCCCCACCACCCTTTTTTTTTCTGGTGTTGTGTGCAAGCAACCTTTTCCCACATCTTCCCCTCCCTTCCCATCTCCTTCATCCTACATCCCATCATCACCTCCATCCTCTCTCCTGCACCCACTTCTTGTGCCTCGGCTCTCTCTTCCCAGTGCTCCTCCATGCTCACAATCCATCTCAATCAGTTCCCCCTCCCCCTATGTCCCTTACACTTTCCCCAGGTAGGAGGGTCCATTGCGTAGGACGTGTGTGTGTGTGTGTGTGTGTGTGTGTGTGTGTGTGTGTGTGTGTGTGTGTGTGTGTGTGTGTGTGTGTGTGTGTGTGTGTGTGTGTGTGTGTGTGTGTGTGTGTGTGTGTGTGTGCATCGGAGGCTGGTTGATTTAACCCTACAACTAAAGGAGTTTTCTCAGAGAGCAAAGAATAAGGCAAAAGGGTACAGAAAAATATAAAGACACAGAGGAGACACATTTTTTCCACACACCCATTGGGAGAGCGGTATGAAGCGGCATTTTAAGTTATTTTAAAATACAATTTCTGATTCGTCAATATCTCCCATTCGTTTGTGATGCAAAATGTTTTTTTTTGTCTACAAACCCCGTTTCCATATGAGTTGGGAAATATAAACGGAATACAATGATTTGTAAATCCTTTTCAACCCATATTCAGTTGAATATGCTACAAAGACAACATATTTGATGTTCAAACTGCTAATTTTATTTATTTATTTATTTTTTTGAATAATCATTAACTTTAGAATTTGATGCAAGAAACACGTGACAAAGAAGTTGGGAAAGGTAGCAATAAATACTGATAAAGTTGAGGAATGCTCATCAAATACTTATTTGGAACATCCCACAGGTGTGCAGGCTAATTGGGAACAGGTGGGTGCCATGATTGGGTATAAAAACAGCTTCCCCAAAAATGCACCGTCTTTCATAAGAAAGGATGGGGCGAGTTACACCCCTTTGTCCACAACTGCGTGAGCAAATAGTCAAACAGTTTAAGAAAAACGTTTCTCGAAGTGCAATTGCAAGACATTTAGGGATTCAAACATCTACAGTCCATAATATAAACAAAAGGTTCTGAGTATCTGGAGAAATCACTCGCTGTAAGCGGCATGGCCGGAAACCAACATTGAATGACCGTGACCTTCGATCCCTCAGACGGCACTGTATCAAAAACCGACATCAATCATTAAAGGATATCACCACATGGCCTCACAAACATTTTCGTCGATGTTCTCTACTAAATCCTTTCAGCGAAAATATTGCAATATTGCGAAATGTTTAAGTATGACACATAGAACGGACCTGCTATCCCCGTTTTAAATAAGAAAATCTCATTTCAGTAGGCCTTTAACACTGTTACAAATATGCGACACACTGTGAACCCACACCAAACAAGTATGACAAACACATTTCGGGAGAACATCTGCACCGTAACACAACATAACAAATACCCAGACACCCTTGCAGCACTAACTCTTCTGAGATGCTACAATATACACGCCTCGCTACTCCCCATACCCCTTCCCCCACCTCAACTTAGCACACCTTAACCTCCTCATGCTCTTTCAGGGAGAGCATGTTTAAAAAAATAATGCACTTTGTGATTTCAATAATAAATATGGCAGTCCCACGTTGGCATTTTTTTTCCATATCTTGAGTTGAATAATTTGGAAAACCTTGTTACATTGTTTAATGCATCTAGCAGGGCATCACAACAAAATTAGGCATAATAATGTGTTAACTCCACGACTGTATATATCGGTTGATATCGGAATCGGTAATTAAGAGTTGGACAATATCGGAATATCGGACATGGGCAAAAAAAACATTATCGGATATATCTAGAGCAGGGGTCACCAACGCGGTGCCCACGGGCACCACGTAGCCCGTAAGGACCAGATGAGTCGCCCGCTGGCCTGTTCTAAAAATAGATCAAATACAGGCACTTACCAGTGAACTGCCTCGATTTTTTACATTTCATTTATTCACTAGCGAGCTGGCTGCCTCTATTTTTCTAATTGCATTTATTTACCAGCAAGCTGGTCTCGCTTTGCTCAACATTTTTAATTCTAAGAGAGACAAAACTCAAATAGAATTTGAAAATCCAAGAAAATATTTTAAAGACTTGGTCTTCACTTGTTTAAATAAATTCATTTATTTTTTTACTTTGCTTCTTATAACTTTCAGAAAGACATTTTTTTTTTATATTGTAAAGAATAATAAATTTATTTTAATTTAATTCTTCATTTTAGCTTCTGTTTTTTCGACGAAGAATATTTGTGAAATATTTCTTCAGACTTATTATGATTTAAAATTCAAAAAAATTATTCTGGCAAATCTAGAAAATCTTTAGAATGAAATTTAAATCTTATTCCAAAGTATTTTGAATTTCTTTTAAAATTTTTGTTCTGGAAAATCTAGAAGAAATAATGATTTGTCTTTGTTAGAAATATAGCTTGGTCCAATTTGTTATACATTCTAACAAAGTGCAGATTGGGTTTTAACTTATTTAAAACATATCATCAAAAATATATATTTATTGTGAGAAATCATTAAGATGATCAGTGTTTCCACATTAATTATTAATAATATAGCGTTGAAGGTAAATTGAGCAAATTGGCTATTTCTGGCAATTTATTTAAGTGTGTATCAAACTGGTAGCCCTTCGCATTAATCAGTACCCAAGAAGTAGCTCTTGGTTTCAAAAAGGTTGGTGACCCCCGCTCTAGAGATTTATAACCAGCCCCTTCCCCACCTTGCTAAAACCTCCTCAAACGTCTACCAGTTGTACAAACACTTCTCATCTAACTATTATAGTGTGTATGTTATGGGGATGGTTTTTGTTGTGGTTTGTGCAGCCCTTTGAGACACTAGTGATTTAGGGCTATATAAATAATCATTGATTGATTGATTGATATATTTGCATAGTATGCATATATTATCAATGGTGTAAACCAGGGGTGTCAAACTCAAATACAGAGTGGGCCAACATTTAAAACTGAACAAAGCCGCGGGCCAAGGTTGAACGAATTAACCTTTTAATAGGGACCCAAACAAGTTTTGCATTGAATATTAAACAAGTGAGACTTATATAACTTCATAGTGACATGCAAAATCGAGTTTCAAATAATACTAATAATGTAAAAAATAGCAATGGCATATCAAATCAAATTTAAATGGAAATTGAATGCCTCTTTTCTATTTGCAGCCTTCTCAGGTAAATCTCAAAATAAACTTTTCCCACAGGCTAATGATAAATTGTTATACTTTAGCGTCCAGGAAGAGGTAGTGCTGCAAGGGATTATGTGTATTTGTTATGTTGTGTTTATGTTGTGTTACAGTGCGGACGTTCTCCCGAAATTTTGCTTGTCATTCTCGTTTAGTGTTGGTTCACAGTGTGGCGCATATTTGTAACAGTCTTAAAGTTGTTTATACGGCCACCCTCAGTGTGACCTGTATGGCTGTTGACCAAGCTTGCATTGCATTAGCGTGTGTGTGTGTGTGTGTGTGTAAAAGCCACATATATCATGTGACTAGGCCGGCACGCTGTTTCTACGTAGGAAAAGCGGACGTGACGAAAGGTTTTAGAGGACGCTTGAGGCAGTGCCTTTAAGGCATGCCCCCAATGTTGTTGTCCAGGTGGGAATGGGGAGAAATTTGGGGGAATGGTTGCCCCGTGATTTTCGTGAGGGGCACTGAAATTTGGGAGTCTCCTTGGAAAATCGGGGGGAGTATTAGCGGTGAATGCGGTGTTACACCAGCTCTAATGTTAATTTGATATTGCCTCAAGGGCCAAATGGAAATTTGGTCCGCGGGCCAGAGTTTGACAGCCATGGTGTAAATACAAATCTTTATATATCTAGAAAGGGTGGTCGTAAAGAGCAGTGGTCCCCAACCTACCGGGCCGCGGCCCATTACTGGGCCGTGACCTGATTGGTACCGGGCCGCAGAAGAATTTTTTATCAATTTTCATTAAAAAAAAAAAAAAAAAAAATTTTTTATTTTTTTATTAAATTAACATAAAAAACACTATACACTTACAATTAGTGCACCAACCACAAAACCTCCCTTTTTCATGACAAAAACGTCCCTTTTTCATGACAAAGGAGAAAAAAAAAAAAAAAAAAAAATTCTCCCCCAAACCCCGGGCCGCGGGACAACTTATTAAGCATTGACCGGTCCGCGGCTCCAAAAAGGTTGGGGACCACTGGTAAAGAGGTATACATTTTTGTGTATTTGTTCTGTTGTGTTTATGTCGTGTTACAGTGCGGATGTTCTCCCGAAATTTAGCTTGTCATTCTCGTTTAGTGTTGGTTCACAGTGTGGCGCATATTTGTAACAGTCTTAAAGTTGTTTATACGGCCACCCTCAGTGTGACCTGTATGGCTGTTGACCAAGCTTGCATTGCATTAGTATCAGTATTAGCGGTGAATGCGGTGTTACAGCAACACCGCCGCTGTATAATACCGGTGGGCCAGCTCTAATGTTAATTTGATATTGCCTCAAGGGCCAAATGAAAATACACGGCGGGCCAGAGTTTGACACCATGGTGTAAATGCAAATCTTTATACATCTAGAAAGGGTGGTCATAAAGAGCAGTGGTCCCCAACCTACCGGGCCGTGACCTGATTGGTACCGGGCCGCAGAAGAATTTTTTCTTAATTTTTATTTAAAAAAAAAAAACTTCCATCCATCCATCCATTTTCTACCGCTTATTCCCTTTCGGGGTTGCGGGGGGCGCTGGCGCCTATCTCACTTTTTTTTTTTTTATTAAATCAACCTAAAAAACACAATATACACTTACAATTAGTGCACCAACCACAAAACCTCCCTTTTTCATGACAAGAACGTCCCTTTTTCATGACAAAGGAGAAAAAAAAAAAAGAAAAAAAATTCCCCCCCAACCCCCGGGCCGCGGGACAAATTATTAAGCATTGACCGGTCCGCGGCTCCAAAAAGGTTGGGGACCACTGGTAAAGAGGTATACATTTTTGTGTATTTGTTCGGTTGTGTTTATGTCGTGTTACAGTGCAGATGTTCTCCCGAAATTTAGCTTGTCATTCTCGTTTAGTGTTGGTTCACAGTGTGGCGCATATTTGTAACAATCTTAAAGTTGTTTATACGGCCACCCTCAGTGTGACCTGTATGACTGTTGACCAAGCTTGCATTGCATTAGTATGAGTATTAGCGGTGAATGCGGTGTTACAACAACACCGCCGCTGTATAATACCGGTGGGCCAGCTCTAATGTTAATTTGATATTGCTTCAAGGGCCGAATGAAATTACACGGCGGGCCAGAGTTTGACACCATGGTGTAAATACAAATCTTTATATTTCTAGAAAGGGTGGTCGTAAAGAGCAGTGGTCCCCAACCACCGGGTCGCGACCCGGTACCGGGCCGTGACCTGATTGGTACCGGGCCGCAGAAGTATTTTTTATTAATTTTTATTTTTAAAAAAAAAACTTTTTTTTTTAATTAAATCAACATAAAAAACACAATATACACTTACATTTAGTGCACCAACCACAAAATCTACCTTTTTCATGACAAAAACGTCCCTTTTTCATGACCCCCGGGCCGCGGGACAAATTAAGCATTGACCGGTCCGCGGCTCCAAAAAGGTTGGGGACGACTGGTAAAGAGGTATACATTTTTGTGTATTTGTTCTGTTGTGTTTATGTCGTGTTACAGTGCGGATGTTCTCCCGAAATTTAGCTTGTCATTCTCGTTTAGTGTTGGTTCACGGTGTGGCCAAATGAAAATACACGGCGGGCCAGAGTTTGACACACATGGTGTAAATACAAATCTTTATATATCTAGAAAGGGTGGTCGTAAAGAGCAGTGGTCCCCAACCACCGGGCCGCGGCCCGTTACCGGGCCGTGACCTGATTGGTACCGGGCCGCAGAAGATTTTTTTAATTAATTTTTATTTTTAAAAAAATATATATGTATATTTTTTTTTATTAAATCAACATAAAAAACACAATTTACACTTACAATTAGTGCACTAACCACAAAACCTCCCTTTTTCATGACAAAGGAAAAAACTAAAAAAAATCCCCCCTCCACCTCCTGGGCCGCGGGACAAATTATTAAGCATTGACCGGTCCGCGGCTCCAAAAAGGTTGGGGACCACTGGTAAAGAGGTATACATTTTTCCCTCAGGTCTCAAGAAGGTAACAAATACGAGAAAGTGTGTGTGTGTGAGCGTGCAGGTGGGTGTGTTTGCGTGCGCGTGCGTGTGTGTGCGCGCGCCCCCATCAGCAGCCCACTTACCGCCACACTTGCCCCAGCTGCAGGATGTGAACGACGGCCTGCCACAGCCAGATGGTGGCCAGCTGCAGGCGGTCCCTGCCGGGGTAGTGACACCCGGGGGCCACCGAGCCCCGCTTCGTCAGCCCCTCCACCTCCCCGAGGCCCCCGCCGGTGTAGTCCTGCACAAACCAGCGGAAACTCAGGATCTGCACCAGCACGGAAGGCACCAGCACGAAGAAGAGCGTGAGGCCGAACCACAGGTAGTCCCGCCGCTGGTAGTAGTCCAGCGCCAGGCACAGGTCCGTGCCCACGTCCCAGAAGAAGACCAGGAGGGCCAGGATGATCCAGAGGCAGTCCAGCCACAGCTGCTCCCGGGGCGGGCAGTGAGTCTCCCGGACCCCGACCCCGCCGGACTGGCCGCCGCCGCCGCCGACCAGAGAGCCGAGGCAGGCGGAGCGGCAGCCCCAGTAGCACGCCGACGAGCGGCAGCACTGGCAGATGTGGAGCGCGGCGGAGTCCAGGGGTTCGTCCGCGTCGACGTCGTAGAAGTGGGCGAAACCCACCCCGGCTTTACCGTCCGACTGCGCGGCCATGTTCCCCTTCCCGCTCGTGCCCTCCGGCGAAAAACACGACAGTCGCCCCGTGGTGCTTCCGAGTCACTCCTCCGATACCTGCTGTTCGCTTCCCTCTGGGTCTCCTTCCAGCCCGGGCCGAGAGGAGCCATCAGAGCCCCTCGCCCCGGTCCATCGGAGACACCGTCACCGCATCAGCACCGGAGACCTCATCTGGTCCTGCACGCTCCGTCATCTCCAGCTGATGACGTCATGCATCGTGCTTTTTTTTTTTTTTTTTTTTTTAATCTTAATTTTTTTGAAGCCGGTGAGTGGAAAAAAAACGTCTCTCGGTTATTACGCTCACCTCAACCCCCCGAAACCCTTCCGTGTCCGGGCAGCAGTGCAAGCGAGGTGCCGCCCGTGCCCGGTCCTGTCCCGTCGCTGCGCCCTCTAGCGGTGAACAACTTCAGCCCGGTGTGACACATCTGCACGCGCATGCGCAGAGCAAGTGAGGTATTCGTGGAATGACGGAATGTGCTCCTGGTGGGGGAAAAAACACCCCCACACCTCCACCTGACATTCTAGCCTACGTCATCATCACACGTTTAGCTGTGTGGAAAAAAAAAAAAAAAAAGGTTAAATCAGTAGTTCTTAAAGGCCTACTGAAATGAGATTTTCTTATTTAAACGGGGATAGCAGGTCCATTCTATGTCATACTTGATCAGCGTAGCTCGGTTGGTAGAGTGGCCATGCCAGCAACTTGAGGGTTGCAGGTTTGATTCCCACTTGTGCCATCCTAGTCACTGCCGTTGTGTCCTTGGGCAAGACACTTTACCCACCTGCTCCCAGTGCCACCCACACTGGTTTAAATGTAACTTTGATATTTGGTGTCACTATGTAAAGCGCTTTGAGTCACTTGAGAAAAGCGCTATATAAATATGATTCACTTCACATTTCGCGATATTGCCATATTTTTGCTGAAAGGATTTAGTAGAGAACATCAACGATAAAGTTCACAACTTTTGGTCGCTAATAAAAAAGCCTTGCCTTTACCGGAAGTAGCAGACGATGTGCGCGTGACGTCACGGGTTGTAGGGCTCCTCACATCCTCACATTGTTTATAATCATGGCCACCAGCAGCAAGAGCGATTCGGACTGAGAAAGCAACTATTTCCCCATTAATTTGAGCGAGGATGAAAGATTCGTGGATGAGGAAATTTAGAGTGAAGGCCTAGAAAGAAAAAAAAAAGGCAAGGGCAGTGAGCGCGATTCAGATGTTTTTAGACACATTTACTAGGATAATTCTGGGAAATCCCTTATCTGCCAATTGTGTTGGTAGTGTTTTAATGAGTTACATAGTATCTTAAAGTCGGAGGGGTGTGGCCACGGGTGTGTTGACGCACAGTGTCTCAGGGAAGTCGACGGCAGCAGTATGGGCGGCACAAGCTCAGCTGATCTCCGGTAAGAAGCGACTTTTGACCACAATTTTCTCACCGAAACCTGCTGGTTGACATTTGGTTGGGATCCATGTTCGCTCTGATCCATAGTAAAGTTTCACCTCCGTGACTTTTAAACAAGGAATCACCGTGTGTTTGAGTGGATAAAGGCTAAAGCTTCCCAACTCCATCTTTCTACTTTGACTTCTCCATTATTAATTGAACAAATTGCAAACGATTCAGCAACACAGATCTCCAAAATACTGTGTAATTTTGCCGTTAAAGCAGGCGACTTTTAGCTGTGTGTGTGTGCAGCGCTCGTATTCCCTAACAGCCCGTGACGTCAAGCGTACGCGTCATCATTACGCGACGTTTTCAAGAAAAAACTCCCGGGAAATTTAAAATTGCAATTTAGTAAACTAAAAAGGCCGTATTGGCATGTGTTGCAATGTTAATATTTCATCATTGATATATAAACTATCAGACTGCGTGGTGGGTAGTAATGAGATTTTCTTATTTAAAAGGGGATAGGAGGTCCATTCTATGTGTCATACTTGATCATTTCGCGATATTGCCATATTTTTGCTGAAAGAATTTAGTAGAGAACATCGACGATAAAGTTTGCAACTTTTGGTCGCTAATAAAAAAGCCTTGCCTGTACCGGAAGTAGCAGAAGATGTGCGCGTGACGTCACGGGTTGTAGGGCTCTTCACATCCTCACATTGTTTATAATCATGGCCACCAGCAGCAAGAGCGAGTCGGACCGAGAAAGCGACGATTTCCCCATTAATTTGAGCGAGGATGAACGATTCGTGGATGAGGAAAGTTAGAGTGAAGCACTAGGAAAAAAAACGTGAGTGCAGTGGGAGCGATTCAGATGTTATTAGACACATTTACTAGGATAATTATGGAAAATCTCTTATCTAATTATTGTGTTAATAGTGTTTTAGTGAGATCATAAAGGCATACCTGAAAGTTGGAGGGCTGCGGTGACCGCCAGTGTCTCTGAGAGAAGCCAATGGAGGAGCCAGGATGACAGCTGCTGCAGGAGGACGCTAGCTCCGCACAAGTCTCCGGTAAGAGCCGACTTAAAATCACAATTTTCTCATCCCAAAACTTGCTGGTTGACATGTGGTAGAGAAACATGTTTGCTAAAGCTTCACAACAAACAAAGAAACACCGGCTGTGTTTCGGTTGCTAAGGACAGCTGCAATCCACCGTTTTCCACCGACAGCATTCTTCTTTGATGTCTCCATTATTAAATGAACAAATTGCAAAAGATTCAGCAACACAGATCTCCAAAATACTGTGTAATTATGCGATGAAAAGAGAAAACTTTCAGCTGTAAGTGGTACTGGGATAAAAATATCTGCTCAACCAATAACGTCACAATCATTCCGCATCGTTTTTAACAGGAAATTCCGCAGGAAATTTAAAATTGCAATTTAGTAAACTTAAAAGGCCGTATTGGCATGTGTTGCAATGTTAATATTTCATCATTGATATATAAACTATCAGACTGGGTGGTCGGTAGTAGTGGGTTTCATCCATCCATCCATTCTCTACCGCTTATTCCCTTTTGGGGGCGCTGGCGCCTATCTCAGCTAAAATCGGGCGGAAGGCGGGGTACACCCTGGACAAGTCGCCACCTCATCGCAGTGGGTTTCAGTAGGCCTTTAAATCTTTTTCCCCACCATAATGACCAACATTAAAATACAGTAGTGTAGTAGGCCTACGTTTTCATTAAAAACAATGCAGAAGTTTTATTTAACAAGCATATTTAGATGATGGATGGATGGATGGATGGATTTAATATTTTTGGCAACAGTGACATTACACACCGTTTGAACAGTAACACTTTGTTTGAATATAGGAAAATAAAACATAACGTGTATTTTAATCAAGTGTTTTTTTTTTTTTTGGTGTATCACTACCCATCCATCCATCCATCCATTTTTTACCGCTTGTCCCTTTTTAAATGGAACATAAATGTGAAGTGACGTGAATTATATTTATATAGCGCTTTTCTCTAGTGACTCAAAGCGCTTTACATAGTGAAACCCAATATCTAGGTTACATTTAAACCAGTGCGGGTGGCACTGGGAGCAGGTGGGTAAAGTGTCTTGCCCAAGGACACAACGGCAGTGACTAGGATGGCAGAAGCGGGAATCGAACCTGCAACCCTCAAGTTGCTGGCACGGCCACTCTACCAACCGAGCTATACCGCCCCAAATAGACATTATCGTATATTCCATGACATATTTGTCCTCTATGTTTTTTAGATGTACGAACTTTTGGAGGCAAGCCTCTTGGTTGTCATGGCGACCATAGGTGTGCAGATGATGCTGACACGGTAGACCAGTGTTTTTTAACCTTTTCTGAGCCAGGGCACATTTTTTTCATTGAAATAATCCCAAGGCACACCACCAGCAGAAAGCATACAAAAATTTAACTCAGCCCCTGATATTGACAATAAATTCATCCATCCATCCATCCATCATCTTCCGCTTATCCGAGGTCGGGTCGCGGGGGCAGCAGCCGAAGCAGGGAAGCCCAGACTTCCCTCTCCCCAGCCACTTCGTCCAGCTCTTCCCGGGGGATTCCGAGGCGTTCCCAGGCCAGCCGGGAGACATAGTCTTCCCAACGTGTCCTGGGTCTTCCCCGTGGCCTCCTACCGGTTGGACGTGCCCTAAACACCTCCCTAGGGAGGCCTTCGGGTGGCATCCTGACCAGAGGCCCGAACCACCTCATCTGGCTCCTCTCGATGTGGAGGAGCAGCGGCTTTACTTTGAGCTCCCCCCGGATGGCAGAGCTTCTCACCATATATGGATGGACCGCTCGTCGGGACCCAGGATGGACCGCTCGCCTGTGTATCGGTTGGGGACATCTCTACGCTGCTGATCCGCCTCCGCTTGAGATGGTTTCCTGTGGACGGGACTCTCGCTGCTGTCTTGGATCCGCTTTGAACTGAACTCTCGCGGCTGTGTTGGAGCCACTATGGATTGAACTTTCACAGTATCATGTTAGACCTGCTCGACATCCATTGCTTTCGGTCCCCTAGAGGGGGGGGGGGGTGCCCACATCTGAGGTCCTCTCCAAGGTTTCTCATAGTTAGCATTGTCACTGGCGTCCCACTGGATGTGAATTCTCCCTGCCCACTGGGTGTGAGTTTTCCTTGCCCTTATGTGGGTTCTTCCGAGGATGTCGTAGTCGTAATGGTTTGTACAGTCCTTTGAGACATTTGTGATTTGGGGCTATATAAATAAACATTGATTGATATTTAAGGGAGAGCCCCGCCACCCGGCAGAGGAAACTCATTTCGGCCGCTTGTACCCGTGATCTTATCCTTTCGGTCATAACCTAAAGTTCATGACCATAGGTGAGGATGGGAACGTAGATCGACCGGTAAATTGAGAGCTTTGCCTTCCGGCTCAGCTCCTTCTTCACCACAACGGATCGATACAACGTCCGCATTACTGAAGACGCCGCACCGATCCGCCTGTCGATCTCACGATCCACTCTTCCCTCACTCGTGAACAAGACTCCTAGGTACTTGAAGTCCTCCACTTGGGGCAGGGTCTCCTCCCCAACCCGGAGATGGCACTCCACCCTTTTCCGGGCGAGAACCATGGACTCGGACTTGGAGGTGCTGATTCTCATTCCGGTCGCTTCACACTCGGCTGCGAACCGGTCCAGTGAGAGCTGAAGATCCCGGCCAGATGAAGCCATCAGGACCACATCATCTGCAAAAAGCAGAGACCTAATCCCGCGGTCACCAAACCGGAACCCCTCAACGCCTTGACTGCGCCTAGAAATTCTGTCCATAAAAGTTATGAACAGAATCGGTGACAAAGGACAGCCTTGGTGGAGTCCAACCCTCACTGGAAACGTGTCCGACTTACTGCCGGCAATGCGGACCAAGCTCTGGCACTGATCCTACAGGGAGTGGACCGCCACAATAAGACAGTCCGATACCCCATACTCTCTGAGCACTCCCTACAGGACTTCCCGAGGGACACGGTCGAATGCCTTCTCCAAGTCCACAAAGCACATGTGGACTGGTTGGGCAGACTCCCATGCACCCTCAAGAACCCTGCCGAGAGTATAGAGCTGGTCCACAGTTCCACGACCAGGACGAAAACCACACTGTTCCTCCTGAATCAGAGGTTCGATTATCCGGCGTGGAATAACAATTACAATAAATTCAGTTCTCCGTAAATTATTTTGAATTTTTGGGTGTTTTCCTGTGTGTAGTGTTTTAGTTCTTGTCTTGCGCTCCTATTTTTTTGGCTTTTCCTGTGTTGTTGGTATTTTCTCGTAGCAGTTTCATGTCTTCCTTGAACGCTATTCCCCGCACCTGCTTTGTTTTCGCAATCAAGACTATATATGTTGTGAGGATGCTATCCTGTTGATTGTCATGTCATATATGGATGCGCTTTGTGGACGCCGTCTGCTCCGCACACTGTAAGTCTTTGCTGTCGTCCAGCATTCTGTTTTGTTTACTTTGCAGCCAGTTCAGTTTTAGTTTAGTTTCCCTAAGCTTCAATGCCTTTTCTTAGTGGCACTTAACAATACTTAGCGGCATTCGCCTTTTGTTTATTTTTGGTTTAAGTGTTAAATACGTTTTTACCTACACGCTTCCTCCCGCATATTGTGATCACCACAAACCATGTTACCGACATCTACAAAGCAATTAGCCACCTGCTGCCACCTATTGATATGGAAGAGTATTACACGGTTAATCTGCCGAGCTCTAGACAGCACCGACACTCAACAACGGCACATTTGCGGATTATAATTGCTGGTTTGCAAAAAATTATTTTTAACCCAATTAGGTGAAATTCGATAATCTCCCACGGCACACCAGACTGTATCTCACGGCACAGTGGTTGAAAAACACTGCGGTAGACGGTTGTCTATTTGCTTTACACATTTGATGATTTTTTTTTTACGACCATTTTACACTGACTTATGTGACATTGAAATTTTTTTAATAGTGATTTTTAAACACTTATTTTTTTCACACTGAATTTTAACAGATTAATTGTTTTAACGCACTAATTTTGCTTACACATTTACATTCGATGAAATTGTCCGCATCATTTGCATGTTTCCAATAATTCGTTAAAGGGAAATGAATTAATTCAATAATTTGCATAATTTTGTCTATGCCTACTACATTATTTTATATTGGCCTGCCACGTCATTTTGTCGGGATTTGCCACATTTAGTTGTGACTCGTTTTGTGACTCACCACTTCATTTTGTTGTGGCCCGCTGTATAATTTTGTTGTGGGCCTCCATATAATTTTATTTTGGCCTGGCAAATTATTTTGTTATGACTCGCCACATAATTTTGTTGTGACTCATCACTTAAATTTGTTGGGACTCCCCACAAAAAAAATTTGTGACTCGCCACTTTATTTTGTTGTGGCCCGCCACATTATTTTTTTTTGTGACTCGCCACTTTATTTTGTCGTGGCATGCCGCTCATTTTACTGTGGCCTGCCGTCTCATTTTGTTGTGACTTGCCACTTAATTTTGTCGTAGCCCGCCACATAATTTTTTGTGACTCGTCACTTTATTTTGTCGTGGCATGCCGTCTCATTTTGTCGTGACTTGCCACTTAATTTTGTCGTAGCCCGCAACATAATTTTTTTGTGACTCACCAATTTATTTTGTCTTGGCATGCTGCACATTTTACAGTGGACTGCCGTATCATTTTGTCGTGACTTGCCACTTAATTTTGTCGTGGCCCGCCACATCATTTTTTTGTGACTAATCACTTAATTTTGTTGTGCCCTGCCATATAATTTTGTTATGACTCGCCACGTCATTTTGTCGTGACTCGCCACGTCACTGTTTTTTTAGATGTACAAACTCTTGGAGACAAGCCTCTTGGTTGTCATGGCAACGGTAGGTGTGCAGATGATGCTGACACGGTACACAGTTGTCTGTCTGCTTTACACATTTTAGTTTTTTTCTTTTTTTTTTTAGTTTTTAACCACCATTTTTGCACTGCGTTACACTGACTTATTTGACACTGATTTTTGTAATAGTGATTTTTATACACTTACTTTTTTACACCGAATTTTAACAGACGGACTGTTTTAACGCACTAATTTTGCTTCCACATTTGTTAGACCCGCTCGACATCCATTGCTTTCGGTCCCCTAGAGGGGAGGGGGGGTTGCCCACATCTGAGGTCCTCTCCAAGGTTTCTCATAGTCAGCATTGTCACTGGCGTCCCACTGGATGTGAATTCTCCCTGCCCACTGGGTGTGAGTTTTCCTTGCCCTTTTGTGGGTTCTTCCAAGGATGTTGTAGTCGTAATGATTTGTGCAGTCCTTTGAGACATTTGTGATTTGGGGCTATATAAATAAACATTGATTGATTGATTGATTGATTGATATTCAATGAAATAGTCTGCATTTTTCCAATAATTAATTAACAAGAAATAATTCAATAATTTGTATCATGTTGTTTATGCCCACCCCTTTTTTTTTTATTGTGGCCAGCCACATAATTTTGTTGGGATTTTCCACATTGTATTGTGAACCGCTGCTTAATTTTATTGTGGCCCACCATATCATTTTGTCATGACTCGCCACTTCATTTTGTCTTGGCCTGCCACATCATTTTTTTGTGACTCACCACTTCATTTTGTCATGGCCCGCCATGTACTTTTAATGTGGCCTGCCACTTCATTTTGTTGTGATTCACCACTTAAATTTGTGGTGGCCCACCATATCATTTTGTCTTGGCCTGCCTTATATTGTGGCCTGCCAATTTCTTTTGTTGTGACTCGCCACATCATTTTGTTGTGAGTTACCAATTACATTTTTTGTGACTCCCCACATTTTTTTTTTAGTTTACAACGACCATTTTTGCGCTGATTTGCACGGACTGATTTGACACCAATTTTCCCTCAAAATTTTCATACATGTGAGCAAACGCCAAAACTCCTTGAGCATTCAGTGGCGCACGTGAGCGACGGCCGATATGCACACTGTTATGCGCTTAACTTTTTATTCGATTTTGTGCGCGGTCTAGATTTGCCGTGCGCAGAACACGCGTGGGCAGTATACAATTGCACAGGTGCGTACCTGAGAGGGAACGTTGTTTGACGCAGAATTTTTTTTATAGTGATTTCTATACACTTATTGTTTTTACACTGAATTTTAACAGAGGAAATGTTTTAACAGACTCATTTTGCCTGTACATTTTTGTTCAATGACATTGTCCACATCATTTGACTGTTTCCAAGACTAAATTAATGGGAAATAAATTAAGTCAATAATTTACTTTTTTTGTGCAAAACACCAAATTAAACGTACATGTGCGTCTCTGGGATATGAATCCCCGTACCACCGTTAACCAGCCCAGCACTAATGCTGTGCAGCATCGGTCACAATGGAAATAAAAGTGAACGTTTGCCATCCATCCATCCATTTTCTACCACTTATTCCCTTTTGGGGTCGTGGGGGGCGCTGGCGCCTATCTCAGCTACAATCGGGCGGAAGGCAGGGTACACCCTGGACAAGTCGCCACCTCATCGCAGGGCTAACACAGATAGACAGACAACATTCACACTCACATTCACACACTAGGGCCAATTTTTAGTGTTGCCAATCAACCTATCCCCAGGTGCATGTCTTTGGAAGTGGGAGGAAGCCGGAGTACCCGGAGGGAACCCACGCATTCACGGGGAGAACATGCAAACTCCACACAGAAAGATCCCGAGCCTGGATTTGAACCCAGGACTGCAGGACCTTCGTATTGTGAGGCAGACGCACTAACCCCTCTGCCACCGTGAAGCCCGAACGTTTGCCAGTATTTTCTTATCAGTGACAGAGCAGGAAAGGACTAGGCATACATTTGCGGGAAAAATTCAAATAAAGTGGCCCTTCATTCATTTATTGATATATATATATATATATATATATATATATATATATATATATATATATTTATTTTTTTTTTTTCTTTATTAATATATTGTAATGTTTTCACAAAATTATACAATATATTGTCCATTAACATTGCACCACCCCTTTGAAATTTTTTTATTTCAGTTTATAATATAGTTCAGTCAATTTCAGTGTATCATTTATTAAAAAAAACAAAAACAAGAAAATGTTTATATGATAAGCATAGGTAAGGTTGTCATATCGATTTAAAAGATGAAATAATGAGTATTCAGTTAGGACGAGCATGATCTGTATATTAATTTTTTTGTACCAGTTCTTACTCAGTTACAGTGTGAATGTCATGTTGTGGCCCGCCACAACATTTTATTGCGGCATGCCGCTATTTTAATGTGACCTGCCGCATCATTTTGTAGTGGCCCGCCATATCATTTTGTCATGACTCGGCACTTTATTTTGTTATGGCCCACCACATCGTTTTGTCTTGGCCATGTCATTTTGCCACGGCACGCCGCTCATTTAATCGTGGCCCGCCAAATCATATTTGTTGTGGCCTCACACATAATTTGGTCGCGGCACACTGCTCATTTTATTGTGGCCTGCCGCTTCACTTTGTCATGGCCTGCCATATCATTTTTTTATGATTCGCCACTTTACTTTGTCATGGCCCGCCACCTCGTTTTGTCTTGGCCATTTCATTTTGTTGCGGCACGCCGCTCATTTTATCGAGGCCCGCCATATAATTTTGTTGCGGCAGGCCGCTAATTTTATTGTGGTCCGCCGCTTAACTTTGTCATATCCATTTTTTTAGGACCCGCCACGTCATTTTGTCTTGGCCCGCCACATCATTTTGTTGAAGCCCACTGCTCTTTTTATCATTTTATCGTGACTTGCCACATAATTTTATCGTGGCCCGCCACATCATTTTGTAGTTGTATGCTGCATCATTTTGTTGTGGACCGCCACATAATTTTGTCGCGGCACACCGGTCATTTTATTTTAACATGCCGCTTAACTTTGGTGTGGCCTGCCATATAATTTTTTTTATGACTCGCCACCTCATTTCGTCTTGGCCTGCCACATTATTTTGTCGCGGCACGCTGCTCATGTTATCGTTTTGTCGTGACTTGTCACTTCATTTTATTGTGGCCTGCCACATCATTTTGTAGTGGTATGCTGCATCATTTTATCGTGGTCTGCCACATAATTTTATTGTGGCCCGCCATATTTTGTTGCGACCCGCCACATAATTTTGTCGCGGCACACCGCTCATTTTATCGTGACCCACCGCTTAACTTTGTCGTTGCCTGCCATTTAATTTTTTTTTATGACTCGCCACCTCATTTTGTTCCGGCACGCTGCTCATGTTATCATTTTGTCATGACTTGCCACTTCATTTTATGGTGGCCTGCCACATCATTTTGTAGTGGTATGCTGCATCATTTTATTGTGGTCCGCCATATTTTGTTGCGACCCGCCACATAATATTGTCGCAGCACGCTGCTCATTTTATTGTGACCCGCCGCTTAACTTTGTTGTGGCCTACCGTATCATTTTTTTTATGACTCGCCACCTCATTTTGTCGCAGCATGCTGCTCATTTTATCATTTTGTCGTGACTTGCCACATAATTTTATTGTAGCTCGGCACATCATTTTGTTGTGGTATACTGCATCATTTTATTGTGGTCTTCCGTTTCATTTTATTGTGGCCTGCCACACAATTTTGTCGGGGCACGCAACTCATTTTGTTGTGACCCGCCGCTTAACTTTGTCATGGCCTGCCATTTCAATTTTTTTATGACTCGCCACATCATTTTGTCGCGGCACACTGCTTATTTTATCATTTTGTCGTGACTAGCCACGTCATTTTGTAGTGGTATGCTGCATCATTTTATTATGGTCTGCCGCATCATTTAAGTGTGGCCCTCTACATCATTTTGTCTTGGACTACCACTCATTGTCAAACTTCATCACAAAAATATATAGAATAGCGACCAAGCCAGTCTATAAAATATTATTATTCTATATTTTTACAGATGAATAAATGGCAACAGAGCCCTTCCTTGCATGAATTACAACCACTAGTATTACTGATACAAAATTTAATTATCCAAATGCAATATACTTTAATTCCAGGCCAAATGGTTGACAAACAAGATGAGAAGGACCACTTTTCTCTGGATGAAGACTCCTCAGGGGATGTTGTGTGACTCATGCCTGGAAGAACACAAAACATGCAATTAGTCCAATTGTGGTTTTGATGCGCGGGGGACTCGTAAGTGACTGCACTGTACGCAGTAATTAAGACGTTATCTCGGGTCGGTCAAAGACTTTGCTGCTGCATCATTTAGGAAGGAGATGTTCTGCTTGTGTGTAATGGAGATGCTGAGCGGGGGATTCAGGCAAGTCTCATTGTCCTCTTGCCCATTTTTTTACATCTGCTTTTTAGAGTGTTATCTGAGAACCTCAGTGCATGTCACTTACAGTTGCACCCACGTCTTCTTCTTCTTCTCTCCTTTTTCATAGAAATAGTCCCTCCCCTTCTGCTACAAAGTCAAGATGGCGATTATCGAGGTTGTTAGTGTCCACCGTTTCATACTGAGCATCTCAGTGGAGTCTTGTGTATAAGGGTGTCCCAATCCGATAATGATATCGGTCCAATATCAGCAAAATAACAAGTATCGAAAGATTTTTTTTGTATTTGCCACACTTTGTTGTGACTCGTTTTGTGACTCACCACGTCATTTTGTTGTGACGAAATGCGGCTGCTAGACGTTTGACAAGAACAAGAAAGTTTGATCATATTACGCCAAGATGCAGAGATGGAGGCAGGCATGGAGTGAGCAAACAGGATTTAATAAAGATACTAAGACAAAATCAAACAAAGGGTTCAAACCAAAAGCGCGCACGTGGGCGGATAATAAACAAAAGGCCTTTAGCATAGAAGCTAACAAGAAACAAAAAGGAACTTTAGCATGGAAGCTAGAGGTTAACAAATAGAAAAACTGGAAATAGCTAATGGCTAACAAAAACAGCTTTCTGCTACGACGACCAGGACAAGATGTAGCAGGACAGGTAATAGCTGAAATGATGCCAGACAGGTAGCAAAGACACAAGAGTGACATGAGGCAACGACAATACAACTGACAATACAATGATCCAGCCACTGACACAAGACAAAGGAGGTACAAATAGGAGCCGGCTGATTGGCAACAGGTGTGGCCAGATGCCAGTCAGCCGCAGCTGAAGGAGAACACAGCACTCGGGGAACAAGACAGGAAGCTGAAAAAGTAAGAGCACTAGACAGGAACTAAGGACAGGAAATACTAAACACACTGAGGAGGAACACAGCACTCGGAACAAGGCAGGAAGCCGACATATTAAGAGCACTTGACAGGAACTAAAAGACAGGAAATACTAAACACAGGAAACAGACAAATGGAGGGGAAAAAACTAAAACATAGACAAACTGTCAGGGGCAAGCCTGACACACACATTTATATTTATATATATATATATATATATATATATATATATATATATATATAAGGTATATATAGGTGTATATATATATATAGGTGTATATATATATATATATAGGTGAATATATATATATATATACATACATACATATACACCTATACTGGCTCACCTGCACTGGCTTCCTGTGCACTTAAGATGGGACTTTAAGGT
Organism: Nerophis ophidion; assembly: GCF_033978795.1. Classification (NCBI taxonomy): domain Eukaryota; kingdom Metazoa; phylum Chordata; class Actinopteri; order Syngnathiformes; family Syngnathidae; genus Nerophis; species Nerophis ophidion. The sequence goes on from NC_084637.1 coordinate 26,929,820, forward strand.
TTTACTACTTACGTATAAAATACTTCACGGTCCAGCTCCATCCTATCTTGCCGATTTTATTGTACCATATGTCCCGGCAAGAAATCTGCGTTCAAAGAACTCTGGCTTATTAGAGAATCCCAGAGCCTATAAAAAGTCTGCGGACTTTGGAGCGTTTTCTATTCGGGCTCCAGTACTATGGAATTCCCTCCCGGTAACAGTTAGAGATGCTACCTCAGTAGAAATATTTAAGTCCCATTTTAAAACTCATTTGTGTACTATAGCCTTTAAATAGACCCGCCTTTTTAGACCAGTTGATCTGCCGTTTCTTTTCTTTTTTCCGTTGTGGAGTGGGGGGGCACAGGTCCGGTGGCTATGGATGAAGTGCTGGCTGTCCAGTGTCGGTACCCGGGGGTGGACCGCTTGCCTGTGCATCGGTTGGGGACATCTTTGCACTGCTGACCCGTCTCCACTCGGGATGGTCTCCTGCTGACCCCACTATGGACTCTCACCATTGTTAGATCCACTATGGACTGGACTTTCACACTATTATGTTAGATCCACTACGGACTGGACTTTCACAATATTATGTTAGACCCACTCGACGTCCATTGCATCCGGTCGCCCCTAGTGTGGGGGAGTGGGGAGGTCACCCAAATCTGCGGTCTTCTCCAAGGTTTCTCATAGTCATTCACATTGACATCCCATTGGGTTGTGAGTTTTTCCTTGGCCTTATGTGGGCTCTGAACCGAGAATGTCGTTGTGGCTTATTCAGCCCTTTGAGACACTTGTGATTAAGGGCTATATATATAAACATTGATTGATTGATTGATCAGCATGCGATAAAAGGCTACCTTGTTTGCTTCATCTTGGGTTCAAACCAACCCCCTGATACAAAATGTATCAACACATTCTCAAGAACTCCTTTGGTGGTCTGGGTGCATCTGTTAAAAGCAGTCTCAGAAACTTTGGAGTTATGTTGGATCAGTCAATGTCACTGTCGTTAACTGACCAAAAACTGTTTTTATCATCTCAGAAATATTTAGAAAATTAGAAATTTGTTAAGATTGAATCTGGAAATGATCATTCCCACGTTCATTTCGTCTCGTATTGACTATTGCAATTCTCTTTTCACTTTTTTCAACAAGTCAAAGCCAAAGAGGCTTCAGACTGTACAAAAGCGACTGCCAGACTTTTGACCGGTGCACCCAGAACAGCCCGTAATACCCCCATTTTTATCCAGTCTTAATTGGCTTACCAGTTAAATTCTGAATTGAGTTTAAAATTCTAGTCCTGACATTCTGGTTATGCCCCTACTCTTCAGGGTGCAGCCTCTGGTCTTCAGGCCAGGGTCTTCTAAAGATCCCAAAAACTTGTTTCAAAATCCGTGGAGACCTGGCATTCCAGGCTATAGATCCCACAGTCTAGAACAGGGGTGCCCATTACGTCGATCGCGATCGACTGGTCGATCTCGGAGGGTGTGTCAGTCGATCTCAAGCCAGGCATTAAAAAAAGACATAAAAATGAGCAATCATCAATCATACCAAGACTTCACTTTCGTCAGTTGTTTGACATTCTCGGCACCCGAGGATCTTGTGAGATGACGCTGGCTGCTGCGAGCTCATATTTAAGAAAAAAATCACTAACAGGGCGGACGCAGAGAAACACATTTTATTTCTAGAGACTCCGTACCTTCTGTCAAAACTCTAAAGACCGACTGCACAGTTCCTGTCTTCACCATAAAAGACCTGTTTCATCCTGCCTGTGCTAACAAAATAAGAGTCTCAGAAAGCTAGCGTGCACAAGCTAGCAAGCTACGGAGTTTGATGCCAATGTATATCTCCCCCGCCCTCAGCGACTGCTTTCTCACTTGCTTGCCCACCCGCACACTCACTGACGTCACTCACCTGCTGCCAGACATTAAAGGGCCACACACATATGCTACTCTCATAACAAAGTGTTTAAAAACGAGTATGCAAGTTGGACAAATGAGATGCCAAAACCAACCACTTTCATGTGGTATTGGACAGAAAGGAGGACTTTTTTTTTTTCCTCCATTTGAAAATGCGGACGTTATCAGCACCACTGTCTAATTCCAATCAATGCACGTCATCAGAATCTAATACACCAACTTATATTCTTGTCTTCATGAAAGAAAGGAATCTATGTGTGTTAAACATGCTTGTATTATCATTAAACACCATTAACTTGTTTACAAAAATGTCTGTTTCATAAATAAATAAATATAAATTATAAATAGGAATGAGGTAGATCTCCTCGACTTGGTCAATTGAAAAGTAGCTCGCCTGCAGAAAAAGTGTGAGCGCCCCTGCTCTAGAACAACTTGCACCAGTCCCTCTGTGATCTTGACTGTGTTGAATTTTTTAAGAAACATTTGAAAACTTCTCTTTTTACTGAAGCTTTTAGTTAATGCACCTTTTAACTATCATCTTTGTTCCACTTTGTGTTCTTTTTATGATGTTGCCCCTGTTTTTTTAATTGAATTTTTTACTTCCTCTGTTTTGTACAGCGCTTTGGGATTTTATCTGTGAAAAGCGCTTTATAAATAAAATGTACTTACTTACTTACATTCTGCTCCAACGGATACGAAATGCTCAGTTTTTCCGGGATCAACCCAACAATGTGTTAATGTGTGCTGCGGCATGACAAAAGCACTCTTATCACAAAGGTGTTTTTGTGAACTTTGTCACTGCAGAAAGAGCCGGGCGCCGACTTGTTTTCATTCTCAACCCAAACGACTCCTGTTGTCTCTCCACAATGCACGAATGGGAGGTAGGACCATCACCAATCTCAGTAGCAATGCCAATTGTTTTTAAGGTCACTCTCTAAAAACCGCTGGGTTAAAAACAACCAGATTTGGGTTGATTTCTACCCAGCTGCTGGGTAACTACTGGACTAAACCAACGCTGGGTTAATTGAACCAAGCTAAATTGGTTATTTATATTCAATCCAAATGCCGGGTCATTGGAACTGCAATGCTGAGTCAATTCGACTAAATCCCTTGTTTGTTTTCAGGGTTTTTGTAGTCCAAATGTCATAATGATTTATGATTCCAACAGGCAGAGGTCAGTGTTGCAACTCCTAGTTTTTTAAAATGCTGGTTTACTGGTTGGGTCACAAAAAATATCAATCAATCAATGTTTATATAGCCCTAAATCACAAGTGTCTCAAAGGGCGGCACAAGGCAGAACAACATCCGCGGTACAGAGCCCACGTAAGGGCAAGGAAAAACTCACCCCAGTGGGATGTCGATGTGAAAGACTATGAGAAACCTTGGAGAGGACCGCATGTGTCATGACCGCATTTAAAGTCATTTTTAAAAACAACTGCTAATCCTCCTCCTTTTCGGCCGGACGACCGAGGAGAATTAAAGTAGGAACACTCCGGAGGCGGAAATTCATTAAGAGGGGCGGACACACCGGCTCTCAGCCATGTGTCCGTCACACAGAGGAAGTCAAGTCCGCGGGAATTGAAGAAATTCTTCAGGATAAACGTTTTGTTTGTCAAAGATCTTGCGTTCACAAGACCGAACCTGGTGGGGGCCAGCACGTCCAAGGGCGCAGCTAATCCAGGTGGGGCCTGACACACGGCCCGTAGGTGGCGGGGGAGAGGAACCTCGAGGCGGGAAAGGAAGGCAGGAATCCAGCCAGGTGAAAAAGCTGACTGTGACGTCAAAAAACCGACGTCGAAGTTGATCATGTCAGTGGGAGAAGGGCAAATATCCAACAGTGTTTGGCGGTCATACACAAGCAGTGAGTTGACAGAGAAGAAAATTGACGCAAACAACACAAAAACGAACAGAGCTGACAGCGAAAGACGGCAGGGCAAAGCACATACTGGCGCCATCTTCTGGAAACTCAGAAGCAACGTTAGTCAAATAGTGAAAGATAAGTGTTGTTGTTGTTTTTTTAGTAACCAGCAAGCATAGTAAAGTTAGTAGAAAGACTGTGTTTTTATTACTGTGTATTTGATATGTGCCGTCTGAAATTCAACAATTTATTTTATTTATTTATATATATATATATATATATATATATATATATATATATATATATATATATATATATATATATAACTACATTTCGCTGAAAGTTAAGTATTTCATACGAGATGCCACCTCAGTAGAAGCATTTAAGTCTCACCTTAAAACTCATTTGTATACTCTAGCCTTTAAATAGACTCCCTTTTTAGACCAGTTGATCTGCCGTTTCTTTTCTTTTTCTTCTATGTCCCACTCTCCTTTGTGGAGGGGGTCCGGTCCGATCCGATGGCCATGTACTGCTTGCCTGTGTATCGGCTGGGGACATCTCTGCGCTGCTGATCTGCCTCCGCTTGGGATGGTTTCCTGCTGGCTCCGCTGTGAACGGGACTCTCGCTGCTGTGTTGGATCCGCTTTGGACTGGACTCTCGCGACTGTGTTGGATCCATTATGGATCGAACTTTCACAGTATCATGTTAGACCCGCTCGACATCCATTGCTTTCCTCCTCTCCAAGGTTCTCATAGTCATCATTGTCACCGGCGTCCCACTGGGTCATTATTGTCACCGATGTCCCACTGGGTGTGAGTTTTCCTTGCCCTTATGTGGGCCTACCGAGGATGTCGTAGTGGTTTGTGCAGCCCTTTGAGACACTAGTGATTTAGGGCTATATAAGTAAACATTGATTGATTGATTGATTGGTTGATGTATATGAAATACTCGAGTTGGTGAATTGGCTGTAAATATACACCCCTCCCCTCTTAACCACGCCCCCTGCCCAAACCACGCCTCCGCCCCACGCCCTCCACCCCCCACCTCCCCAAATCGGAGGTGTCATGGTTGGCAAGTATGCATAAATGTGACTTAACAGGTTCAACCCAGCATTTGGGTAGAACCCCCCCCCCCCCCCCACCCCCCCACACACACATTTTTTTAGTGTGTAGTTGAGCTAAACCGAAAAATGACTATAAACCTTATGCTACTGTTGTTATTAGTTGCCGGATTACGAGCCCTCACTTCCTGTTTCGGAGAAGTCGAACCCGCTGACGCGGGACATTGACCGGGCTCCAGCCGACGGCATTGTGAGGATGTTGCAGAGCTGCGATGCCGAGATGTTCCGCGGAGAGACAGGAAGCACTTACCAGGTCGCTGAGGAAACAGAACTCTGTAGAACGTAGACAGAATCTATTAAAAAGCATATTGATGTTGTTTTAGATGCTCCTGGGTGACGAAATGGTGAAAATCATGATGGAGTTAGCCGGGAAAGTGGAGCTCATCCTCAAGGTTTGGATGTTTGAGGGTTTTCTTCCTGTCAAATGTGACTTGTTCAAATATCCTTTTGGTTTTCTAGGAACCACAGGACAACATTGTTGTTCTGAGTGGCTGTGGGACCTCAGGCAGACTGGCTTTCCTTGTGGCGGTAAAAAATGTTTTTTTTATTATTTCTATATTTTTTCATGCAAATACTAAAGGAATGTTTGAGTGACTTTGCAACTTTGTCTAATCCCCTCGACTTCCACACACACTTAGGCCATTTTCGCCGGTTGAATTTGTCGCCGAGCAGCACTCAAACGTCAGCCGCCAAATCCATCAAATGTGTCCATGTGATGTTATCAATCAAAAAGACAAAAAAATAAACCTAAAACATGGCACATTTTCCAAAATGTTTTGAACATTTTGAAACTGTTGTTCTTAGGCCAGTGGTTCTCAAACATTTTTTCACCAAACTCCAGAAAAAAACTCTCCAAATACCACCATAATGTCCAACATTAAACCGCAGTAGTGTATTAGGCTTAAGTATTCATTAGTTCAGTTCAGTTTATTTATATAACATATTTAAAAACAACCCTGTGACAGACTTCTCAAGCCGTTGTGCGGGTTCTAAGGACCGTCAAGGAAGGACATAGTGGCGGCACGTTTAGACTTCTGCTTTTTTTTTTTTAGACTGCCTTTCAGTTGCTCCGCCTGCCGCTCGCTGTTCCGCTTGCCTTTCTGCATCGGGCATCGTCGCCTCTCATGCGCTCTGTCTCTCTCTCTCTCCGCTTCAGCTTCCCCCTGGCTTCTAGTCTCTCAGTCTCCCTCTCTGACGTTCACGGCTGGCGCCCCTCTATACCGCGCGAGAGGATTACTCATTTGTCCCCAGGTGCGTGATCCACGCACCTGATCTTGATTGCAGCGTCGCTCCCGGCTTGCCTCGCCTCGCCTAACCCGTTCGCTCGCCGCCATCTTGAGCCGGGCTCCAGCGTGCCCTGCCTTGCTGTCAGACTGCCAGCCACACCTCCTTGCCGCCATCTTTGGCTGGGCTACGGTGTGCCCTGCCTCGCTATCGGATTGCCGGCCACGCCTCCTCGCCGCCATTTTGGGCTGGGCTAGAGCGTGCCTTGCCTCGCTGTCGGACTGCCGGCCACGCCTTCTCACCGCCATCTTGGGCTGGGCTACGGTGTGCCCTGCCTCGCTGTCGGACTGCCGACCACGCCTCCTCGCCGCCATCTTGGGCTGGACTACAGCGTGCCCTGCCTCGCTATCGGACTGCCAGCTACGCCTCTTCGCCGCCATCTTGGGCTGGGCTAAGGTGTGCCCTGCCTCGCTGTCGGACTGCCGGCCACGCCTCCTCGCCGCCATCTTGGGCTGGGCTACGGTGTGCCCTGCCTCGCTATCGGACTGCCGGCTACGCCTCCTCGCCGCCATCTTGGGCTGGGCTAAGGTGTGCCCTGCCTCGCTGTCGGACTGCCGGCTCCGCCTCTCCACAAACCCCAAGAAGGATAAATCAAATAAAGTAGTAATATATACCTTAAAATAAGTGCAGATTATATCACCTAAGATACTCAAATGTAATAAATAAATAAAGAATAAAACGAGATACTAACTGTCTAACTGGATTTGAATGCCAGGGAGTAAAAAATATGTTTTTAGCCTAGATTTAAATCGACTCTGAGACTGGGAGGACCTAATAGATAGTGGAAGGTTGTTCCATAGTTTAGGCCCTGCCACTGAAAAAGGCTCTATCTCCTCTGGTTTTTAGCCTAGTTTTTGAGACAGCCACGAGGAGCTGGTCTGAAGACCTCAGGGTCCTGCTGGGACAACAAGGCAGAGGTTTTATTTAACCAGTATATTGAATATATTTAGCCTCTGTAACATTACACACAGTTTGAACAGTAACATGGTGCATGAATATAGGAAAATAAAACACTGTGCTTTTAATCAAGTGATTCCATGGCAGAGTTGGGTAAATATTTTGACTCGGGGGCCACATTGAGAGAAAAAATGTGTCTAGGGGGCCAATGTGTATGTGTGTGTCAAGGCGCGGACTATGGTGTGGTTTGTTTTCCCAAGGTGCAAAGCGACTGGATCGGACACGATGTGAAGGTAACGACATATTTTAATCTTAACTCAAAATAGGAACAAACGAAAGGCGCTCACAGAGGAGGAACAAAAACTTGGCTATGAAACAAAACTATTACTACAACATAAACTATGGGCATAAAACAAAACTTGCAAACTTTGGCATGAATTACAAAACTTACGGGGAACGAGAAAAGAGCATGGATCGTCAGTATAGAGCAAGGGTGTGTATAGGATGATGTCGCCAGGCTGACTGCCTGGCAACTACAGGCTTAAATAGTGCTGGGGAGCTTGAAAACAGGTGCGTGAGTTCAAATGTATCAGGTGTGTGAGTCGTGAGGACAGGTGAACTGATTGGTCGGCATGGAAACAAAACAATGGAGTGAAAAAAAACAGGAACTAATGGAGTCTTGAAGTAATCGAGCACAACTAAACAAAACATGATCACAAAGACACGACAGTGTGTATAAATTATATATACACATTTAAGTGTAAAAATCTGTGTTTGGCTCCCTTTTTTTTCAGGAACACTAATACCAAAAGTCACAATGTCGGATAAAATTCTAAAAAAGTTATGACAGATCAGCTAAAAAAAAAAAAATGGAATGGAATTTTTCAGTTTTTTACTGAATGGGACACTAAAAATGTGAATTAATATAAACAAAGTGGGATTTACAATATCAACTATGAACAATAAAACACTGAATATTAAATAAATGATAAATGGGTTGTACTTGTAAAGCGCTTTTCTACCTTCAAGGTACTCAAAGCGCTTTGACACTACTTCCACATTTACCCATTCACACACACATTCACACACTGATGGAGGGAGCTGCCATGCAAGGCGCTAACCACCACCCATCAGGAGCAATGGTGAAGTGTCTTGCTCAGGACACAACGGACGTGACAAAGTTGGTACTAGGTGGGGATTGAACCAGGGACCCTTGGGTTGCGCACGGCCACTCTACCTCTGCGCCACGCATATTAACAACATATCAACTTCTCAGACCAACTCGATATTTGTGTATCTTTTACAATCAAGCAAAACACAACAAAAATTTAACAAACGGCAACATTTGAATGCAAAGGGTAGTAAACACCTACAATATGATATATTATCACTTCTATGTGGAAATTTGTTGTAAAATTCTGCTACCGCATTTGTTCCTGACACGTGCGTTTTGGGTTGACTGCTGTGAAAACAAGCCCCACCCACTCTGTTTTGTTCCTGGTCTGAGCTGCTGTGACGTAGATTACCATAATAACCCGTATAACCCTCAAAAGCGCATATTTCAACCATTGAAACGCTTTCTATAGTTCAAGACTTACGGTATTTTAAAAACAGCACTGCACATCATAAAGTTTTGACGTCAAAGGTCTAACAAAAGTATGTAGAACGTCCGGGGGGGCCGTATTTTACCCAGGTCTGTTCTATGGCGAACAACTAGATGACGCCCGCAGTTTGAGAACCACTGTCTTAGGCCTGAACTGTTAAGATTTCTCACCCTGATCTGATACATTATAATTTTTTCTTGACATTTTGACTCAGCAAAAACATATCGAAGAGAAGTGTATCGTTGTATTGACTGTGTGTTTGTGTGTGTAGTCGAGCTTCAACAGAGCACTCAAAGAGACGCGCCGCACTGAGGTCTACTCATACATCATTGCAGGAGGAGACAGGTGTGTCTGCATAAGCGAAATGTTCACAATATACGCACTAGAGGTGGACAAAATATCTATATGGCAATACTTTTTCTAACAATATAACACTGATTTTAATGTCTTAATATGGATTTTGTCACACTGTGAGTGAATTGCTTCAGCATGGCCCCGAGATGTAGAGACGGTAAAAAGTATATTCAATAAAAAGCTAGTGCAGCTAGGGAGTGCACAGGAAGCCAACACCTATAGATTAAAAACTATGAGAGGACAGGGCTGGCACATGAAGCATTCTGTTTGGCAACCAGGAAAAGGTGTGTCCTAATTGCCAATCGGAGACAGGTGAGCGAGGCAGCGCTTAGACCAGATGAGAAGTGGCAGGAAATGAACGACAA
>NC_084637.1:26944193-27019193 GCF_033978795.1 Nerophis ophidion
GGTCTAAATGTGAAAGGTCATTGTGTTCTATTGTTTCATCTTTTAAGATCGCTGTTTTCCTCCCAAGAGGCTCCAGAAGACGACCCACAACTGGGCATGCTCAGTCTGAAAAAGGTCAGGAGCCGAATGACGAATGTGTGCAAAATGCAATTTATCCTTCTTCCCTCCAGCTCAAAGGCTTTGGCAATAATTTCGGTTTGGTTTTATCCTGACAGGCGTGTGAGGGGAAGAAGAGAGTCTTGTTCATCGGTATCTCCTGTGGATTGTCGGTGAGGCTGAATTTGAAGATATCCGGCATATTTTTTCTCCCAATTTTTCATTGGATTTACTTAAAAGACCATAATGTACTGTTAGGCTCCATTTGTGGCAGGACAGTTGGACTTCTGTCTCCAGCACCTGGACGTCTACACTCCTGTTCTGCTTGGTTTTAACCCTGCACATCAGGCACGGTACGTGTGTGTTATACACTGTACACTGTGGTACTGTATATATATATATATATATATATATATATATATATATATATATATATATATATATATATATATATATATATATATATATATATATATATATATATACAAACCCCATTTCCACATGAGTTGGGAAATTGTGTTAGATGTAAATATAAACGGAATACAATGATTTGCAAATCATTTTCAACCCATATTCAGTTGAATATGCTACAAAGACAACATATTTGATGCTCATCAAACACTTATTTGGAACATCCCACAGGTGTGCAGGCTAATTGGGAACAGGTGGGTGCCATGATTGGGTATTAAAACAGCTTCCCCAAAAATGCTCAGTCTTTCACAAGAAAGGATGGGCCGAGGTACACCCCTTTGTCCACAACTGCGTGAGCAAATAGTCAAACAGTTTAAGAACAACGTTTCTCAAAGTGCAATTGCAACAAATTTTGGGATTTCAACATCTACGGTCCATAATATCATCAAAAGGTTCAGAGAATCTGGAGAAATCACTCCATGTAAGCGGCATGGCCGGAAACCAACATTGAATGACCGTGACCTTCGATCCCTCAGACGGCACTGTATCAAAAACGACATCAACCTCTGAAGGATATCACCACATGGGCTCAGGGACACTTTAGAAAACCACTGTCACTAAATACAGTTGGTCGCTACATCTGTAAGTGCAAGTTAAAGCTCTACTATGCAAAGCGAAAGCCATTCATCAACAACATCCAGAAACGCCGCCGGCTTCTCTGGGCCCGAGATCATCTAAGATGGACTGATGCAAAGTGGAAAAGTGTTCCGTGGTCTGACGAGTCCTCATTTCAGATTGTTTTTGGAAATATTCGACATCGTGTCATCCGGACCAAAGGGGAAGCCAACCATCCAGACTGTTATCGACGCAAAGTTCAAAAGCCAGAATCTGTCTCCCATCAAAAATGTGTGGTGCATTATGAAGCGAAAAAATACGACAGCGGAGACCCTGGACTGTTGAACGACTGAAGCTCTACATAAAAGCCCTTTGAGACACTAGTGATTTAGGGCTATATAAGTAAACATTGATTGATCGATTGATAAAACAAGAATGGGAAAGAATTCCACTTTCAAAGCTTCAACAATTAGTTTCCTCAGTACCCAAACGTTTGAGTGTTGTTAAAAGAAAAGGTGATGTAACACAGTGGTGAACATGCCCTTTCCCAACTACTTTGGCACGTGTTGCAGCCATGAAATTCTGAGTTAATTATTATTTGCAAAACAAAACGACAAGAAGTTTGAGTTTGAACATCAAATATCTTGTCTTTGTAGTGCATTCATTTGAATATGGGTTGAAAAGGATTTGCAAATCATTGTATTACGTTTATATTTACATCCAACACAATTTCCCAACTCATATGGAAACGGGGTTTGTATATATATATGTATGTATGTATATATGTATGTGTGTATATATACATATTTATGTATATATACATACACACACACACACACACACACACACACACACACACACACACACAAACTTGACTATTTAACTCTGGCATTCAAAACATGTAGCGCTAAATTTGATGAGCAGAGGGCGATAAAGCCTCAACTTAGTTTTAAATGTGTTAAACCACACGTGTGCAATGTTTGCAGTGTGTATCAACACTAAACATATTTTATTTATGTAAAATACACAATGGACTTTATTTATGTAATTTCACAATGGATGGTAAACATTTGTAATGTTTATAAGAGTGTGAATGTTTTCTGTCTATCTGTGTTGGCCCTGTGATGAGGTGGCGACTCTTCTAGGGTATACCCTGCCTTCCGCCAGAATGCAGCCGAGATAGGCTCCAGAACACCCTGTGACCCCGAAAGGGACAAGCGGTAGAAAATGAATGGATGGATATTTTAAGTCTTACAAACCTAGATATAGGAAGCCGTGTAAAGAAAATAAAACTGAAGGAACTTTAATCAGCAACAAAACTTAGCTTTCGTTTCTTCATGCTGTTAACTATCTGTCTGGCTGCACACGCTGGAAACGAGTAACAAGGGCAAAATAATGAATTTATTGAAAGTGCAGTGTAAAAGCTGATGTGTTTACTTTGTAAATAAGTAAACGCAGTCTCGAAGGAATATAACCAGCAGAGGCACTTTCTAAAGCAGGGGTCGGCAACCTTTACCACTCAAAGAGCCATTTTGACCCGTTTCACAAAATGAAGAAGACGATGGGAGCCGCAAAACTCTTTTGAAATTTAGAATGAAATAACGCAGCATAGATAGTATTTTTTTTTAACTTTGTGCTATGTGTAAACCAGTGGTCTCAGACACGCGTCCCGCATCTTGATGGGAAAATGTAATGTTAGTGCGGCCCGCGACTTTTATATGAATCCCGCTTGACAGCATTACACTTGTCAACCCTCCCAAATTTTCCGGGAGGTTCCCGAATTCTCAAAGCAACCATTCTCGCGAATATCTAATGGTCACCCAGATAACAATAATAACGGCGTGCTATGAAACTGCCGCCTTTGACTTCTTCTACAACATGTACAAATAGCTTGCAAGCCCAGTAACATGTTGTATGTGGCTTCTGCAGATACACGTGCACGACTGCAAGGCATAGTTGTTCAACAGCAATACAGGTCACACTGAAGGTTGTGATCTAAACAAGTTTAACACTCTTACTAATATGTGCCACGCTGTGAACCCACATCAAACAAGAATGACAAACACATTCGCACTGTAACACATTATAAACGCAACTTAACAATTACCCAGAATCCCGTGCATCCATGACTATTCCTGGCTATATTATACACCCCGCTAGCACCAAACCCCGCTCGCCCCTTCCATGCGTCGGTTGAGGTGGGCGGGTTTGGGGGCGTGGGGTTTAATAATCTAGCCAGGAAGAGTCATTGAGGCATGGGATTCTGGGTAATTGTTATGTTTTGTTTATGTTGTGTTACTGTGAGTATGTTCTCCCGAATTGTGTTTGTCATTGTTGTTTGGTGTGGGTTCACAGTGTGGCGCATATTATTAAGAGTGTTAAAGTTGTTTATATCACAACTTTCAGTGGAACCTGTGTGGCTGTTGACCAAGTATGCCTTGCAGTCTCATACGTGTGACGATAGAAGCAGCGAGATGCATGCAGATAGCATGATGACATGTAGAGGACGTTAAAAGTAAAGCCATCACGGCACACCCTCAATATTGTAGTCCGAGTGAAAATCGGAGAATGTTAACCCCCGGGTGATATACGGGAGAGGCACCAAAATCTGGAAACCCCTCCAGTGACCAAAGAGCCGCATGTGGCTCCAAAGCCGCAGGTTGCCGACCCCTGTTCTAAAGAAAAAAACACATCTTGAGGTCCGACCTTAGACCTTGAACTCTTGAAACTACTTCTTCATTATGTGATTGAATAGCCCTGACCTAATAAGACATAAGTATGCAAAATGTGGGGTGTGCAGATGTGGTGACGAAGCATCTCTCATTCATGTGTGCAGGAATGAACCCATACCAGGCTGCACATTCACATTCCTCAGCGTGGTCCGAAGAATGCAGGCTCTTGCCAAAAGTGGGAAGTCCTTCCTCATCAACCCATCAGTTGGTGTGAGAGCTCGTCACTAACGCTAATAATAGCACTGATACAAAAGTCTGAAGATCAGAGGAGTCGACGCGCTCTCACTGTCTTGTTTGTGTGCCGGGTTCAGCCGGAGGCCATCAGTGGTTCTTCCAGGATGAAAGGAGGGAGTGCGACTAAGATGCTGCTGGAGGTCATCCTGTGTGCCGCTCACGCTGCCGCCTTCTCACGTGCGTCCATCACACAGCAGTAAGCCACTCAATACAAGCAGCATGTTAGTATAGTCAGTCCCTCCGGGAATATGCGGCAATTGCCGGGTTGCATACGTTGTCGTGTCCGTTTTTCTTCTCCGCGGCTTCATTCATACGATGATCAAGCAGCTTGAGCGTAGCATTAAAACAAGTGAGAGTGGGTGTAGAGCAGGGGTGTCGAACTCATTTTTTTATCTCAGACGCCGCGTGTTATGGTTTAACAGGGGAAGGTGACGGCAACAGACACTAGAGGGTGTTTAGCTCTATAGATCTATTATATATATTAAAGGCCTACTGAAACCCACTACTACCGACCACGCAGTCTGATAGTTTATATATCAATGATGATATATTAACATTGCAACACATGCCAATACGACCTTTTTAGTTTACTAAATTGCAATTTTTAATTTTGCGCGAAGTATCCTGTTGAAAACGTCGCGGTATGATGACACGTGCGCGTGACGTCACGGATTGTAGCAGACATTTTGATCCAGCGCCGATCCCAGCTTAAGTGGTCTGCTTTAATCGCATAATTACACAGTATTCTGGACATCTGTGTTGCTGAATCTTTTGCAATTTGTTCAATTAATAATGGAGACGTCAAAGAAGAAAGATGTAGGTGGGAAGCGATGTATGGCGGCTGCCTTTAGCAACACAGACACAGCCGGTGTTTCCTTGTTTACATTTCCGAAAGCTGCGGTGAAGCTTTACTATGGAACAGAGCGGTCAAGCGAACATTGTTCCCTACCACATGTCAACCTGCAGGTTTCGGTGAGAAAATTGTGGTAATAAGTTTGCTCTTACCGTAGACATGAGCGGAGAGTTTGCGTAGAGGAGCAGTATCATTCATTAAAAAAATGCAGCTCATTTTTATATCTGAGCCCGATTATAACATCGGACTCAACACCACTGACCATGAGGGAAGAAGTTGGAAGTTTTTGAAAGACAGCTTTGCCATGTGAGTCACACCGCCATTATTATTAGTCATAGCTAATTAAAACAGTACGGTAATCCGACAGTGTTTTGGGAAAAAAAGCCTTTTTTGCAGCAACTTTCTGAAAAATATGCGGAAAATTCTGATATTTCAGGCCGCGATAATCTCAAAAAACTCTGGAATAACTGGTTAGTTAATTAAAAGTTATTTAAAACAGTACGGTAATTTGACAATGAGCTCTGAGTATGTACTTTTACTGCCATCTAGTGTTTACTTTTAAGTCTGTGCAGTATAAAATGAATAAAACATCAATATAGTATTTGTTTGTTAAAAACCTGTGTTTTTTTTACGTTATGGCTCCAAGGAACACTTATAAATTGGTAAAAACTTTTAAAATCACAAGTGGCTTCAATGTTATTGGGGAAAAAAAGCCTTTTTTTGCAGCTACTTTTTGAAAAATGTGCAGCAAATTTAGACATTTCAGCCAAAAAAAGCCTTGAATGACTGGATAGTCAATTAAAATTGTATTTAATAAGTTTATTAAAAAAGTTAATTAAAACAGTACGGTAGTTTGTCAATGAGCTTTGAGTGTGTACTTTTACTGCCAGGTGCTAGATCCACCAATGGCGTTTGTTTACATTTTGACGCCGGTGAGCTACGGTGTGTAGTGAAACATGTTTCGCTATTCCTCGTCCTGCAGGGATGATACTTGTAAGAAACTTACTTTTATTTGTCGCCATGGAAACCAGGATTAGTGATTTAGAAGTAGCTACAACACTGCCGACTGCAGCTGGGCGTTAGCTGCCAGCTAGCTAGCCATGTCTTAAAGCGCCTCTTCCTGTTGGCGTTTCAGTGTTATAACTTCACCTTCATCTATAGTTCTCGAGCCAAAATGCGGCCGTTCTCCCTTTTTGTCATGTCTTGGTGATCATGTTTAGTTTTGGCTATGTTCTGTTTGGTTTTTGCTCTCTGTCAGTTCCTGTTTTTTTTCACTTCCTGCTTTGTTTCCATGACAACCCATTAGTTTTCACCTGTCCTCTTGTCCCGCACCTGATTCATTTGGACTCGCGCACCTGCTCTTAAAGGGGAACATTATCACAATTTCAAAAGGGTTAGAAACAATAAAAATCAGCTTGTTTTATTTTTCAAAGTTTTTTTCAAAATTTTACACCTCCCGGAATATCCCGAAAAACTGCTTCAAAGTGCCTTATTTTCAACATCGCTGTTTACACCCGCCCATTTCCCTGTGACGTCATACAGGGCTGCCAATACAAACAACATGGCGGTTACCACAGCAAGATATAGCGACATTAGCTCGGATTCAGACTCGGATTTCAGCGGCTTAAGCGATTCAACAGATTACGCATGTATTGAAACAGGAGGCAGATCGTGAAAACGAAATTGAAGAAGAAATTGAACCTATTGAGCGATTAGCTATTGACGCTATTCGGCCATAGCATGGGTGTACCTAATGAAGTGGCCCATAGCATGGCTGCCTTATGAGCATCGCCGGTAAAATGTGCGGACCAAACGATCAGGACTTTCGCATCTTGTGACACTGGAGCAACTTAAATCCGTCGATTGGTAAGTGTTTGTTTCGCATTAAATGTGGGTATCTAGTTTCAAATGTACAAACAGCTAGCGTAAATGGCATGTTAGCTTTGATTAGCGTAGCATTTTAGCATCGATTAGCTGGCAGTCGTGCCGTGACCAAATATGTCTGATTAGCACATAAGTCAACAACATCAACAAAACTCACCTTTGTGGTTTCGTTGACTTAATCGTTGCAAATGCATCTGCAGGTTATCCATACATCTCTGTGCCATGTCTGTCTTAGCATCGCCGGCAGACACTCTGGCAAATTCAATGGGGGTCTGGCGGCAGATTTCTTGCCAGTGGCGCAACTTGAATCCCTCCCTGTTAGTGTTGTTAAAACCTCCGACAACACACCGACGAGGCATGATGTCTCCAAGGTTCCAAAAAATAGTCGAAAAAACGGAAAATAACTGAGCTGAGACCCGGTGTTTGTAATGTGAAAATGAAAATGGCGGGCGTATTACCTCGGTGACGTCACGTTCTGACGTCATCGCTAGAAGACCGATAAACAGAAAGGCGTTTCATTTGCCAAAATTCACCCATTTAGAGTTTGGAAATCGGTTAAAAAAATACATGGTCTTTTTTCTGCAACATCAAGGTATATATTGAGGCTTGCATAAGTTTGGTGATAATGTTCCCCTTTAATCACGTCACTTCTATTTAAGCCTGTAGTTGCCAGGCAGTCACCCTTGTTATTCATGCTGATGATCCATGCTGCGTTTTTTCATGCTAGTTTGGTACCGGTACCAAAATATTGGTATCGAGACAACCCTACTCTCTCGCTCTCTCTCGTTCAACTGCAGACCACAAGCACAATTCATGTAAAATGCATCCTTACACGCAGACACGATGAATTCCTTCTGACAGCAGCTGTCTTGTCTTCCATCTGTATTTCCACTTTAAATGTTTTCCGTGAAGTGAGTCTCCCGTCCTCAGGAAGGCACGTAAAGGCTGCTTACGTCCTCTTCATCTGTTGTGTTGTTGTGTTGAAGACCTCTTTTCTTCTGGATCATGTTGACAAACGTCCTGTCCCGCACACAAGGGGCGTCCTGCAGCACCTGAGAGCCTATGAGCAAGCAGTGGAGGTCACATACTCGCACCGTGACGCCGTCGCCGCTTTGGTGGCAGCAGCTGGGAAGAGGTGATAACGACTCATTCATGACATAGTTGAAGGAATGATTGACAACTGTTACAGTTTGCTGTGTGGGAGACGCGTGTGTTACCTGGGCTGGGGAAGCCTGGCTGTGCTGGCACTCATTGATGCCAGTGAGTGTGAGCCTACTTTTGGAGCAGGTGAGGACAAAGGCTTCAAAATATAAGACATTCTGCATATTTGTGTGTGTGTGTGTGTTCTGGCAATGCTTACTTAATGGGGACATCGCTCCGTTTACACAGAATTATGCAAAATTATTTAAATGTGGTCCCCATGAACCATATTAACTCTTGTTCCCCAGGGTCCCCAGTAAGAATGATCAGCACATTCCTTTATCAATCCAGAGATTTAAAGACATGTATGAGCTAACTGGGCAGTGGCCATTTTACAGATTTTTTTTGTTACGCCACCACAACTTGTAGAAAGGGTGGTCCCCACAAGTCACGAACAAAAATTTCGTAGCCATTCCAAATAGTAACCAGTGTGTGTGTGTGTGTGTGTGTGTTCTGGTAATGCTTACTTAATGGGGACATCGCTCTGTTTACACAGAATTATGCAAATTTATTTAAACTTGGTCCCCATGAACCATTTTAACTCTTGTTCCCCAGGGTCCCCAGTAAGAATGATCAGCACATTACTTCATCAATCCAAAGATTTAAAGACATGTGTGAGCTAACTGGGTAGTGGCCATTTTACAGAATTTGTGTTACGCCTCCACAACCTGTAGAAAGGGTGGTCCCCACAAGTCATGAACAAAAATGTGGTCCCCATTTTAAATAGTAACCGGTATGTGTGTGTGGGTGTGTGTGCGTGTGTGTTCTGGCAATGCTTACTTAATGGGGACATCGCTCTGTTTACACAGAATTATGCAAAATTATTTAAATTTGGTCCCCATGAACCATATTAACTCTTGTTCCCCAGGGTCCCCAGTAAGAATGATCAGAACATTACTTCATCAATCCAGAGATTTAAAGACATGTATGAGCTAACTGGGCAGTGGCCATTTTACAGAATTTTTGTTACGCCTCCAGAACTTGTAGAAAGGGTGGTCCCCACAAGTCACGAACAAAAATGTGGTCCCCATTCCAAATAGTAACCATTATGTGTGTGTGTGTGTGCGCTTGTGTGTTCTGGCAATGCTTACTTAATGGGGACATTGCTCTGTTTACACAGACTTATGCAAAATTATTTAAATTTGGTCCCCATGAACCATATTTACTCTTGTTCCCCCGGGTCCCCAGTAAGAATGATCAGCACGTTACTTCATCAATCCAGAGATTTAAAGACATGTATGAGCTGACTGGGCAGTGGCCCTTTTACAGAATTTGTTTTACGCCTCCACAACCTGTAGAAAGGGTGGTCCCCACAAGTCACGAACAAAAATGTGGTCCCCATTCCAAATAGTAACCATAATGTGTGTGTGTTTGTGTGTGTGTGTGTGTGTGTGTGTTCTGGCAATGCTGACTTAATGGGGACATCGCTCTGTTTACACAGAATTATGCAAAATGATTTAAATTTGGTCCCCATGAACCATATTAACTCTTTTTCCCCAGGGTCCCCAGTAAGAATGATCAGCACATTCTTTCATCAATCCAGAGATTTAAAGACATGTATGAGCTAACTGGGCAGTGGCCATTTTACTCAATTTTTATTACGCCTCCACATCCTGTAGAAAGGGTGGTCCCCACAAGTCACGGACAAAAATGTGGTCCCCGTTCCAAATAGTAACCAGTATGTGTGTGTGTGTGTGTGTGTGTGTATTCTGGCAATGCTTACTTAATGGGGACATCGCTCTACTTACACAATCACCTTTAGAAGATCTCTGACGGTATGGGGACCAAAAAAACAGGTCCCCTAAAGGGAAACCTTTTTAAATGATAGTCAGATCCATTCTGAAGATGCTTAAGGGATTTTAAAATTTTGGCCCATGAAATACGTTTACTGAAAAGTAAACATGTTTAACATCTAATTTGAACTTCTTTTTTTTTTTTAAATGGTCCTCAGTAGTCACGTACTAATTTGTGTGAATTATGCAAAACTGTTTAAATTTGGTCCCCATGAACAATATTAACTCTTTCTCCAGGGTTCCCAGTAAGGATGTGTCATGTCTTTGTGATCATGTTCTGTTTAGTTATGTTCCGTTTTTGACTCCATTAGTTCCTGTTTTTGCGCACCCTGGTTTGTTTTTGTTTCCATGACTACCAATCAGTTCACCTTCGATGCACCCTTGTAATCCATGCCTATGATCCATGTCCCGTTCTCGTTCCGTTCCAAGTAAATTATTCGTTATTCATGCCATTGTGCAAGTTTTTGTTTTATGTCCATAGTTTTGCCCTAGTGCAAGTTTTGTTTTCATAGCCAAGTTTGGAATCTCCACTGAGAGTGCATTTTGTTTATACCCTTTGTTTTTGTAATACCTTTTGAGTGTTAAGATTAAAAGATGCCCTTATCTTCAAATCGTGTCGGATCCAATCGCTTTGTACCACGGGAAAACAAACGACACCATAGTCCAAGTCATGAAAGAATGAACAGCACATTACTTCATCAATCCAGAGATTTAAAGACATGTATGAGCTAACTGGGCAGTGGCCATTTTACTGAATTTTTGTTATGCCTCCACAAGCTGTAAAAAGGGTGGTCCCCACAAGTCATGAACAAAAACGTGGTCCCCATTGCAAATGATAACGTGTGTGTGTGTGTGTGTGTGTGTGTGTGTGTGTGTGTGTGTGTGTGTGTGTGTGTGTGTGTGTGTGTGTGTCAGCCTATGAGGACATCCAAGCATTCAGAAGTGGAGGATTCAGAGGGCTGGACAACAACGAGGGTTCCTTGGCTTGGCAGGTACCATATGTTTTTTTTGAGGGGGTTTCAAACCGACCGACCAGTCAAATTGCGCCGTGTCCAAACAATAAACCCAAGCTCGAAACCATTAGCATGCTAAAAACATTTTGATAAGTTTTATTTTCCAAACCATTACAATATATATTTTGATAAAAAAAACAGAGGATGTAGTAATGTAGTAATGGGGGTTTTCTTCAACGCCGAAATCCTTTGATCAGTTTAAATCCATCGGTCAATATAAAGTGCTTTTTTAAATTTTTTGTTTTTTGCCCTCGTGTTAAAAAACTCCCTGAGTTTTATGGCAAAACACAATTTTCCGTCCAACTATTTTCAATGTGAAATGTTTGACAATATCTATTTTGACATATTCCATCTATCCATCCATCTTCTTCCGCTTATCCGAGGTCGGGTCGCGGGGGCGACAGCCTAAGCAGGGAAACCCAGACTTCCCTCTCCCCAGCCACTTCGTCTAGCTCTTCCCGGGGGATCCCGAGGCGTTCCCAGGCCAGCCGGGAGACATAGTCTTCCCAACGTGTCCTGGGTCTTCCCCGTGGCCTCCTACCGGTCGGACGTGCCCTAAACACCTCCCTCGGGAGGCGTTCGGGTGGCATCCTGACCAGATGCCCGAACCACCTCATCTGGCTCCTCTCGATGTGGAGGAGCAGCGGCTTTACTTTGAGTTCCTCCTGGATGGCAGAGCTTCTCACCCTATCTCTAAGGGAGAGTCCCGCCACACGGCGGAGGAAACCAATTTCGGCTGCTTGTACCCGTGATCTTATCCTTTCGGTCATGACCCAAAGCTCATGACCATAGGTGAGGATGGGAACGTAGATCGACCGGTAAATTGAGAGCTTTGCCTTCCGGCTCAGCTCCTTCTTCACCACAACGGATCGGTACAACGTCCGCATTTCTGAAGACGCCGCACCGATCCGCCTGTCGATCTCACGATCCACTCTTCCCCCACTTGTGAACAAGACTCCTAGGTACTTGAACTCCTCCACTTGGGGCAGGGTCACACTAAAATGTGAAATATTCTCTCCCCCAAGTATTGTCAAAGTGCAACACTTGATGGGTAGTCATTAAATAGGTCAATAATTCATAACAACATTGATTTTGATACATTATTTTTTGAGCAATGACAGTTTTTTTTTTAAATCTCACTAAAATTCTCAGAGATCTAAAAATGTTACAAATAAATCATGCACAATTTTTTGTTTTTGTTATCTTTCAACGCCTTAATCTTTACATCAACTTTAAGATCTTTCCGTCGATTATTTTTTTTATAAAATGTTTAATGTTTATTTTAGTTGTTTGTTTAATTCACTTTTTTTATGGCAAACACACAAAATATGCAATATTTTTTCAAAAAAATATTTCAAAGTGCAATATGTGTTAACCAATTGGAATGTTCAATATGTCAATAATTCACAACACCACCAATTCCCTATTATTCTTTTTTTGGAGAAGCTTTGTTTTGCTAGAGACATTTTTGGGGGTAATAATATTTTTTTGAATGTCCCGCAGGCCGTTAAATTATTAGCTGCAAGCTGCAAATGGACACCACTGCTCTAATCCAACTCAACGCACGTTCTTGAGGGGTTGAAATGACACAATAACATTTAATCTTGTTGTGCTTGTGGGTGGCTATATCTCTCTAAGGCAGGGGTCACCAACACGGTGCCCGCGGGCACCAGGTAGCCCGTAAGGACCAGATGAGTCGCCCGCTGGCCTGTTCTAAAAATAGCTCAAATAGCAGCACTTACCAGTGAGCTGCCTCTATTTTTTCAATTGTATTTATTTACTAGCAAGCTGATCTCGCTTTGCTCGACATTTTTAATTCTAAGAGAGACAAAACTCATAGAATTTGAAAATCCAAGAAAATATTTTAGAGACTTGGTCTTCACTTGTTTAAATAAATTCATGTATTTTTTTTACTTTGCTTCTTATAACTTTCAGAAAGACAATTTTAGAGAAAAAATACAACCTTAAAAATTATTTTAGGATTTTAAAACACATTTTTACCTGACAAATTCCTTCCTCTTCTTTCCTGACAATTTAAATCAATGTTCAAGTATTTTTTTTAATTGTAAAGAATAATAAAATACATTTTAATTTAATTCTTCATTTTAGCTTCTGTTTTTTCGACAAAGAATATTTGTGAAATATTTCTTAAAACTTATTATGATTAAAATTCAAAAAATTATTCTGGCAAATCTAAAAAATCTGTAGAATCAAATTTAAATCTTATTTCAAAGTATTTTGAATTTATTTAAAAAAAATTTGTTCTGGAAAATCTAGAAGAAATAATGATTTGTCTTCATTAGAAATATAGCTTGGTCCAATTTGTTATATATTCTAACAAAGTGCAGATTGGATTTTAACCTATTTAAAACATGTCATCAAAATTCTAAAATTTATCTTAATCAGGAAAAATTACTAATGATGTTCCATAAATTCTTTTTTTTAACTTTTTCAAAAAGATTCAAATTAGCTAGTTTTTCTCATTTTTTTCGGTTGAATTTTGAATTTTAAAGAGTCGAAATTGAAGATAAACTATGCTTCAAAATTAAATTTTGTCAGGCTTTCCCCAGACAGTTTGTCTATGTTTTAGTTTTTTCCTCTGCATTTGTCCGTTTCCTCTGTGTTTAGTATCTCCTGTCTTTAGTTCTTGTCTAGTGCTTTGTCAGCTTCCTGTTTTGTTCCCTGAGTGCTGTGTTCCTCCTCAGCTCTGGCTGATTGGCACCTGGCCACACCTGTTAACAATCAGCCCGCTCCTATTTGTACCTGCTTTGTCTTGTGTCAGTGGCTGGATAATTGTATTGTCATTCGGACGTGTATTGTATTGTTGTTGCCACATGTCACTCTTGTCGTGCTACCTGTCGTGTCATTTTGTTACAGCTACTACCTGTCGTGCTACATTTTGTCCTGGTCGTAGTAGCGGTAAGCTGTTTCTATTAGCATTAGCTATTTCCAGTTTTTCTGTTTGTTTTCCACTAGCTTCCATGCTAAAGTTCCTTTTTGTTTTTCTAGCTCCCAGTGCTATAGATCCCTTAGTTTATTCCGCCCACGTGCGTGTTTTTTGTTAGTTCTTGTTTAGTTTTAATTAAATCATGTTTTCATATTCTATGCCTGCCTCCGTCTCTGCATCTTGGGGTTCAACAACAAATAACTCTGACAAATTTTAATTTTTTTGTGTGTTTTTTCCTCTTTTAAACCGTTTAATTAAGTGTTTTTTTCATCGTTTATTCTCCTTTCGTAAAAGGAAAAAAAATGTACCACGGAATGACGGACAGAAATACCCATTTTTTTTTATATATATAGATTTATTTATCAAAGGTAAATTGAGCAAATTGGCTATTTCTGGCAATTTATTTATGTGTGTATCAAGCTGGTAGCCCTTCGCATTAATCAGTACCCAAGAAGTAGCTCTTGGTTTCAAAAAGGTTGGTGACCCTTGCTCTAAGGCCATTCAGGAATGCAGCTGTAGTTTTATGTAGACTTTTGCCTGTGGTTTCTTACTTTTTTATTTTATTTTATTTTTTTTTATTTTTTTTTTGTTGTTGTTGTTTTTTACTTGTTGGGGAAAACAGCACATTTGTGTCTGAAAACCAATAAACACATTCAAATTAAAAAAAAAAATGAAATAACATAAAAGATTACATGGGTCCTCACACAGTGCGAAATATCCTTTGATCAAATTAATATGAAATCTACCTCTTATATTTAAGTGTCATAATGCAACTTTCTCTTTTCTTCGATGCTACGGTGGTACCTCAACTTAAGAGTGCCTCAACTTAAAAAAAAAAAAAAAAAAAAAAATGCTTTGAGATAAGAGCTGTCCAAGTTACAAGCAAAAATGTGAGTGACAAAACCTCCCAGCCAGAAAGTGAGTTTGAAGGACGAGTCCTGAGAAAAACAAGCGGATGATTTTTATTGAATTAAAGAAAGAAATCATTCAAAACGTGACGGAGTGTGTCGCCAATTTGAGCAAGGCACTGCTCGTCTGCATCATACTGAAGCAGAATGAGTCGACTGCCAGCCAATAATGTTAAAATGTCTAAACAGCTGACATTTATCCATGAAAATATTGAAAAGCTGCTGATGGTGTCTAAAAAGTCCTCGATACAATTATTGTTACAATACTTCATAAAACTACTGTTCTTTTTGTACTACATTCCATTGGATTGTTTAGTGTACAATATTTATAATATAAAAGTTAAATTCATTTAAATTTGAGATGCAAGTGTTTTGAGTTATAAACGCTGTCCATTAAAGAAAAACGTCTGCTTCCCTTAGGGAGTCCAGTTTGGCATCTCGCATGAAGATTTTGTGCGTGGCGTCCTGCCCACGCTTGATGACCAAGACACAGTCATTCTCCTCTACTCACAGTCCGGTGAGAGCGAGAACCCACTGCCGACCTGGACTGAGACTGACGCGTCCTTACCCACTGGTCCTCTTCATTCCCACAGATGACGTGGAGGAGGTGGCTGACGTGGCCCGCACGGTGAGGCAGAAGATGTCCAACCTCCATGCGCTTCGCCACCGGGCTGACGGAGACGATCACACGCCACAGGTGGCTTTCTTCAAAACACGATGCTACTACCTAATACAGGGGTGTCGAACTCCAATACAGAGTGGGCCAACATTTAAAACTGAACAAAGCCGAGAGCCAAGCTTGAACGAATTAACCTTTTACTCGGGACCCAAACAAGTTTTGCATTGAATATTGAACAAGTGAGACTTATATAACTTTATTGTGACATGCAAAATCGAGTTTCAAATAATACTAATAATTTAAAAATAGCAAAGGCATCCATCCATCCATCCATCCATCTTCTTCTGCTTATCCAAGGTCGGGTCGCGGGGGCAACAGCCTAAGCAGGGAAACCCAGACTTCCCTCTCCCCAGCCACTTCGTCCAGCTCTTCCCGGGGGATCCCGAGGCGTTCCCAGGCCAGCCGGGAGACATAGTCTTCCCAACGTGTCCTGGGTCTTCCCCTTTGGCCTCCTACCGGTTGGACGTGCCCTAAACACCTCCCTAGGGAGGCGTTCGGGTGGCATCCTGACCAGATGCCCGAGTCACCTTATCTGGCTCCTCTCGATGTGGAGGAGCAGCGGCTTTACTTTGAGTTCCTCCCGGATGGCAGAGCTTCTCACCCTATCTCTAAGGGAGAGCCCCGCCACACGGCGGAGGAAACTCATTTTGGCCACTTGTACCCGTGATCTTATCCTTTCGGTCATGACCCAAAGCTCATGACCATAGGTGAGGATGGGAACGTAGATCGACCGGTAAATTGAGAGCTTTGCCTTCCGGCTCAGCTCCTTCTTCACCACAACGGATCGATACAACGTCCGCATTACTGAAGACGCCGCACCGATCCGCCTGTCGATCTCACGATCCACTCTTCCCTCACTCGTGAACAAGACTCCTAGGTACTTGAACTCCTCCACTTGGGGCAGGGTCTCCTCCCCAACCCGGAGATGGCACTCCACCCTTTTCCGGGCGAGAACAATGGACTCGGACTTGGAGGTGCTGATTCTCATTCCGGTCGCTTCACACTCGGCTGCGAACCGATCCAGTGAGAGCTGAAGATCCCGGTCAGATGAAGCCATCAGGACCACATCATCTGCAAAAAGCAGAGACCTAATCCTGCGGTCACCAAACTGGATCCCCTCAACGCCTTGACTGCGCCTAGAAATTCTGTCCATAAAAGTTATGAACAGAATCGGTGACAAAGGGCAACCTTGGCGGAGTCCAACCCTCACTGGAAATGTGTTCGACTTACTGCCAGCAATACGGACCAAGCTCTGACACTGATCATACAGGGATCGGACTGTATATCGTATATATATATATATATATATATATATATATATATATATATATATATATATATATATATATATAATATATATATATATATATATATACATATATATATATATATATATATATATATATATATATATATATATAATATATACATATATATATACATATATATATACATATATACATATATATATATATATATATATATATATATATATATATATATACATATACATATACATATATATATAATATATATATATAATATATATATATATATATGTATATGTGTATATAAATTATTTAGTCAGTCACCGATTGTGCAAGTTCTCCCACTTAAAATGATGACAGAGGTCTGTAATTTTCATCATAGGTACACTTCAACTGTGAGAGACAGAATGTGAAAAAAAAATCCAGGAATTCACATTGTAGGAATTTTAAAGAATTTATTTGTAAATGATGGTGGACAATAAGTATTTAGTCAACCATTCAAAGCTCTCACTGATGGAAGGAGGTTTTGGCTCAAAATCTCACGATACATGGCCCCATTCATTCTTTCCTCAACACGGATCAATCGTCCTGTCCCCGTAGCAGAAAAACAGCCCCAAACCATGATGTTTCCACCCCCATGCTTCACAGTAGTTATGGTGTTCTTGGGATGCACCTCAGTATTCTTCTTCCTCCAAACACGACGAGTTGAGTTTATACCAAAAAGTTCTATTTTGGTTTCATCTGACCACATGACATTCTCCCAATCCTCTGCTGTATCATCCATGTATCCATTTTGGTATCAACTTAACTCGTCGTGTTTGGAGGAAGAAGAATACTGAGTTGCTTCCCAAGAACACCACACCTACTGTGAAGCATGGGGGTGGAAACATCACACTGTAAAAAAAAATAATTTTTTATAGGTTAATTGGCAACACTAAATTGGCCCTAGTGTGTGAATGTGAGTGTGAATGTTGTCTGTTTATCTGTGTTGGCCCTGCGATGAGGTGGCGACTTGTCCAGGGTGTACCCTACCTTCCGCCCGATTGTAGCTGAGATAGGCGCCAGCGCCCCCCGCGACCCCGAAAGGGAATAAGCGGTAGAAAATGGATGGATGGAACTTGCACAATCGGTGGCTGACTAAATACTTTTTTGCCCCACTATATATATATATATATATATATATATATATATATACACACTTTCTTACACAGGCAAGTGGCAACCACAAAGTGTATGGAAATGAGGTGTGGTACCCATGTCTATTTATTGATTATTTTATTTTGTTTGCAGGACGAAATAAAGGGATTGTGTGTTTCCACATTAACAATTTCCTGGCCATCGCCTTCTTCAGGAAGTCTTCTGCATATGGTAACACACACACACACACACACACACACACACACACACACTAGAGCAGTGACAAATTGCTGCCTTTTCTGTTCCTGGCATTGTCTTTGAGGGGTGAAACAAATGAAGCGCCAGTGTCTTTCTCCCAAGGACTAATTTCATTGATTCCTGTCAGCCTTTCTCATGCAAAGTGAGAGGAAGGAGAAATTAATGAGGCCTCTCCTTCGCCAGTGGGAGCTGTCCACCAAGCTGCTGCTGAACGCTGTGAGCACGGGGGCGCACGTCTTGAAGGGGAAGACTTACCAGAACCACATGATGGACGTGCAGGTCACCAACAGCAAACTTTACCGCCGAGCCACACGCTTGATCCAGGTACCGCTTATGATATCCCCTTTCTTGTTTTCATACTTTTGTGACCTTTTATCAGCGCAGGCTCTCATCTTTTCATGGGCCTAAGCAATATTTTTATTGTTAATATTACTCAGGTTTGGTTTTTGATTGGCTAATTGCTATTTACTAAAGATGTAAACAGTCTAGAATGGACTTTGTGATCATGCGGCTCCCTCTAGTGCGGGGGTCTCAAACTCAATTCACCTGGGGGCCACTGGATGAAGAGTCTGGGTAAGGCTAGGCCGCGAGAAAAGAAAATATTGTCGCGTCCCGGAAGAGTTAGTGCTGCAAGGGGGTCTGGGTATTTTGGGGCGGCATGGCGTTGTGAGTAGAGCGGCCGTGCCAGAAACCTGAGGGTTGCAGGTTCGCTTCCCACCTATTGACATCCAAAAAAGCGCTGCCGTTGTGTCCTTGAGCAGGACACTTCACCCTTTGCCCCCGGTGCCGCTCACACTGGTGAATGAATGATGAATGAATGATAGGTGGTGGTCGGAGGGGCCGTAGGCGCAAACTGGCAGCCACGCTTCCGTCAGTCTGCCCCAGGGCAGCTGTGGCTACAGATGTAGCTTACCACCACCAGGTGTGAATGAATGATGGGTTCCCACTTCAATGTGAGCGCTTTGAGTATCTAACAATAGAAAAGCACGATATAAATCTAATCCATTATTATTATTATTATTATTATTATTATTATTCGTTCTGTTGTGTTACGGAGCGGATGTTCTCCCGAATTGTTTTAGAACCTTTATTTAACCAGATAAGAAACCCATTGAATGTTTGTCATTCTTGTTTGGTGCGGGTTCACAGTGTGGCGCATATTTGTAACAGTGTTAAAGTTGTTTATACGGCCACCCTCAGTGTGACCTGTATGGCTGTTGACCAAGTATACCTTGCATTCAATTATGTGTGTGTGAAAAGCCGTAGATATTAAGTGACTGGGCCGGCACGCATAGGCTGTGCCTTTAAAGTTTATTAGCGCTATGTGCTTCTCCGTGCAGCGGCGTTTTAAAAAGTCATACATTTTACTTTTGAAACTGTTCAGTAGAAGCATTTAAGTCTCAGCTTAAAATTCATTTGTATACTCTAGCCTTTAAATAGACCTCCTTTTTAGACCAGTTGATCTGCCGCTTCTTTTTTTTTTCTCCTCTGTCCCCCCCTCCCTTGTGGAGGGGGTCCGGTCCGATGGCCGTGGATGAAGTACTGGCTGTTCAGAGTCGGGACCCAGGATGGACCGCTCGCCTGTGTATCGGTTGGGGACATCTCTATGCTGCTGATCCGACTCCGCTTGGGATGGTTTCCTGTGGACGGGACTCTCGCTGCTGTCTTGGATCCGCTTTGAACTGAACTCTCGAGGCTGTGTTGGAGCCACTATGGATTGAACTTTCACAGTATCATGTTAGACCCGCTCGACATCCATTGCTTTCGGTCCCCTAGGGGGGGGGGGGTTGCCCACATATGAGGTCCTCACCAAGGTTCTCATGGTCATCATTGTCCCTGGCGTCCCACTGGGTGTGAGTTCTCCTTGCCCTTATGTGGGTTCTTCCGAGGATGTCATAGTCGCAGTGGTTTGTACAGTCCTTTGAGACATTTGTGATTTAGGGCTATATAAATAAACATTGATTTATTGATTGATTCATTGAACTGATACTGATAATTTCTGATATTACATTCTAAAGCAGTTATCGGGCGATAATATCGGACATCCCTACAAATAACGGTTTGAATTGGTCGAGACTGTTTTTACTGGCGGACAGGTGTCGCGGTGTGACTGCAGCCGGGCACGTAAGAAAACCCTCGTCTCCATGGCAACATCTCTGTCGCTTCCACTCATTTGCCGCTTTTCCACTAATGCAGGGGTAGGCAACCCAGAACGTTGAAAGAACCATTTTGGAGCCAAATAACACAACACTGTCAAGCACCATTCATATAAAACTCGCGGGCCACGCTAACATTTGACTTTCATATTAAGATGGGGGCCGCAAAAAACGTCTCGCGGGCCGCGTGTCTGAGACCCCTGCTCCAGTGTCTGTGGTCCTAAACCACCGCACAGAATCTTTATCCTAATTCTCTCTGGCACTCATCGAGGGTGGACGCTCCGCTTTCCTCTCCCTTATCTCTCCTGCTTGCTTCTTTGTCTTGTCTTGTCTTGTCTTAACTTTCTTGTTGCCTCTGTTTGCACTGCTCTCCAAATCTAAACATTGGAACTATTTAACTGGCCTCAACAAAATTGACAAGATCTTGGGTTTGGGGGAACCTGCTGTCGTGACGAAGCGGTTGTTGCTGGACACACAACGGACTCTTGGGAGAAGAAGGAGTGCCACGTGCCTGGCGACTCTTTTCTGTCGAAGACATGAAGATATCCACCTATTAAGAATTATGACAACAGGACATCTGCTGATTGGCGTAAGCGTTGCTCTGGTTTGTCGACAAATGGAAGTTGCTGCTAGGCGTCAAAGTACCCCAAAGCTGCCACAAATGATTGGAGGATGCGGGAAGAACTGTGGATCACATCGGAGTGTCTACCACGCAGTTTTTGAGGACCAGTCATAGACAATATAGAGTGAAAAGCAAATTTTATTTTCCCTCGCATACAAATCATTCTAACTTTGGATTGTTTCCCTGGCTTCGAGACTCTCCCGAAGATCACTGCAGTGAAGACACAACAAACTCCCTTCTTGTCTCTCATGGACATACACCTGTTGTTGTGGACTTTGGACTAGCGACTGCATAATACATCAAGGCTGTGGAACAGAGACACACTGCGGGCTTACACACACAAATCCACAAAAAAAATATACCCAACCCAACGCCCTCGTCGCAAATCCCGTAGGGGTGATGAATGGATGGTCAGCGCCTGCGAGCTGCGACCTACCACCATGACCTTGAACTACCTTCCCTCTGTTGCTAGATATCTCGAGATGTATATTGTAATATGTATATGTGCTTTGCTATGGAGGTTTTTTTCCCACTCCAGACTTGGCCCCCCTCAGGAGCCCAGTCTAGATTGTATTTTTTTACTCATCCTTCCCCAGCGTTTACCTTTTTCCCATCTTTTACGGGGCGCCTTATGGCGACCCATCAGTGTTCTTGTTCTGTCACCCTGTACACTGTTTGTTTGTCTAATCTTGAACAGGTTTGTGCTGAAAACAAAGTTTTGTTGTACTTGTTGCAATGACAATAAAGACCTATCCTATCCTAGCCTATCCTATCCAGCCATCATTTTCAGTGAACGTTCCAGGAGATTTTGCACCCTAAAATCAGCCTGCTGTGTATTCACTAAGGGTGTCCTGATAATGCCAAAAAACGGAAGTTATCGGCTTGCATATAAGCAGTCCTACGGTGTGTTTACTCTTGAAAGTTGGACATCCATCCATCCATCCATCCATTTCTACTGCTTGTCCCTTCCCGGGTCAGTTAAGATCTTAATGTCCTCCAAAAAGCACACAAGGTTGCTCTTTTCTTCTATTTTTGTCCAGTCATTTACAGAAAGGTAAACATGTTACCGTTGGCTACTAGAAGCTAGCAGCTACACAACAACTAAGCGCACACTAGCCCGCAAGCTAGACACACGTAATAATTGAGCAATAATGCATTTTGTCAATATAAACAAGTATCAAATAGTTATAGTTGAATATTAATTACACAGACAGCATCTCCAAGGCAGAAGCGTATTTGAGAGTACGTGACGATCTGTCATGTTCACATCTTATGTTTTCTTAGTTGTTCATTTATTTCCTGTTAGTGCTCTTATTTTAGTACTATTTCCTGCTTGTCTCCCTGAGCGCTGTTTCCCCTCACCTGTCCCTGTTTGGCAGCCCGGCCACGCCTGTTTTCTATCAGCTGGCTGCTACTTATGCCTGCCTCACCCTCCAGTCAGGGCTCGATGATTGTGTCCTGTCTCCTGTTTCCTGTTTTTTTGTCTCCTGTTTCCTTTTATCCTATTAAAGTCAGTCATGAGAGAGTATCCAGTAACAAAAGTGTCCGCATGAGTCACTTCACTTTGTCACGACTCATAAGGAGTGCTGTCAAAGGATTACATTTTTTAATCCGCAGAATACCACTTAAAAACAACAACAACAAACATTTGTGTCTTGAATATTTGACATGTTCTGTCCTTTTTTATAACAACTTTACAACAACAAAAGTGCAGCGCTGTGATTACTTTCAGGATGTCATATCAGGAGAGCGAAATGTAAACATGTGAGGCCATCGGTTACTAGGAGCTAGCAGCTACACAACAGCTAAGCGCACACTAGCACGCAAGCTACACACATAATAATTGAGCAATAATGCATTTTGTCAATATAAACAAGTATCAAATAGTTATAGTTGAATATTACTTACACAGACAACATCTCCAAGGCAGAAGCGTATTTGAGAGTACGTGACGATCTGTCACGTTCACATCTTATGTTTTCTTAGTTGTTCATTTATTTCCTGTTAGTGCTCTTATTGTAGTTCTATTTCCTGCTTGTCTCCCTGAGCGCTGTTTCCCCTCACCTGTCCCTGATAGGCAGCCTGGCCACACCTGTTTTCTATCAGCTGGCTGCTATTTATGCCTGCCTCATCCTCCAGTCAGGGCTCGATGATTGTCTCCTGTTTCCAGTTTTTTTTGTCTCCTGTTATGTTATTAAAGTCAATCATGCGAGAGTATTCAGTAACAAAAGTGTCCGCATCAGTCACTTTACTTCGTCACGACTCATAAGGAATGCTGTTAAAGGATTACATTTTTTAATCAGCGGAATACCCCTTTTTTTTAAAAAAACAACAAAAAAAAAACATTTGTTTCTTGAATATTTGACATATTCAGTCCTTTTTTTTAATCAATTTTACAACAAAAAAAGTGCAGCGCTGTGATTACTTTCAGGATGTCTTTGTCAGAGTTAGTTTGTGAAGAACCCCAAGATGCAGAAAAGGAGGCAGGCATTGAGTAAGGAAACATGTTTTAATTAAAATACTAAGACAAGAACAAACAAAAAGGGTACTAACAAAAGGCGCGCACGAGGCGGATAACAAACTAAAAGAGCAAGCATGGGAGCTAGAAGATAACGAGCACCAAACAGAAGTCGTTACTTGTAGAATGAAAACCAACTGGAAGCAGGGAACAAAACACAGTAAGCTACAAACCGCTACTGAAATATATCTTACCACTACGCTGTAATATTAATCCAGCACTGACTGGAGGAGAAAACAGGTCCTAAATAGTGGCTGGCTGATTGACACCAGGTGTGGCCAGGTGCCAATCAGCCACAGCTGAGGGGACACAGCACTCAGGGAGACAAACAGGAAACAGAACCAAAATAAGAGTGCTGACAGGAACTAAAGACAAGAAATACTACACACACAGAAAGGAAAAACTAAAACACAAACAAACTGTCAGGGGCAGTCTTATCAGGAGAGCCCTAATGGAAACGTGTATCTTGTGAGTCTTAGTCTAATGCAGGGGTCACCAACCTTTTTGAAACCAAAAGCTACTTCTTGGGTACTGATTAATGCGAAGGGCTACCAGTTTGATACACACTTAAATAAATTGCCAGAAATAGCCAATTTGCTCAATATACCTTTAATAAATAAATCTATATGTATAAAAAAAAAAGGGTATTTCTGTCTGTCATTCCATTGTACATTTTTTTTCCTTTTACGGAAGGTTTTTTGTAAAGAATAAATAATGAAAAAAAACACTTAATTAAACGGTTTAAAAGAGGAGAAAACAGGAAAAAAAATTAAACTGAAATTTTGAAACAGTTCATCTTTAATTTCGACTCTTTAAAGTTCAAAATTCAACCGAAAAAAGAAGACAAAAACTAGCTAATTTGAATCTTTTTGAAAAAATTAAAAAAATTATTTATGGAACATCATTAGTCATTTTTCCTGTTTAAGATTAATTTTGATGACATGTTTTAAATAAGTTAAAATCCAATCTGCACTTTGTTAGAATATATAACAAATTGGACCAAGCTATATTTCTAACAAAGACAAATCATTATATCTTCTAGATTTTCCAGATCAAAAATTTTAAAAGGTATTCGAAAGACTTTGAAATAAGATTTAAATTTGATTCTAAAGATTTTCTAGATTCGCTAGAATTTTTTTTTTTTAATTTTAATCATAATAAGTTTGAAGAAATATTTCACAAATATTCTTCGTCGAAAAAACCGAAGCTAAAATGAAGTCTTAAATTACAACGTATTTATTATTCTTTACAATAAAAATAAATACATTTACTTGAACATTGATTTTAATTGTCAGGAAAGAAGAGGAAGCAATTTAAAAGGTAAAAAGGTATATGTGTTTAAAAATCCTAAAATAATTTTTAAGGTTGTATTTTTTCTCTAAAATAGTCTTTCTGAAAGTTATAAGAAGCAAAGTAAAAAATAAATTATTTACTTAAACAAATGAAGACCAAGTTTTTAAAATATTTTCTTGGATTTTCAAATTCTATTTGAGTTTTTTCCCTCTTAGAATTAAAAATGTCGAGCAAAGCGAGACCAGCTTGCTAGTAAATAAATACAATTTAAAAAATAGAGGCAGCTCACTGGTAAGTGCTGCTATTTGAGCTATTTTTAGAACAGGCCAGCGGGCGACTCATCTGATCCTTACGGGCTACCTGGTGCCCGCGGGGACCGCGTTGGTGACCCCTGGCTGGCCTAATGACTTCTATCATTCAAAAGTGACCTCTAACCTTTCAGTTTCCCTCCCTGTCGCTAGAAACTCTCGTCTCATCCTGAGCGTCGCTGCCAGGAGGCTCTCCTGAAGGCCATCTACCAGGTGGACGTGCTGACCGAGGACATGACGGGCGGGCAGGTGAGCGCCCACACAGCTGCTGGAAGGCAAAGAAAAAAGGTAAAGGCGAGCAAATAATGGCATGGAACATATTGTCATGTCTCTTCTGGCCAGCAGGTGGTGCCTCTGGCCTTGCTCTCTCTGCTGACTGGGTTCTCGCTCAAAGAGGCGGAGTCTTGTCTGGAGCGGCAGCCAATCATACGGGACGCCGTAGGAGCCGCCATGGCCGAGACACTCGTTTAGTTACGTAGCTCGTAAAAGTGATTTTAGTTGTTTTTTACGCTTACAGTTTGTCATCTTGAAGGCCTACTGAAATGAGATTTTCTTATTTAAACGGGGATTTCAGATCCATTCTATGTGTCATATTTGATCATTTCGCGATATTGCCGTATTTTTGCTGAAAGGATTTAGTAGAGAACATCGACGATAAAGTTTGCAACTTTTGGTCGCTAATAAAAAAGCCTTGCCTGTACCAGAAGTAGCAGACGATGTGCGCGTGACGTCACGGGTTGTGGAGCTCCTCACATCCTCACATTGTTTATAATCATGGCCACCAGCAGCTAGAGCGATTAAGACCAAGAAAGCGACAATTTCCCCATTAATTTGAGCGAGCATGAAATATTTGTGGATGAGGATATTGAGAGTGAAGGACTAAGGAAAAAAAAAGGCGATTGCAGTGGGAGCGATTCAGATGTTATTAGAAACATTTACCAGGATAATTCTGGAAAATCCCTTATCTGCCTATTGTGTTACTAGTGTTTTAGTGAGATTATATGGTACCTGAAAGTCTGAGGGGTGTGGCGAGCGACAGTGTCTCCATGGGAGGAGCTAATAGTCGCCGCAACTGCAGGAGGACGCCAACTCCGCTCATAACTACGGTAAGAGCCAACTTATTACCACAATTTTCTCACCAAAACCTGCCGGTTGACATGTAGTCGGGACCCATGTTCGCTTGACCGCTCTGTTACATAGTAAAGCTTCACCTTCGGGAATTTTAAACAAGGAAACACCGGCTGTCGTTTGTGTTGCTAAAGGCAGCTGCAATACACCGCTTCCCACCTACATCTTTCTTCTTTGACGTCTCTATTATTAATTGGACAAATTGCAAAAGATTCAGCAACACAGATGTCCAGAATAATGTGTAATTATGCGATTAAAGCGGACTACTTATAGCTGGGATCTGGCTGGAAAAAAATATCCACTACAACCCAAGACGTTCATCATACCGACGTTTTCAACAGGACACATCGCGGGAAATTTAAAATTGCAATTTAGTAAACTAACCCGGCCGTATTGGCATGTGTTGCAATGTTAAGATTTCATCATTGATATATAAACCATACTTGCCAACCTTGAGACCTCCGATTTCGGGAGGTGGGGGAAGGGGCGTGGTCAGGGGGAGGGGCGTGGTTAAGAGGGGAGGAGTATAATTCACTAACTTGAGTATTTCATATATATATATATATATATATATATATATATATATATATATATATATATATATATATATATATATATATATGTATATATACATGTATGAAATACTTGACTTTCAGTGAATTCTTGCTAAATATATATATATTTGATCACATACATAAATACAATAAATAGTTGAATTTCCGACGGCACCTATCAAATACACAGTAATAAAAACATAGTTGTTTTACTAACTGAACTGTGCTTGCTGGTTACTAAAAAAACAACAACAACAACACTTACCTTTCACTATTTGAGTAACCTTTGTTCTGACATTTGCGTATTGGCGAACGATCTCCGAATCCGGGGAACATTTCCTTCACGGATTTGTTGCAGACATCCGCAAATGAGAACGGGATGTGGCTTCCAGCTATCAGCATCGCCATCTTTCTCTCAGCATAAGTTACACCATCGGGTCTCCATTTTGCGAGGTGGTCCATAAATAATACTGGGTTATGAACGATGCTGCGCCGCGGATGTTTTGTGCTTCGCTGACCGTTCATGGCTGAGTATATCCGTTCGGCCGTCGTGTTCAATGGAAGTGAACTGAATTATATTTATATAGCGCTTTTTTTCCTCAAGTGACTCAAAGCGCTTTACATAGTTAAACCCAATATCTAAGTTACGTTTAAACCAGTGTGGGTGGCACTGGGAGCAGGTGGGTAAAGTGTCTTGCCCAAGGACACAACGGTAGCGGGGGTGTGTATATTGTTGCGTCCCGGAAGAGTTAGTGCTGCAAGGGATTCTGGGTATTTGTTCTGTTGTGTTCATGTTGTGTTTAGGTGTGGTTTTTCTCCCGATATGTGTTTGTCATTCTTGTTTAGTGTGGGTTCACAATGTGGCGCATATTTGTAACAGTGTTAAAGTTGTTTATACGGCAACCCTCAGTGTGACCTGTATGGCAGTTGATCAAGTATGCGTTGCATTCGCTTTGTGTGTGTGTGTGTGTGTGTGTGTGTGTGTGTGTGTGTGTGTGTGTGTGTGTGTGTGTGTGTGTGTGTGTGTGTGTGTGTGTGTGTGTGTGTGTGTGTGTGTGTGTGTGTACAAGCCGCATATACTATGTATGTATAGAGGAAAGACAGACGTAACGACAGGTTGTGGAGAATGCTAAATAAAGGCAGTGCCTTTAAGGCACGACCCCAAAATTGTTGTCCGGGGAGAAATTTGGGAGAATGGTTGCCCCAGGAGATTTTCGGGAGGGGCACTGAACTTCGGGAGTTTCCCGGGAAAATCAGGAGGGTTGGCAAGTATGAGAATAAGCGGTGTT
The DNA here is from genome assembly GCF_033978795.1 of Nerophis ophidion. Classification (NCBI taxonomy): domain Eukaryota; kingdom Metazoa; phylum Chordata; class Actinopteri; order Syngnathiformes; family Syngnathidae; genus Nerophis; species Nerophis ophidion. The sequence continues at coordinate 26,972,090 of NC_084637.1, forward strand.
ATAATACCGTCGGGCCAGCTCTAATGTTAATTTGATATTGCCTCAAGGGCCAAATGAAATTACACGGCGGGCCAAATTTGGCCCGCGGGCCAGAGTTTGACACCCATGGCCTATAATATAATGTTTCATGAATTTTTCTAGCGAGCCTTTCAGTCATCAATATGGGATTATTGACACAAGCATCATCTTTGTAACAGCGTCTTTTTTTTTTGGCCAGAACCTTGTTTTAGTTCCAAATGAACCCCGAAAGGGACAAGTGGTAGAAAAAATGGATGGAAGGACAATTGAAACAATTCATTCTTTATTTACGTCAACATGCTATTCATTTATTCTTCATTTGTGTCAACGTAATATTCATGTATTCATCATTCAGGCCGATTATAATATTCATGTGTGCAGAGGTGGAACCCCGCAGCCACTTAAGCACGAGCCGCCTGTTTCGCTTCCGTGGATCGACCCCTCGCGTAACCGTGGATACGGTGAGGCATCAGTCACACGTGGCTGAACCCTCCAAGCACACCTGGATGTACGGCTCGCTGATCACATGTTCACAGTCGGACAGGAAATAGGGATTCCTGTTTAGATTACTGACAAATACTTCAAAAATAGTTCTGTTTGAAAGGAAAACTGCTCCTTTTCGGGGGGGATTTTGCCCATTTGGCAGTTTTTGACTGTTTAGAGCAGGAGTCACCAACTAAGGTAGCCCGTAAGGACCAGATGAGTCGCCCGCTGGCCTGTTCTAAAAATAGCTCAAATAGCAGCACTTACCAGTGAGCTGCCTCTATTATTTAAATTGTATTTATTTACTAGCAAGCTGGTCTCGCTTTGCCCGACATTTTTAATTCTAAGAGAGACAAAACTCAAAAAGAATTTGAAAATCCAAGAAAATATTTTAAAGATTTTAAATAAATTCATTTATTTTTTTACTTTGCTTCTTATAACTTTCAGAAAGACAATATTAAAGAAAAAAATACAACCTTAAAAATGATTTTAGGATTTTTAAACACATATACCTTTTTACTTTTTAAATTCCTTCCTCTTCTTTCCTGACAATTAAATCAATGTTCAAGTAAATTAATTTTTTTACTGTAAACAATAATAAATACATTTAAATTTAATTCTTCATTTTAGCTTCTGTTTTTTGGACGAAGAATATTTGTGAAATATTTCTTCAAATTTTTTATGATTAAAATTCAAAAAGATTGTTCTGGCAAATCTAGAAAATCTTTAGAATGAAATTTAAATCTTATTTCAAAGTCTTTTGAATTTCTTTTAAAATTTTTGATCTGGAAAATCTACAAGAAATAATGATTTTGTTAGAAATATAGCTAAAATTAATCTTAATCAGGAAAAATTACCAATGATCTTCCATAAATTATTTTTTAATTTTTTTCTAAAAGATTCGAATTAGCTAGTTTTTTCTTTTTTTCGGTTGAATTTTGAATTTTAAAGAGTCGAAATTGAAGATAAACTATGTTTCAGAATTTTATTTTAATTTTTTTTGTGTTTTCTCCTCTTTTAAACCGTTCAATTAAGTGTTTTTTTCATCATTTATTCTCTACAAAATAACCTTCCGTAAAAGGAAAAAAATGTACGACGGAATGACAGACAGAAATACCCATTTTTTTCATATATATATATATTTATTTATTTATTAAAGGTAAATTGAGCAGATTGGCTATTTCTGGCCATTTATTTAAGTGTGTATCAAACTGGTAGCCCTTCGCATTAATCAGTACCCAAGAAGTAGCTCTTGGTTTCAAAAAGGTTGGTGACCCCTGGTTTAGAACGTACAGAAGAAGGGTGTCCTTAAAAGCTTTTAAGAGGCATTTTAAAAAAAGGGCTGTTTTCCTTTCAAGTATGACATATTGTACATAAACATATGATACATAAGGCTGCTAATTACATACACAGGTGGTTCTTTGGTTACCAAAGCACTCTCATAGTCTACTAACATGGTCGCAAAAACTTTTTTTTTAAGTTACTGTTACGTCCCCCAGGTGGATTCTTCTGGGGGCAGTGCGCCAAAAAAACAAATAAATAAATAATAATAATAACTGTTTGTAACCCAGAGACCACCTGTACCAGCATCATAGGAACTCAGCATGAAACTATTTCTTTCAAGTAATCCGATTACACTTGAGTGTGATACGCTAAAAACAATAAAAATAAAAAATTACATTTTATGGTAAAAATGAATGCAGCACAGTTGCCAGAGTTTGAATGTACAGTGTTTTATTATCATATATATATTTTTTTTTTTACAGTGAATTACTGTAAATTGAAAAACACTACCACTCTTATTTTCACGGTAAAATTCTACGGAGTAATCTGGCGATAATGGTTTTGTTTTTGTTTTTTTACTGTAAAATGTACGGACGTTCTTTTTACAGTGTATTACTGTAAAGTTTCACAGTTATTTTTACTGTAAAATTCTGGCTACTAATCTGGCATATATATTTTTTGTTTTTTACCGTAAAATGTACGGACGGGTTTTTTTTGACAGTAATTTCTATCAAAATCAAAAATTTTACTACAAAATTTAAAGCGTTTTTTGTTTTGTTTTACAACATTACTGTAAATTTAAAAACAGTGCCGCGCTTATTTTTACGGTAAAATTCTGGCGACTAATCTGGCAGATGTTTAGTTTTTACTATAAAATGTACAGACGTTCTTTTTACAGTGTATTACTGTAAAGTTTCACAGTTATTTTTACTGTAAAATTCTGGCTACTAATCTGGCATATATATTTTTTGTTTTTTATCGTAAAATGTACGGACGGGTTTTTTTTTACAGTAATTTCTATCAAAATCAAAAATTTTACTACAAAATTTAAAGCGTTTTTTGTTTTGTTTTACAACATTACTGTAAATTGAAAAACAGTACCACTCTCATTTTTACGGTAAAATTCTGAAGACTAATCTGCCAGACGTTTTGTTTTGCTTTTTGTACTGTAAAATGTACAGACGTTCTTTTTACAGTGTATTACTGTAAAAACTATTAGTTAATTTTACTGTAAAATTCTGACTACTAATCTGGCAGGGTTTTTTTTTGTTTGTTTTTTACTGTAAAATTTACGGACGTTTTTTTTTTTTTGACAGTAATGTCTACCAAAATCTAAAATTTTACTAGAAAATTTTAAGTTTTTTTTTTTTTTAAAACATTACTGTAAATTTAAAAACAGTACCACTCTTATTTTTACGGTAAAATTCTGGCGACTAATCTGGCAGATGTTTAGTTTTTACTATAAAATGTACAAACATTCTTTTTACAGTGTATTACTGTTAAGTTTCACAGTTATCTTTACTGTAAAATTCTGGTTACTAATCTGGCATATATATTTTTTGTTTTTTACCGTAAAATGTACGGACGTTTTTTTTTTGACAGTAATTTCTATCAAAATCAAAAATTTTACTACAAAATTTAAAGCGTTTTTTGTTTTGTTTCACAACATTACTGTAAATTGAAAAACAGTACCACTCTCATTTTTACGGTAAAATTCTGAAGACTAATCTGGCAGATGTTTTGTTTTGCTTTTTGTACTGTAAAATGTACGGACGTTCTTTTTATAGTGTATTACTGTTAAAACTATTAGTTATTTTTACTGTAAAATTCTGGCTCCTAATCTGGCAAGTTTTTTTTTGTTTGTTTTTTACTGTAAAATTTACGGACGTTTTTTTTTTTTGACAGTAATGTCTACCAAAATCAAAAATTTTACTAGAAAATTTAAAGTTGTTTTTTTTTTATTAAATATTACTGTAAATTTAAAAACAATACCGCTCTTATTTTTACGGTAAAATTCTGGCGACTAATCTGGCAGATGTTTAGTTTTTACTATAAAATGTACAGACGTTCTTTTTACAGTGTATTACTGTAAAGTTTCACAGTTATTTTTACTGTAAAATTCCGGCTACTAATCTGACAGATATTTTTTTGTTTGTTTGTTTTTTACCGTAAAATGTACGGACGTTTTTTTTTTTTTTACAGTAATGTCTACCAAAATTGAAAATTTTACTTGAAAATGTAAATAGTTTTTTTTTTTTTTACTGAAAAACAGTACCACAGTAATTTATTACAGTACATTTACTGTCAAACCGACGGCTGCGTTTTTTTACAGTGCATTACTGTAAATGTAAAAGCGGTATCACTTTTATTTTGAAGAAAAACTTATGGCTCTTGAGCTGCCAGTTATTAACCGTAAAATCTACAGGTTTTTTTTACAGTGCATCACTGTAAATTTAAAAGTGTATCACATTTTTTACAGTAAAATTCTGGCGACTGAGCTGGCCCTTTTTTTACCGTAAAGTCTACCAAAATCTAAATTATCCTCCGAATATTTTTTTTCCAACACAGAATTACTGTAAATTTAAACACGGTATCGCTGTTACAGTTACGGTAAAATTCTGTCAAATAAGCTACCATATTTCTCCAGCACTGTAAAATCTACGGTTGTTTTTTTACAGTGCATTACTGTAAATTGAAAAACAGTGTCGCATTTTTTTACAGTAAAATTCGGGCGACTGAGCTGACCGTTTTTTTTACCGTAAAAATTTAACCCAATTTTTTTTTAAGACACAGAATTACTTTGAATTTAAACACAGTACTGTTACAGTTACAGTAAAATGATGTCAAATAAGCTACCAGCTTTTTTTAGCCCTGTAAAATCTATGGTTGTTGTTTTTACAGTGCATTACTGTAAATTGAAAAAGAGAATCAAATTTTTTTATAGTAAAATTCTGGCAACTGAGCTTACCATTTCTTTTACCGTGAAGTCCACCAAAATCAAAATTTTACCCAAATTATTATTTTTTAACACAAAATTACTGTAAATTGATACACAGCATCGCTGTTACAGTTATGGTAAAATTCTGTCAAAATACCAGATTTTTTTAAGCACTGTGAAATCACTGTAAATGTTAAAAAATACAACTTTTATTTTTTTACGTTAACATTCAACGACCGTAAAATTTACCGTAATTCTTTTACGGTGCATTTCTGTAAATTGGAAAACTGTATTGCATATTTTTACAGTAAACTTTTGGCGACTGAGCTGACCGTTTTTTTACAGTGAATATTTTACCCCAATTTTTTTTAATCACAGAATTACTCTGAATTTCAACACGGTACCACTGTTACAGTTACGGTAAAATTTTGTCAAATAAGCTCCGAGATTTTTTGAGCCCTGTGAAATCTACAGTTGTTGTTTTCACAGTGCATTACTGTAAACGTAAAACAAAATATCACTTTTATTTTTTTACGTTAACATTCAACGACCGTAAATTTTACCGTATATTTTTTTACAGTGCATTTCTGTAAATTGGAAAACTGTAGCATTCTTTTTTTTACAGTAAAATTCTGGCGACTGAGCTGACAGTTTGTTTTCTATTTACCGTAAAGTCAACAAAAGCTGAAAATTAGCCGAAAATGTACAATGTTTATTTTATTTTATTTTTTTTTTAAACATAATTATTTTGGATTTTACCATAAAATGCTACATTTAATCAGCTAGCTTCCTGCTAACATCATAGATAAATATTTGACAGAAAAGACCAAATATAGTCCGCAGCATCAATAACGTCAATTACTGGAGTTTCAAAATAAAACATGAAACGATGAGATTCAGAAACTGTAAAAATAAAATGTGTATCATTACTTCCTGTCGGCTAGTTAGTGTCCTTTCAAGTTTCAGCGATAAAGTGCACCAAGTGTTCCAGTTCTTGTTCTGTGGGCTCGGACTTGAGTGGGTCCGTGATGGTGTTTGAGGGTCTCAGTCCTCTGAGGATCCCGGCTGGGACTCCACCGAGGTGCGGGTGGTCTGGTGGAGCAGAGCGCCGTCCTGCGACTCCTGTCGCCGACCTTTGACCTCCGTGTCCCAGTCTTGGTCATCGGCCCCCCCGATTGACCTTTGACCCTGTATATTGAAGGACGACATTTTAATGGGAGACTCTGGCAGCTCAAAAGGGCAAAATGTACCTTTTAACACAAAAGTGATAGTTTTTACATTTACAGTAATGCACTGTAAAAAGAACAACCATAGAGATAACGATACCAAAAAATAAATCTGGCAGTTTTAAAAATAGCAGTGGGACTGTTTTTCAATTTACAGTAATACACTGTAAAAACAACAAGTATAGGTTTTATGATTAAAAATTGGCAGCTCAGTTGCCAAGATTTTACTGTAAAAATGATACCGTTCTTTGTGTCAGACTTGTCCCTGCTTGTGTTTTAGTTTTTCCTCTGTGTGTGTAGTATTTCCTGTCTTTAGTTCCTGTCAGCACTCTCATTTTGATTCAGTTTCCTGTTTGTCTCCCTGAGTGTTGTGTCCCCTCAGGTGCGGCTAAATGGCACCTGGCCACACCTGGCGTCAATCAGCCCGCTCCTATTTAGACCTGTTTTCTCCTCCAGTCAGTGGTGGATTATTGTCATGTCGCTCCTGTTGTGTCGTGTAGTGCCGAGTCATATTGTGTCACGTCATTGCAGCGTAGCTGTAAGCTATATTTCGGTAGCTGTTTGTAGCTTACTGTCTTTTGTTCCCTGCTTCCAATTTGTTTTCACGCAACAAGTAACGACTTCTGTTTTTCTGCTCGCTACCTGCTAGCTGCCACGCTAGGCCCTTTTGTTTTTGCTAGCTTTCATGCTAAGCTCTGTCACGCCAAATTTCTTCCCCCCTACAAAAACCTTCCCCCCCATTTACTTCCGGGGTCATGATTAATACAGAAGTTTTGTTAACGCTATATTATAAAAATATAACGCTATATTATAAAAAAAATGTAAAAACTATTTACAAACCCAAGCTATGGGATGACTCCTTTACTTCCGGGGTCACGTTTCCTCTTATGTCATCCAATAGCTTGTGTTTGTAAATTGTTTTTTAAAATTTTTTTATAATATAGCGTTAACAAAACGTCTGTATTTTTATAATATAGCGTTATATTTTTATAATATAGCGTTAACAAAACGTCTGTATTAATCATGACCCCGGAAGTAAATGGGAGTAGGGGGGGGGGGTTTTGTAGGGAGAAGAAATTTGGCATGACAGCTCCATTTGTTTTCTAACTCCCATGCTAGCTCTTTGTTTGTTATCCGCCTCATACGCGCCTTTTGTTTGTTCTTGTTTAGTTTTAATTAAATCATGTTTTCTCATTCAATGCCTGACTCCATCTCTGCATCTTGGGGTTTGTCACCAACTAATTGTGACATTCTGTAAAAAATAACAACCATAGATTTTACGGTAAAAATCCGGTAATAAGTATGTATACACACAGTAGTATAGTTTTACAATTTACAGTAATTTGGTGCAAAACCATCAATATTTGGGGAAAATGTTTGTGTCGGTAGAGTTTTATTGTAAAATAATGTCATCTCCGTCCCATGAACTTTACTGTAAAAAATGTGCTGTTTTTCAATTTACATTAAAACGCTAGAAAAAAGAACAAATCTAGATTTTACAGTAAAAAACAAATGTCAGCTTCGTTGCCAAAATTTCATTGCAAACATAATAGTGGTGCTGTTTTTTAAATTTACAGTAAATTCGTTGTAAAAAAAACCCCCACTAAATTTTGGGGTAAAATTTTAGATTATGGTAAACACAGGCAGAATTTTACCGTAAACATAAAAGTGCTAGTTCTTTTTTACAGTAATGCACTGTAAAAAGAACGGCCATAGATTTTAGGGTATGAAAAAAATCTGGCAGCGTAATCGACAGAATTTCACCAAAATATAACAGTGGTTCTGTTTTTTAAATTTACAGTAATACATTGTAAAAACAAGCGTAAATTTTAATGGTTAAAAATTGGCGGCTCAATCGCCAAAATGTTACTGTAAAAATGATACCATTCTCTGTAAAAAAAAAAAAAAAAATGACCGTAGATTTTACGGTAAAAATGCTGTAATAAATATGTATACACACGGATTTACAGTAATTTGTTGTAAAAAAAAAAAAAACTTCAATATTTGGGGAAAATATTTATGTCGGTAGAATGTTACTGTAAAAATAATGTCACCTGTGTCCCCAGCACTTTACTGTAAAAAAAATTTGGTGCTGTTTTTCAATTCACAGTAATGCACTGTAAAAAGGTTGGGCGAGGGGGGCGTGGTTGGGGGCGGGGTTAATAGGGGAGGAGTATATTTACAGTCATCCATCCATCCATTTGCAACCGCTTATTCCTTTTGGGGTAGCGGGGGGCGCTGGTGCCTATCTCAGCTACAATCGGGCGGAAGTCGGTGTACACCCTGGACAAGTCGCCACCTCATCGCAGTATGTGTAGAAATCTTTTTTTTAAATAATTGAATCACTTGTTTATTTTTCAACAAGTTTTTAGTTATTTTTATATCTTTTTTTCCAAATAGTTCAAGAAAGACCACTACAAATTTAATTTAATAAATCAGAAACTAATGACATAGTGCTGTATTTTACTTTTTGATCTTTTTTTTTTTTTTTAAGCAAAAATGCTTTGCTCTGATTAGGGGGTACTTGAATTAAAAAAATGTTCACAGGGGGTACATCACTGAAAAAAGGTTGAGAACCACTGCTCTAAAAGCCGTAGATGTTATTGTCACATATGCATACACAGTAGATGGCAGTATTGTCCTGTTTAAGAGTGTCACAACATTACTGTTTACGGCAGACGAACTGCTTTACGGTAGACGAAAACGTGACTGCTGTTGTTGTGTGTTGTTACCGCGCTGGGAGGACGTTAATGAAACTGCCTAACAATAAACCCACATAAGAAACCAAGAACTCGCCCTCGATCATTCTACAGTTATAACGTCATTGGGCAGGCACTCTGTTTATATTGTGGGAAAGCAGACGTGAAAACAGGCAGTCAACACATTACTCGGGTCTGCATGGAGCTGGAGGGGGCGTGGCCTCCAGTTCCGCCTGAATTTTGGGAGATTTTCGGGAGAGGCGCTGAATTTCGGGAGTCTCCCGGAAAGTCCGGGAGGGTTGGCAAGTATGGAGTTTACACACGGGGTTTCAGCACATTGAAGCCTAGTTGTAACTTGAAGGAACTACCCAGAATGCGATAAAGTATTTCCACGTCGTGGCAGTGTTGTAGTGGCCGGGTGACAACCATAATAGACAACAAGAAGCTAGGAATCAGGCAGAGACAGAGTTCCATTTTGCTCATGAGGACAACGCATGGAGATGCACACTCAGTTACAGTCTCACCCATAGCAATGGTGACTACTGTATATTGGGTGAAACGAGTGTAAAGGTGTTATTTCATCTTTAGACGGCACTAATATGTAAAAAAAAACATACTTAAAAGGTCGTAAACCGTTTTTTAATGCTTTAATTAAAAAAAAAAACAACTTTAGATTTATTAATACTCCGAGGAAATTAGTTTACCACGGCCTGGGACCAATGAATTGTTAACAAAGGAGGGACGACTGTAGCTGTGCAGCAAATAGATTAGTTGAGTCTAATTGGATGGCAGATTAGCTTAGAAGGAGCTTTCAGACTGCTTCAGGTCACATTCCTCTTTGACGCCTCAGACCAGCTCACACACTCCCTGACCCCCGACTTTATTCTTTTCAATCAACTTTGTCACTTCCGATACCATATCCATAGTGGATCCTCGACTATAGGCCAATACCGATATATTCATCCGATATCAACAGGCAGTAAGTCGGACACGTTTCCAGTGAGGCTTAGACTCCGCCAAGGCTGCCCTTTGTCACGGACTCTGTTCATAACTTTTATGGACAGAATTTCTAGGCGCAGTCAAGGCGTTGAGGGGATCCGGTTTGGCGGCTGCAGGATTAGGCAGATGATGTGGTCCTGATGGCTTCATCTGGCCGGGATCTTCAGCTCTCACTGGATCGGTTCGCAGCAGAGTGTGAAGCGACTGTGATGAGAATCATCTCCTCCAAGTCCGAGTCCATGGTTCTCGCCCGGAAAAGGGTGGAGTGCCATCTCCGGGTTGGGGAGGAGACCCTGCCCCAAGTGGAGGAGTTCAAGTACCTCGGATTCTTGTTCACGAGTGAGGGAAGAGTGGATTGTGAGATCGACAGGCGGATCGATGCGGCGTCTTCAGGAATGCGGACGCGGTATCGATCCGTTGTGGTGAAGGAGGAGCTGAGCCGGAAGGCAAAGCTCTCAATTTACTGGTCGATCTACGTTCCCATCCTCACCTATGGTCATGAGCTTTGGGTTATGACCGAAAAGACTAGATCACGGGTACAAGCGGCCGAAATGAGTTTCCTCCGTCGGGGCTCTCCCTTTGAGATTGGGTGAGAAGCTCTGCCATCCGGGAGGAGATCAAAGTAAAGGCAGATGAGGTGGTTCTGGCATCTGGTCAGGATGCCAAACGAATGGTGTCTAGGGCACATCTGACCGGTGGCAGGCCACAGGGAAGACCCAGGACACGTTGGGAAGACTATGTCTCCCGGCTGGCCTGGGAACGCCTCGGGATCCCCCGGGAAGAGCTGGACGAAGTGGCTGGATAGAGGGAAGTCTGGGCTTCCCTGCTTAGGCTGCTGCCCCCGCGACCCGTCCTCGGATAAGCGGAATAAGATGGATGGCTGATATCAACAGGATTGATACATGCTTTTATTATTTTGTAATGTGAAACGTTAGCAAAGTTTTGATCAAAATAAAATATTCATAATAACAAAACACTAATCCAATGACAGATGTATGCCGTCTTTAAACTGAAGGGGAGTGGCGATTACTTTTTTTTTTGCGACACAAATAAATGGAGTCATTTACAAAATGTAAACATGGTAGCAGCTACACAACAGCTACGCGCACAATACCACACAAGCTAGACAATGCATAATAAGTGTTCTTAATTCATCCATCCATCCATTTCCTACCGCTTATTCCCTTTGGGTTTGCGGGGGGGGGTGCGGCGCTGGAGCCTATCTCAGCTGCATTCGGGCGGAAGGTGGGCGTACACCCTGGACAAGTCGCCACCTCATCGCAGGTCCTTAATTCAGTGCTGCTCATTTTTTTTCAACGATTTTGTGTGTTGGCCCTGCCATGAGGTGGCGACTTGTCCTGGGTATACCCCGCCTTCCGCCATAATGCAGCTGAGATAGGCTCCAGCACCCACCGTGACCCCGAAAGCGACGAGCGGTAGAAAATGGATGGATGGTATCATTTGACTATTGTATTGTCATAAGTACACCTTTCCAAACACTATATCTTTATTAACAATAAAAAGAACAAAAACAATAGACATGTAGCTCCATTACAACGAAGATTAACAGTGTTTTTCAGTCTGTAACATGTAGAATTATTTTTTTTATTTCAACTATAAAACATACTAGAAGTGGAATAAAGTCAATGAAAAATAATGAATTCAAATCGATCAATAACGTCAACTCAGGAGCACAATATACAAAACATTTGAACTTACATAACAAACATTAATAAAAGGATTTGTGCTTATTTGATGTCAAGAGGTGGGGGAGCGAACCTGCAACCTTCATGTTTTTCTGGCACGGCCGCTCTACCCACTACGCCAAGGGTGCCCATTACGTCGATCGCGAGCTACCAGTCGACCGCGGGGGGTGTGTCAGTCGATCTCCAGCCAGGCTTTTAAAAAAAATAGACCTAAAAATTAGTGATCATCAATCTTCACCAAGACGTCACTTAAATGACATTCACGGTACCGGAGGGTCTTGTGAGATGACGCTGGCTGCTGCAAGATCATTATTATTAAAATATGACCGAGAGGAAGGCGAGAAACACTTTTTTATTTCAACAGACTCTCGCGCAATACCTTCCGTCAAAACTCTAAAGGCCGACTGCACATTTCCTATCTTCACAATAAAAGCCCTGCTTCATGCTGCCGCCGCTAACTAAATACAGAGTCTCGGAAAACTGGGGTGCACAAGCGATCCCTCAGAAAGCTGGCGTGCACATCACTTGTGCACGCCAGCTTTCTGAGACTCTTATTTTGTTAGCGCAGGCAGCATGAAGCAAGGCTTTTATTGTGAAGATAGGAAATGTGCAGTCGGCCTTTAGAGTTTTGACGGAAGGGACGGCGCGAAAGTCTGTTGAAATAAAAAGTGTTTCTCGCCTTCCTCTCTGTCATTTTTTCATAATAATGAACTGGCAGCAGCCAGCGTCATCTCACGAGACCCTCGGGTGCCGTGAATGTCAATCAAGCAAGCTACGGAATTTCCCGCCAATGTTTTTCTTGTAAAGTGTATGGAAGCTGGATGAATTAGATGCCAAAAACCAACCACTTTCATGTGGTATTGTACAGAAAGGACAACTTTTTTTCTCCTCCATTTGAAAATGTGGGCGTTATCATCATTACTGTCTGATTCCAATCAATGCAAGTCATCAGAATCAGGTAATACACCAACTTATATTCTTGTCTTCGTGAAAGAAAGACATCTATATGTGTTACACATGCTTGTATTATCATTAAACACATTTAACTTGTTTACAAAAATGTCTCTTTCATAAATAAATAAATATAAATGATATATATAAACGAGGTAGATCCCCTCGAGTTGGTCAATTGAAAAGTAGCTCGCCTGCAGAAAAAGTGTGGGCACCCCTGCACTACGCCATACCGCCCCCACCACGTCAGACAATTCCCTTCTTTATGTTATGAAAACATACCCCAAAAGGGACAAGCGGTAGAAAATGGATGAATGTTATGAAACGTGCGTGTACCTAATACTATTTCCCAATAACGGGTGCGTACTGACCTTAGCCGAGGCTCTTTCCTTCTGAGGGGATTCTTCATGAGACTTTTCAGTCGCATTCTCCTCCTGGTTATCGTCCTCTGCTCCTGCCGAGGCACTGCTTTTCCCCTCTTCCCCTAACTCCGCCTCCTCTTCCTCTGACTCCGCCTCCTCTTCCCCTTCCTCTGAAAGTGTGGAGTCGTCATTACCCCGATGGGTTGAGTCCTCCTCCTCTCCGTCTTCAGATTCGTTTTTGCTGCCATCCAATCCTGTCCCACCCACATCCTCAGCTTCATCAACTTCCTCTTCTCCGTCGCCGCCCATGTTATCACTTCTTCCCTCCGCCCCCTCCTCTTCTTCATCGCCCATGTTATCACTTCTTCCCTCCGGTGTTTGTCCTCCCCTGCACTGGCAGCGTCGCCACCCACTGATCTCACACTCGCTTCGCTCACTTTTCCTCTCCTCACCCTCACGTCTGACCTCTCCCCCCGTGTCCTCCTCACCCTCCTCGGTGATGGCGTCGTGGAAAAGAGCTCCGCCGTCCTCGTCGTCCTCCTCTTCCTCCTTTACGACCTCTAAACTCCTGCCTTCCTCCGCACTCTCCTCGGCCCGGTGAGGGGGCTGCGGTGCGGTCGGGGGCGCGGGTTCTGGGGTCTTCTTGTGCTGGAGTATTTTCAGGAGGTCAAACTCCATCATCACCGGCGCTTCGGCGGCCGCCGGGTGCATTTTGAGGGGCCGAGCCTCCATTTTCTTGCGCACGCAAGCTTCGCAGGGGCAGTACTCGTCATCGCTGCGTTGGTCGCTGAACTCGGCTGTCAACTCCTCGTCACTGGCAGAGTCCGCGGTTTTGACTGACTGGTTCCTAATGACCTGAAAATGAAAGAACAGATCATTATTCAACCTTTTGAACTTAAGTAGGGGTGTCCCGATCCGATATTGATACTGTAAGTGTTCCTGAGCCCATGTGGTGATATCCTTTACACACTGATGTCCGTTTTTGATGCACTACCACCTGAGGGACTGAAGGTCAGGGCATTCAATATTGGTTTTCAGCCTAGCCGCTTACGTGCAGTGATTTTGTGACTGTTAGCTGGCATCGTGGTGTGGGTTCGTTCTCTCTATTATGCAGTTGGACTGGACACAGCGTGAAGGTAAGAAATGATGATTTATCTATACTACAAAACAGACTAAGAACAGAAGTGAAGTGAATTAAATTTATATAGCACTTTTCTCTAGTGACTCAAAGCGCTTTACATATTTAAACCAGTGTGGGTGGCACTGGGAGCAGGTGGGTAAAGTGTCTTGCCCAAGGACACAACGGCAGTGACTAGGATGACGGAAGCGGGAATCGAACCTGCAACCCTCAAGTTGCTGGCACGCCCGCTCTACCAACCAAGCTATGCCGCCCCATAGAAAAAGGCAAAACAAACAGAACTAGCATGGGAGCTAGAAGGAACTAAAAGTGCTAGCATGTGAGCTAGGGAACAAACAAAAGAAGCATAGCCCGGAAGTTATCAAGTACAAGAAACAGTTCTTTACCACAATTGGGAAACAGCGTCGTCACCTGTTGCACGGAACAAAAACTAGGATGCGAGAATGAGTAAACGGAAAAGGCAGGCTTAAATAAGGACATTAATTACGAGGCAGGTGCGCGTCAAAAACAAGAAACAGGTGACTATGGCAACGGAAACAAACAGGAAGTGCCACCAGGAACTAGGGGAGACAAACATTAACAAGATGTGATACAAAACGTAACCAAAAACCAGAATATTACATGTTTCAAGCAGCGGATCATGACAGATTTCTCCAGATTCTCTGAACCTTTTGATGATATTACTGACCGTAAGAAATGTTGATCTTAAACTTTTCGACAATTTGCTCAGATGGAAGTTTTTGATGCGGTACCGCATGAAGGATCGAAGGTCACGGGCATTCAATGTTGGTTTTCAGCCTTGCCGCTTACGTGCGGTGATTTCTCCAGATTGTCCGAACCTTTTGATGATATTACGGACCATAGATGGTGAAATCCCTAAATTGCTTGCAATATCTCGTTGAGAAATGTTGCTCTTAAACTGTTCGACAATTTGCTCACGCATTTGTTCTCAAAGTGGTGACTTATCCTCTGCATTTGACCCATCCCCCATGTTATTTTTCAAACAAAACAACGAAGAGAACAAAGAATGAAAGGAAATTTCGACTTGCAGCAAATAGTGGGGCACCTTAGTGCTGAAGAACGCTGATCAGTGGAACTATCTTGCTGTTTGTTTGTTTTATTGCCTTCGTCTTTAAACTATATGCAGTTTAATTTTTTTGGGGTAGGCTCCAGCATCCCACGCAACCCTCTGAGGGACAAGCGGTAGAAAATGGATTGATGGAGCTAGCAGGTACACGACAGCTAAGCACACAATAGCACATACGTGTCCTTCCTTGAATAATACTGAAGTCTAAAACATTTGTCTATATAAACAAGTATCAAATAACTATAGTTGCATACTGTATGAGTAGCAGGTAGAAAAGCTCCAAGGCAAAAGTGTATTAGAAAGGATCTAGCAACAAAAGTGTACACATTTTTCATTAACTGTTGCCAAAATGAAGTGCCAATTCAACTTAAAGTCAGCATAAATCCATTCCAGACTAATAAACATACATACAGTTGTGATCAAAATTATTCAACCCCCACACAATTTTGGTGTTTTAGCAAGTTGGACATTTATTCCATATTTTGTTTATAGTCATGTCAAATAAAGATGTGTCAAATAGACAAATGCAACTTAAATTGTAACACTGTATTTGACAAAATACCAAAAAAGGACATTTTTGTTAATATATCATTGACAAAATTATTCAACCCCTTGAAGATCATAACTCTTAAGAACTGAATTTGAATAAGGTCTTTTCAATCAGGTGTTGAAAACACCTGTAGATGTGATTAGAACCATAACGAGCAACAATTAAACTGATTGAAAAAGACTGTGACGCTCAGCTTCTTGTAGATGGTCAATGGTGTATTTGGAACATGGTGAAGTCCAGGGAGTGGTCAAAGAAGTCAAGAGAGGAGGTAATTTCTCTTCATAAGAAAGGATATGGATATAAGAAAATAGCAAAGACATTACACATTCCAAGAGACACAGTTGGGAGCATAATTCGCAAGTTTAAAGCTAAAGGCACAGTGGAAACACGACCTGGGCGTGGTAGAAAGAGGATGCTGTGTGCGTACAGTGGTGAGAAACCCCCGGGTAACAGCTAAGGAACTACAACAGGACATTGCAGGTTTCGTCCCAGACAATAAGGCGCTCACTACGAGTTGAAGGCCTCCATGCCAGAACTCCCAGGCGCACGGCACTTCTGACTACCAGGCACAAGAAAATAGATTCCAGTATGCCAAAAATCATCTGGACAAACCCCAAAGGTTTTGGGGAAACTGTTCTATGGAGTGATGAGACCAAAGTGAAACTTTTTGGGCCTATGAATCAACGTTATGTCTGGAGGAGAAAAAATGAAGCTTACAAAGAGAAGAACACCTTGCCTACTGTTAAGCATGGTGGGGGGTCAATCATGCTCTGGGGCTGTTTCTCTGCCTCAGGTACCGGGAATCTCCAGCGCGTTCAAGGCATTATGAATTCTATTTCTTAGCAGGATATATTAGCTGCAAATGTCATGAAGTCAGTGACGAAGCTGAGGCTTGGGAGACGTTGGACCTTCCAACAGGACAACGATCCCAAACATACCTCCAAATCAACATCAGAGTGGTTGCAGAAGAAGGGCTGGAAGACTCTGGAGTGGCCTTCACAGTCGCCAGACCTAAATCCTATAGAAAAGCTGTGGTGGGACTTGAAGAAGGCAGTTGCAGCACGCAAGCCCAAGAATATGAATGAACTGGAGGCCTTTGCCCAAGAGGAATGGGCTAAAATACCTGTAGATGTTTGCAAGAAGCTTGTGTCCGGTTATGTATCACCTTTGAAGGATGTCATTACTGCCAAAGGGTGTTCTACTAAGTACTAAAGATGCATGTAACTAGGGGGTTGAATCATTTTGTCAATGAGATATTAAGAAAAATGTCCTTTATACAGTGTTACAATTTAAGTTGCATTTGTCTATTTGACACATCTTTAATTTGATATCACTATAAACAAAATACGGAATAAATGTCCAGCTTGGTGAAACACCAAAATTGTGTGGGGGTTGAATAATTTTGATCACAACTGTAGGTTAGTGTTTTTCATACTTACCAATGTTTTCTGTGTTACTGATTTCATTCGATCAAACCTTTTCCAGCGTTCCACACTACAAAGTATACATGATTGGTGCTGATATCAGGTCAATATGTGCATCGGCCAATACTCCATGCTCTACTATCAGTGTTGAATCAGAGTGAACAAATTGTAAACCAAACCAAATCGTCATGGTTGCATTGAGATTAGACTTGCTACAACCCATTCCTAATGACATTCAATACAGCAACAATAATACAAGCTTTGCCTTTTAACAAAGAAAACAAGGTCCAATTTTGAATGAGAGGTATTAAACTGTACGTGAAGACGTTTCTGACGTAGTGCGCTTTAAACTCTACGACTGCAATAAGAACAATTGATCCAGATTTACCTTCAGTATCCGTCGGCGCTTCTCGGTCATTGTGGACTCCCTCGAGAGGTTCGCATTTTTCGGAGGCCTTGGCATCTTCTCGCCTCGGCCGGCCCGACTCTGAATGTTCCTCATCTCCCGCTCAATGCTGCTCTGGATTCGACTGCTCACCTCATCCTTCAACTCTGAGATCATTGTGTCGAGAATGAGGCTGTCGTCTAGGTCCCAGCGAACTTTAAATTCCTTCATGGCGTCGATGTAGTGGTTCATGAATTGTTTCTCCAGCTTCTTCAGGAGGTGCAGGAGCCACACTGGATCAGGTTCGTGGGATGTTTTTTTGGACAGAGATTTTTGCAGAACTGTCGGAGGTGTTCCTGAGCTGGAGTTGAAGGTATTATTGGTAGAACTGTGATCTGATGATGAGGGGTTCTCGGCTTGTTGGCTTTCCAGTGTAGGAAGCACTTTACTTAGATCCTCACTCGGCAAGGACTCAACTTGTAAGACTGCCTCGGTCATAATTTCCTTGGTTTCGGTTTGTAGCCTATCCTTGCCCACCGCCTCATCCTCTTGCGAAGACTCTTTTGGGAGTGTTTCATCTCCTCCTTGATTCTCATGGTCCTTCCCCGATCCACCAGAGCCACTGCTCATACCTACCCCTGATGAAGACCTTGGGGGTGTCACTTGTTCTGTGCCAATGCCCTTGGTCTCAATGTCCCGAGGGTCAGTGAGCCAAAGGGACTGAAGAATGGCCATAATGTCCTCGTATTGCCGGTTTTGGTTCTCAATTTTATCGTGGCCCTGATTTCTTGTGGGCTCAATGAGCTGAAGCTGGGCAAGGCAGTCCAAGAGGCCCCTGGCTGATGTACTTAGTCTACGGCCATATACTGGAGACACCTATGGAACACAGCAAATTCAAATAATTCATATTATATTACTTTGCATGTAACATAAAAACACAATAAACTACTCAGTCAATTAAAAAGTGTATAACTATGATTTACTTATTGTTTAGTTTACCTCAGGCAAGCTCCTACATCGTCCCATAGAAGAACTGAGAAGAACCTTCATCACTGCAGCTGAAGATCGCCAGTGTTTGGGCAACGGCTGGTAAGAAGTTTTCATTGGTGGTGCCAGATCTTGATCTGTCTCTTCAACTGCCGCCAAACAGTCTTCTGCTTTCTCACCCTCCACTGTTTCCTCTTTGTCCACTTTCTCGCCATCAGGACTCTCCTGTTTTAATTCTGTTACTTTTTCAGCTTTAGCCTCTACTTCGCTGCCAGTCTTAAACTCAGTGAGGTCATCAAGAGCAAGCATACTGCTGTTAGAAGGAATGCTGCGCAGCCAATCACTGACAACTTCACTGGGGGAAGCGTTGGGTAGACAGGCAGGGGTGACCTCAGACACTTTATCTTGATTCTTCTGGCTCCCCTTTTTCTGACGCCTCTTGCTTTTCCCCCCGGTGGACTTGCTGCTGCCTTTGCTTGCCTTCGACTGTTGACATTGTTGATGCGATGATGCTTCGATATCGTTGAGAAGGTCAGCAGCAGCAGTCATGGTGCTTTCACCGCATCTCTCAGCTTTACTGCACGGTCTAGAGTTGTGCAAGGGCCTGGATGATTGGACTGACCTCTCTTTTTTTGAAGAGCTGGATGTTTTGACAGATAAAACACTTCCACTGTCATTTGCTTTGACAGCATTTTCTACTTTCACTTTTGCACCAGCTGCTAAGTTGGTCCCGAGGTAACAGGAACTACTGGAATGAGCACTAACAGCCTCGTTGTTTTCAAAATCCTCCTTTTTGGCAGTACTTACTGATGTCTTAGTGCTGTCAGAATCTGCCACAGCTCCATCAGATTTTTCAGCAATCTTAGAGTTTTTAGCAATGGCACTAGCAGATGACAGTGAAGAGGAGGACCTGCTATCATCAAGGTTTTTAACATCCGATTTTGAAGCCTGACTGGTATGACTACAGTTTTCTGTAAGTGGACTGTCATCTCCATCTACTCCAGGTACTTCAATAGTGGGGATATGCACTTCTTGTGTACTCACAGTGACGTTGGATTTATGAGACAATATTGACTCTGGTGTTTTGTGGGCATTGGGAGTGGCTATCAACAACCTGCCCCTGCTGCGAGTGCTTGTGTGAAATGAAACACAGGACTTGCAGCTGTCTGAGTCAGCTATTTCTTGGTCGTCTGGCAACCCAAGTGAGATGGACCCAGATGAGTTTGGACTCAGTAGTTGCTCTCTGTCTCCTGGGTCCTTCCTTCTGTTTAGTTCCAAGTTGTCTTCTGGTTCCTCTGCTTCAGTTTTCTCAGCCACCTCTTTTTTCCTCCCCTCTTCACATGATGAATCTGCACTACAGTGGCATTTAAGCTTTTCTGATTTAGCAGAAGCTGTAGAGTACACGGACAAAGAACTCTGGCCTCGTGCTTCATTAGAACTGATGGGTGATGCGGCCTTAGCCTTTGGCAGGTGGGTTCGAGGTGAGTGTATTTTTGTGGGTGACAACATTTCACCATGCAGATGTTCAGAGGTTTTTCTTAGGTTTTCTTCTACCTCTTTACCTTCACCAGTTGCCTCACTCGTCTCATCAACGTCTTCTGGGGAATTAATGGTGATTACATTTGGTCTCGAAGAAGCTGATTTGAGATTCTTGCTCGACGTTGACATCTGAGAGGCACTCGTTTTCACAGAAGTCTTTGATTTAATAGACATGGCACTGGTCACTCTTTCTTCATTTGCATTCGGTTTTCCATTTGGTTCCGGAGAAGGAATGTCAGCTTCCTTTAGATCTGGGGATGCTGCAATACAGTCTGAGACATAACTTGTCTGACAAGAAGTTGTTGATTTACTGGATAAAGCAGTAGGTGCCCGTTCTTCAGCTTTCCCTTCTTTGTTGTCTTCGAGTTTTAAGGTTTCTGGACATATACCTGGTGTCTCTTTTTCTTCATTGGAGTGGACTACCATTGGCTCATCTCTTGCACACAGCTTGTGAGATGTTTTAGACTTTCCTGATATATTTGACTTTGAAGATTTCGTAGAGCGAACACTCGTGGGTCGCTCTGCCATGCTGGATTTTGTAGAGGCATTAGATGCGACAGAAAGACAACTGCGAGGTAAAACATTTGCATCATTGTCTTCTACGGCTGTACTGGCACCTGTAGGATTAACCCTGACACTTGACACAGTTTTAGGTGAAATACAAGCTTCAGCTTCAATGTTGTTACTGTTCTCTTCTGCTTCCTCTGTTGCCGGGATGCTAGGACTTTCAGCTGTGCCACTGCAGTTGGACTTGTGACCCGACATAACACTGGAGCTTCTCTCCTTGTTTTCAGCTGTGGCACCAGCAAGACTAGATTTCTGTGACGTGCTGGACTCATGGCTAATGACGGAAGTGGCTCCTTCTTGCGCCTCTGTTGTCTTAGAATTGGACATTCTGGACATGGCACTAGATGTTCTGCTCTCTGGGGCATTTGTTAGGGGAGATCCATGTCTTGTTAGATTGGTTTTGTTGGATTGTATAGACAAAGCATCATCATAGGTACCTTCATAGGCATTTGATTGGCTCGCGAGAGGTGAAGTGGACTTTGAACAGGCTTGAGGGATGTGATTGGACCGCTGTGAGGCTCTACTGTTAGAATTAGGGTTGACTACATGTTTGTAACCACCACAATGAGAACATACACTTGAAATCACAGACTGAACAGGGGTGACAGATAAAGCTTTACCAATCTCTTCACTTTCATCCCTTTGGTAAATGACTTTGGCGGAACTACATCTGGATCTGGGGGCTTCATTCATCTCATCTGGTCCAGTTGGTGTGTGAGTTATGGTAGCTCCAGAGAGACAAGAGGTGGCTGCAGAGGCTGCCCCGCTTCCTCTGTTGTTCTTGTTTTCAAGCTTGTTTTGCTCTGTCTGTGGTGGTTCGCTTCTGTGAGAGCATTGTGAAGCGCTAGGTGGCAGATCATCGTCATCATCATCATCTTGATCTTCCTTTAATGACTGAAGAATATGCGAGGAGCTGCTGACTGTAGACAATGGCGGTCCCACTTCTTCCTCCATCAGCTCCTCCTCAGGTGACCTCTCTCTCGGAAGTCTTGGGTTGCCATCCAAAGTGATCACTTCACTGTGACTGGAGCACCGGCTCACCTTGCACACCTCAACATGAGTGTCTCCGTTCTGTTCAATATCTACTCTGCTCTCTATCTGCTCCGTCACACACGTCTCCTCTTGGACTAGTTGGCTTTGCTCTGAATTTGAGCCTCTTCCAGAGTTGGAGAGGTTTGTCCGACAGCGCACCACTCTCCTGGAGTTACAAGATGAAGAAGAGCTGGAGGAATGTGTGTGCCTGATTGTAGTGTGGCTAGATGTATGCGGCGGTGGTACAGGTGGCTGTTTGTGGCTGTGGACTGGGTTCTCCCACAAGTTGTAATGCTGTCCAGGCCCCTGGTAGCAGCAGGTGCAGTGGATCCCCTCAAATGTGTGATTTAGAGACTGACTGGAATAGTCTGTACAATCTGGGTCGAAGGATGCAGAATCCGAGCAGCTTTCTGAGTGGCCATTTTGCAAGTAAGGACGCTGTACATGGCTTGGTGGGCAGCTCTCACTTGTCAGGGAAGGTGATTTTCTGATCTGCGTGGACCACTGTAAGGTCTCATCATTGCGGAGGCGGAAACGCACCCTCATCTCCACAGAAAGACTTCCATCCTTGTTAACTAGGACACGCTTTTCGATGTCGTCATTCATGAAAGCTGATCTCTGCTGCGAGTGGGCTCTCACACTGTTGCCAAAGGACTTCTCCGAGGAGAGAGAGAACCGAGTGGAGCGTGCTGAAGAATCTGAACGAGGATGTATGATGCTCTTTTTGGTCTCCAGACCAAAGTTAACTGAAATAAGAACATGAAAAAATTTAATATTCAAACTACTTTGTCTGCATGTACTTGGAAATACATACCATTTTTCTTGCTGTCCTGCCCCTCACTACATTCGCTGGCTCTGGACTGTGCTCCATGAGGGGGGGATCTTACTTCTTGAAATCCAGGGGATCGGGCGCCATTTCCAGGCATCCTTGGACCAAGACCAGGGGACCTACTACCCAAACCAGGTAGTTTTTCCTCTGAGGTCTTCCTGAGGCACTTCAACAGCATAGGATTGAGGGCCTCTCTGCCGACACACACCATGACTCCAGAGGAGGACATCAGACTTTGGATGTTGTCAACCTGAAGAAATATTTACAGTTAGACTCACTCCGCCATCGTTGTTGTAGTTTTTAGCGCTTCTATAGAGAGTCTATTGATGGATTAAGTTCCGACTATACACTACTTTGTATTGGAAATGCATGTACGAGCCAGTCCGTCCACAACAAGACGATAGAGAAGCTTATTCATTAAAGTGCGGACTACAATGGCGGACTCGCGCAAAGCACTTTGGTTAAATTTCTCCTACTGACAATACCAATGGGTCAAATTCCAAATGGCTCGTTCCAAGTATGAAGTAAAGCATTTTTTTTTTTAACTTATGCTACTAGGGTTTGATAACAAATTTCTGAGACTTATGCAGATCCCAACTATGCAACAGCACGTAGGTAAGAAACATTATATAACAGGGCCCTTTTTAAACATTTATGTTCCAGCAAATTTACCCCTGCACGTTTGGAGTATTTGTGAACTGTTTAAAGCGATCTATAGCGCAATATTTTGTCAGTGAATGCGAGAGAATGAAAGATTCTCATCACACTTTAACATCTCTAATATGTACAGTAAAAGCTGCTTCAATGCTACGCCAGTGTCGGATATGAAAATATGCCTTTAATTGCCTTACCCTGGAGGAATAAAGGTTAAATAAATATATAGATTCACCTAAACTAGGAAGTGAAGAAGATAGTGCGTTGCTAAATGCTTATATACAACATTACCCGGAAAGTTTAGCACTGTAGACAGGAACCGGAAGTTTGTCTAAGCCATGAGTGTCAAAATATTTTGACTGGGAGCCGCATTGGGCTTACAAAATTTGTCCGACTGCATCCTAAGTAACTATATATATATATATATATATATATATATATATATATATATATATATATATATATGTATGTATGTATGTATGTATGTATGTATGTATGTATGTATGTATGTATGTATGTATGTATGTATGTATGTATGTATGTATGTATGTATGTATGTATGTATATGTATGTATATATATATGTAAATGTATTTATATATGTGTATATGTATGTATATATATATATGTGTATATGTATGTATATATATATATATATATATGTGTGTGTGTGTATGTATGTATACATACATATATGTTTATATATACACATATATGTACAGTATATGTATACATTTCTGTATATATATGTATACGTATGTGTGTATACATGTATATATATATGTATATGTGTATATATATACACATGTATATATATATGTATATGTATACATACTGTATGTATGTATATATATATGTGTGTATATATATATATGTATATATATCAATATAATGTGTATATATGTAATATGTATATACATGTATATATGTATGTATATACATGTATGTATATACATATGTATATTAATATGTATATATATATATCAATATAATGGATATATAATTAATAATTACTTTAATGGGTATTAAGAGTATGTGAAAACTGACTACCACCTTGTGAGGACCACCTTAAAGTTTTTTAATCAATCAGAAATATCAAGCAGCTAAAATGCGCTACACATGGATAAGTGCGGAAAGAGTGTTTTTGGCATTTTTCCGATCATCCCTCGTAATGGATTCAAATGGATGTAATATAGATTTTTTTCTATGCTGATAGTATGCTTTTTTATAATATCCACAAAATTCAAAATTCTGTGCTAGTTGAATTTTTTTTTTCTGCACCATGACTAGGGAAGGTTGTCTGGATTGGGTCATATAAATGAATGCTTTGCACATAGTCATATTGATTTACAATTAGTTACTTTGGTTGGCGACAAAACGGTGCTATCAATCCGCTGACTATTTGTATAAAATTAGGGCAAATTGAAGACACCCCTGGTCTGAGCTATGCGGAGGAGTCGTAGGCATTTTGACAAATTTGCGAGGCTACGCATAACTCCCATGAATTGTGGTGCTTGTGAAGGGGCAAACTAATGTTAAATCATTTCTTACTTTGCGTCCTTCCGCGGTGTAAAGTTTGCGAACATGGAAGTGCATCACTTCGGACGCCTCCTCCAGAAAAGCCCTCATGCTCCTGGTTGACCTCCTATTCAGTGCCAGACTCCGTTGTATCCCGGGCTCGGTGTTCTTAACCAGCAGGATCCGTAGATGTCTGTGAGGCACGTGGCCAGATGACGCGGACAACGCTTCCGCTTGTTGAGGTACGCGGCTGTGCTGGTGCCAAACACTTTGCCGTTTGCCGGCCAGCTCCATGTTGACCGGTTTTGCCTGGCGCCGGTCTGAACAGAGGTAGCAACCCCCGTCTTGGAGTTCCTCCAGATCTTTGATGATGTGGGTGCCGCGCGGCGTAGTCACGGTCCGCACACCAAACGGAAGGGGCACCTGTACAAAGACATCGTGGCTTGTTAGCGGGATTATGAAAACAGCAACTTGCAAGTCAGGCAAAGAAGAAATCATTTCCCTTTTGTCTGAATCTTCAAGATCCGTGTACAAACCCTGCGAGTTGGGAAATTGTGTTAGATGTAAATATAAACAGAATTCAATGATTTGCAAATCCCTTTCAACCCATATTCAGTTGAATATGCTACAAAGACAACATATTTGATGTTCAAACTGATAAACATTTTTTTTTTATGCAAATAATCATTAACTTTTGAATTTGATGCCAGCAACACGTGACAAATAAGTTGGGAAAGGTGGCAATAAATACGGATAAAGTTGAAGAATGCTCATCAAACACTTATTTGGATCATCCCACAGGTGTGCTGGCTAATTGGGAACAGGTGGGTGCCATGATTGGGTATAAAAACAGCTTCCCCAAAAATGCTCAGTCTTTCACAAGAAAGGATGGGGCGAGGTACACCCCTTTGTCCACAACTGCTTGAGCAAATAGTCAAACAGTTTAAGAACAACGTTTCTCAAAGTGCAATTGCAAGAAATTTTGGGATTTCAACATCTACGCTCCATAATATCATCAAAAGGTTCAGAGAATCTGGAGAAATCACTCCACGTAAGCCGTGTGGCTGGAAACCAACATTGAATGACTTTGACCTTCGATCTCGCAGACAGCACTGTATCAAAAACCGACATCAATTTCTAAAGGATATCACCACATGGGCTCAGGAACACTTCAGAAAACCACTGTCACTAAATTCAGTTGGTCGCTACATCTGTAAGTGCAAGTTAAAGCTCTACTATGCAAAGCGAAAGCCATTTATCAACAACATTCAGAACCGCCGCCGGCTTCTCTGGGCCCGAGATTATCTAAAATGGACTGATGCGAAGTGGAAAAGTGTTCTGTGGTCTGACGAGTCGACATTTCAAATTTTTGGGGGAAATATTCAACATCGTGTCATCCGGACCAAAGGGGAAGCGAACCATCCAAACTGTTATCGACGCAAAGTTCAAAAGCCAGCATCTGTGATGGTATGGGGGTGCATTAGTGCCCAAGGCATGGGTAACTTACACATCTGTGAAGGCACCATTAATGCTGAAAGGTACATACAGGTTTTGGAACAACATATGCTGCCATCCAAGCGCCAACTTTTTCATGGGCGCCCCTGCTTATTTCAGCAAGGCAATGCCAAGCCACATTCAGCACGTGTTACAACAGTGTGGCTTCGTAAGACCTTCGTCCAGACCTGTCTCCCATGGAAAATGTGAGGCGCATTATATTATACGACAGCAAAGACCCCGGACTGTTGAACGACTGAAGCTCTACATAAAACAAGAATGGGAAAGAATTCCACTTTCAAAGCTTCAACCGTTAGTTTCCTGAGTTCCCAAACGTTTATTGAGTGTTGTTAAAAGAAAAGGTGATGTAACACAGTGGTGAACATGCCCTTTCCCAACTACTTTGGCACGTGTTGCAGCCATGAAATTGTAAGTTAATTATTATTTGCCAAAAAAATATATAGTTTATGAGTTTGAACATTAAATATCTTGTCTTTGTAGTGCGTTCAACTGAATATGGTTTGAAAAGGATTCGCAAATCATTGTATTCTGTTTATATTTACATCGAACAACGTTTCTCAAAGTGTAATTGCAAGAAATTTAGGGATTTCAACATATACGGTCCATAAAATCGTCAAAAGGTTCAGAGAATCTGGAGAAATCACTCCACGTAAGCCACATGGCCGGAAACCAACATTGAAGGACCGTGACCTTCGATCCCTCAGACGGCACTGTATCAAAAACCGACATCAATCTCCAAAGGATATCACCACATGGGCTCAGGAACACTTCAGAAAACCACTGTCACTAAATACAGTTGGTCGCTACATCTGTAAGTGCAAGTTAAAACTCTACTATGCAAAGCGAAAGCCATTTATCAACAACATCCAGAACCGCCGCCGGCTTCTCTGGGCCCAAGATCATCTAAGATGGACTGATGCAAAGTGGAAAAGTGTTCTGTGGTCTGACAAGTCGACATTTAAAATTGTTTTTGGAAATATTCAACATTGTGTCATCCGGACCAAAGGGGAAGCGAACCATCCAGACTGTTATCGATGCAAAGTTCAAAAGCCAGCATCTGTGATGGTATGGGGGTGCATTAGTGCCCAAGGCATGGGTAACTTACACATCTGTGAAGGCACCATTAATGCTGAAAGGTACATACAGCTTTTGGAACAACATATGCTACCATCCAAGCGCCAACTTTTTCATGGACGCCCCTGCTTATTTCAGCAAGACAATGCCGAGCCACATTCAGCACGTGTTACAACAGTGTGGCTTCGTAAGACCTTCGTCCAGACCTGTCTCCCATGGAAAATGTGAGGCGCATTATATTATACGACTGCAGAGACCCCGGACTGTTGAACGATTGAAGCTCTACATAAAACAAGAATGGGAAACAATTCCACTTTCAAAGCTTCAACAATTAGTTTCCTCAGTTCCCAAACGTTTATTGAGTGTTGTTAAAAGAAAAGGTGATGTAACACAGTGGTGAACATGCCCTTTCCAAACTACTTTGGCACGTGTTGCAGCCATGAAATTCTATGTTAATTATTATTTGCAAAAAAAATATATAGTTTATGAGTTTGAACATCAAATATATTGTCTTTGTAGTGCATTCAACTGAATATGGGTTGAAAAGGATTTGCAAATCATTGTATTCCGTTTATATTTACATCAAACACAATTTCCCAACTCATATTGGAACGGGGTTTGTATTCAAAAGCTGCATATGAGCCATTCCAATTCGGCCTTTGAAGTTAGAAGCTCAACCTTTCGCGTGGCTATTCCTGCCGCCCTAATCCGGACGTCACTGCTTTGATACCGCCTACTCGTCCTACTAACCTTTTGAGAAAGGTCGTCCAGCAGGGCATCGAAGCATTTGAAGCTGCGCTTGTGTATGGCCATCCTGACCCCCCCAAACTGGCTGTCCCCGCTTTTGTAGAAGGTGATCCGCTTGGCTGGCGTGGCTGTCGTCGTGTGGGCAAGGCGCGGGTAGGTGAGGGGCTGGGGCTGGGGCGTCGAGACATGCTTAGACGGGGCCTGGGGGTCCCACGGCCCTTCTTGGGCGGAATGCATGCTGCGCTTTGACACACACCTGAGGGTTGCAATCAGAAAGGACATTGAATCTACAATTAGGGTTCAATCTAGGCTGCCATCAGAGGGTCGCTTGTAACAGTGAATAATGGATGAGTTTGTGTATGCATTTGATTAATTTAAGAGTTTGGACACACTTTCTCGGTCAATGCGTTTTTTTTATTTTCATGAGTATTTACATTGTAGACCAGGGGTAGGGAACCTATGGCTCTAGAGCCAGATGTGGCTCGTTTGATGACTGCATCTGGCTCTCGGATAAATCTGAGCTGACGTTGCTTAAAACGATAAGTAATGAATAATTCCACTTGTAATCACAGTGTTAAAAATAATGTTAAAAACATGCATTTTTAATCCATCCGTTTTCTACCGCACCTGTTCAAGAAGTTGCGTTAATGGTAAGAAGTTATTTATTTATTATTGGTTAGTGTGGGGCTTGCCCTTCTGGGGGTTCTTCAGACCACCAAGCACCGACATGAGAGCCTGTTTCAGGGTTTCAATATTGTTTTATTCTTCAAAAAGTCTCTCAGTTGCTTTCCAGCAATTGTATTTCCAGCCCCAACCCTGTCTCTCCTCCTGGCTGCTGCTTATAACAGAGCGACAGGTGATTAGATAACAAGGCCCAGGTGGGCCCTCTACGCACCTGTCGCTGATTTTGAAGCCGGTCTTGGCACACCCCACTTCGCTGCAGGCCTGCGGGCCACGCCCCTCCACAGTTAGCTTTAGAATAACAATGTTATTACAAAGAATAAGAGACCTATTATACTCTAGAAATGTTGGTCTTACTTAAAAATGCACGTGTTTAGTTGTGTTCAGTGTTAAAAAAAATATTACATGGCTCTTACGGAAATATGTTTTAAAATATTTGGCTTTTTGTCTCTCTCAGCCAAAAAGGTTCCCGACCCCTGTTGTAGATTGTCACTGAAGGCGTCAAAACTATGAATGAACACATGTGGAGTTATGTGGTCAACAAAAAAAGGTGAAATAACTGAAAATATATTCTAGTTTCTTCAAAATAGCCACTATTTGCTCTGAATACGGCTTTTGCACACTCTTGGCATTCTCTGGTTGAGCTACACTAAATGATGGACTTTTGTCAAGGCTAGAAGTCATTATTCAAATTTAGATCGTTTTTTATGGAGACATTTGCTTCACTATACAAACTTTTTATATTCACCAATCAACATTTAATGCCATCTAGATCAACTATGGACTGGACTCTCACTATTATGTTAGATCCACTATGGACTGGACTATCACTATTATGTTAGATCCACTATGGACTGGACTATCACTATTATGTTAGATCCACTATGGACTGGACTATCACTATTATGTTAGATCCACTATGGACTGGACTCTCACTATTTTGTTAGATCCACTATGGACTGGACTATCACTATTATGTTGGATCCACTATGGACTGGACTCTCACTATTTTGTTAGATCCACTATGGACTGGACTCTCACACTAATATGTTAGATTCATTTTGGACTGGACTCTTACTATTTTGTTAGATCCACTATGGACTGGACTCTCTCACTATTATGTTAAATCCACTATGGACTGGACTCTCACACTATTATGTTAGAGCCACAATGGACTGGACCCTCAATAGTATGTTAGATCCACTATGGACTGGTCTATCACTATTATGTTAGATCTACTATAGACTGGACTCTCACTATTATGTTAGATCCACTATGGACTGGACTCTCATGCTATTACGTTAGATCCACTATGGACTGGACTCTCACACTATTATAATAGATCCACTATGGACTGGACTCCCACTACTATGTTGGATCCACTATGGACTGGACTCTCACTATTATGTTAGATCCACTATGGACTGGACTCTCACACTATTATGTTAAATCCACCATGGACTGGACTCTCACACTATTATGTTGGATCCACTATGGACTGGACTCATACTATTATGTTAGATCCACTATGGACTGGACTATCACTATTATGTTAGATCCACTATGGACTGGACTCTCACTATTATATTAGATCCACAATGGACTGGACTCACACTATTATGTTAGATCCACTATGGACTGGACTCACACTATTATGTTAGATTCACTATAGACTGGACTCCCACTATTATGTTAGATCCACTATGGACTGGACTCTCACACTATTATGTTAGATCCACTATGGACTGGACTCTCACTATTATGTTAGATCCACTATGGACTGGACTCTCACTATTATGTTAGACCCACTATGGACTGGACTCTCACTATTATGTTAGATCCACTATAGACTGGACTCTCACTATTATGTTAGATCCACTATGGACTGGACTCTCACTATTATGTTAGATCCACTATGGACTGGACTCTCACTATTATGTTAGATGATGGATAATTTGCACAGATATTTATGACTTAAGATGATATATTTGCTGCAATATTGGATAATATCAAAGTTTAAAAGGTATGCAGCGCTGGAATTTTTTTTCTGTCAAAATTAAAACAACGAATACTTTAAGTAAGAAAAGATGAAGTACTTTATTGACATATTATTTCCAGGCCACATAAAATGATGTGGTGGTCCAGACCTGGCCTCTAGACCTCGAGTCTGACACCTGTGCTCGAGAGTTATCATCGTGTTTAGTCACGTTTCCCCTTTGAGGATAACCTCGTCACTAATCTGGATGTTTGACGGAGGAGGATTCAGGCCAGGACATGGACTAACGAGACTTCCTGACTCATCCTGTAAGGGTGTCACGTGTGTGGCCAGACCAGGACTGGTGCTGTTCCTCATTTTCAACACTGAATCACTCCATAGTCAATAGCAACCATCACTTTGGCACATTAGGAGTTATAAAGCGCCAACTTGCAACTGGAGTTAGCTTTTTAGACACGAAGCAGGTGGAGATCTACAATAAAGACAACCTTAATATCGCAAACATTTGCTCCATTTTGTCCACTAGCGACGCTGAGATCATTATTCATGCGTTTGTTACGCCTCGTCTCGATTACTCTAACGTATTATTTTCGGGTCTTCCTATGTCTAGCTTTAAAAGATTACAGTTGGTACAAAATGCAGCTGCTCGACTTTTGACAAGAACAAGAAAGTTGGTCATATTACACATATATTGTATATTTATTTATATACATATATACCTATATATACACCTATACTGGCTCACCTGCACTGTCTTCCTGTGCACTTAAGATGGGACTTTAAGGTTTTACTACTTACATATAAAATACTACACGGTCTAGCTCCATCCTATCTTGCTGATTGTATTGTACCATATGTCCCGGCAAGAAATCTGTGGTCGAAGAACTCCGGCTTATTAGTGATTCCCGGTGCCCAAAAAAAGTCTGCGGGCTATAGAGTGTTTTCTATTCGGGCTCCAGTACTCTGGAATGCCCTCCCGGAAACAGTTGGAGACGTTACCTCAGTAGAAGCATTTAAGTCCCATCTTGAAACTAATTTGTATACTCTAGCCTTTGAATAGACTCCCTTCTAGACCAGTTGATCTGCCGTTTCTTTTATTTTCTCCTCTGCCCCCCTCTCCACTAGGGATGGTCTCCTGCTGGCCCCGCTATGGACTGGACTCTCACTATTATGTTAGATCCACTATGGACTGGACTCTCACTATTATGTTGGATCCACTATGGAGTGGACTTTCACAATATTATGTTAGATCCACTTTGGACTGGACTTTCACGATATTATGTTCGATCCACTATGGACTGGACTATCACACTATTATGTTAGATACACTATGGACTGGACTCTCACTATGTTAGATCCACTATGGACTGGACTCTCACTATTATGTTAGATCCACCTTGGACTGCTCTCTCACTATTATGTTAGATCCATTATGGACTGGACTCCCACTATGTTAGA
The DNA here is from genome assembly GCF_033978795.1 of Nerophis ophidion. Taxonomy (NCBI): domain Eukaryota; kingdom Metazoa; phylum Chordata; class Actinopteri; order Syngnathiformes; family Syngnathidae; genus Nerophis; species Nerophis ophidion. The sequence continues at coordinate 27,003,936 of NC_084637.1, forward strand.
TCCACTATGGACTGGACTCTCACACTATTATATTAGATTCACTATGGACTGGACTATCACTATCATGTTAGATCCACTATGGACTGGACTCTCACACTATTATGTTAGATCCACTATGGACTGGACTCCCACTGTTATGTTAGATCCACTATGGACTGGACTCTCACTATTATGTTAGATCCACTATGAACTGGACTCTAACTATTATGTTAGATCCACTATGAACTGGACTCTCACACTATTATGTTAGCTCCACTATGGACTGGACTCTCACACTATTATGTTAGATCCACTATGGACTGGACTCTCACTATTATGTTAGATCCACTATGGACTGGACTTTCACAATTCTTATGTGAGATCCACTATGGACTGGACTTTCACAAATATTAAGTTAGATCTACTATGGACTGGACTTTCACAAATATTAAGTTAGATCCACTATGGACTGGACTCGATGTCCAAAACCTGTAGATATTATAACCTGACTGGGCCGTCACACTGTTTACATGGAGGAAAAGGAGACGTGACGACAGGCTGTCCTCCCTCAAGTCCGCATGGACCTGGAGGGGGCGTGCCTTTTAATTATTGTTGTGCTGCTGGTTATCGGGAAAATGGTTGTCCCGGAAGATTTTCGGCAGAGGCACTGAAATTCGGGAGTCTCCCGGAAAATTTGGCACGGTTGGCAAGTATGGTACCCACTCAACTAATTAGAAAATCATGCAAAGTTTTGTTTCTTCCAGCAACAAGTGTTGTGGCACGCTCGCGGTCTGCGTCTTCCTCTGCGGTAGTTCCGCCCAGGGGGCCCGCTGGCCACGCAGTGTCAAGCCTGCACTCATTTTTCAATCTGCTCACCTGGAATTGATGAGGGCGAGATGCTTAAAATACCAGTTAAAAGACCCAAGGATCCTCGCGGAAAACTTAGTTTTCATTTGACGTACAGAAAGCGATCATCCTGCTTTATGCAATCCTGCTCTCCCTGTCTTCTGCCTCTCCGTGTTCTCAGTGTGTTTTCTTGTGTTGCCCCCGCAGTACCCTCGGTCGCCTGGAAAGAAAGTTGTGCGTCTCTCTTTTCCCCGCATCTCCCTCTGGACTCTGACTGCCTCCCTCAATCCTCGACCCCCGCTTTGGACTCGCCCGCAGTACCCTCCGTCGCCTGGAAAGAAAGTTTTGCGTCTCTCTTTTCCCCGTATCTCCCTCTGGACTCTGACTGCCTCCCTCAATCCTCGACCCCCACTTTGGACTCGCCCGCAGTACCCTCCGTCGCCTGGAAAGAAAGTTGTGCATCTCTCTTTTCCCCGCATCTCCCTCTGGACTCTGACTGCCTCCCTCAATCCTTGATCCCCACTTTGGACTCGCCCGCACTACCCTCCGTCGCCTGGAAAGAAAGTTGTGCGTCTCTCTTTTCCCCGCATCTCCCTCTGGACTCTGACTGCCTCCCTCAATCCTCGACCCCCACTTTGGACTCGCCCGCAGTACCCTCCGTCGCCTGGAAAGAAAGTTGTGCGTCTCTCTTTTCCCCGCATCTCCCTCTGGACTCTGACTGCCTCCCTCAATCCTCGACCCCCACTTTGGACTCGCCCGCAGTACCCTCCGTCGCCTGGAAAGAAAGTTGTGCGTCTCTCTTTTCCCCGCATCTCCCTCTGGACTCTGACTGCCTCCCTCAATCCTTGATCCCCACTTTGGACTCGCCCGCACTACCCTCCGTTGCCTGGAAAGAAAGTTGTGCATCTCTCTTTTCCCCGCATCTCCCTCTGGACTCTGACTGCCTCCCTCAATCCTCGACCCCCACTTTGGACTCGCCCGCAGTACCCTCCGTCGCCTGGAAAGAAAGTTTTGCGTCTCTCTTTTCCCCGTATCTCCCTCTGGACTCTGACTGCCTCCCTCAATCCTCGACCCCCACTTTGGACTCGCCCGCAGTACCCTCCGTCGCCTGGAAAGAAAGTTTTGCGTCTCTCTTTTCCCCGTATCTCCCTCTGGACTCTGACTGCCTCCCTCAATCCACGACCCCCACTTTGGACTCGCCCGCAGTACCCTCCGTCGCCTGGAAAGAAAGTTGTGCGTCTCTCTTTTCCCCGCATCTCCCTCTGGACTCTGACTGCCTCCCTCAATCCTCGACCCCCACTTTGGACTCGCCCGCAGTACCCTCCGTCGCCTGGAAAGAAAGTTGTGCGTCTCTCTTTTCCCCGCATCTCCCTCTGGACTCTGACTGCCTCCCTCAATCCTCGACCCCCACTTTGGACTCGCCCGCAGTACCCTCCGTCGCCTGGAAAGAAAGTTGTGCGTCTCTCTTTTCCCCGCATCTCCCTCTGGACTCTGACTGCCTCCCTCAATCCTCGACCCCCACTTTGGACTCGCCCGCACTACCCTCCGTCGCCTGGAAAGAAAGTTTTGCGTCTCTCTTTTCCCCGTATCTCCCTCTGGACTCTGACTGCCTCCCTCAATCCTCGACCCCCACTTTGGACTCGCCCGCAGTACCCTCCGTCGCCTGGAAAGAAAGTTGTGCATCTCTCTTTTCCCCGCATCTCCCTCTGGACTCTGACTGCCTCCCTCAATCCTCGACCCCCACTTTGGACTCTGACCTCTTGACGCCCCTCTCATCCCCACGGACCCCCCCTGGGGAGGTGTTTAGGGCACGTCCAACCGGTAGGAGGCCACGGGGAAGACCCAGGACACGTTGGGAAGACTGTCTCCCCGGGAAGAGCTGGACGAAGTGGCTGGGGAGAGGAAACTCTGGGCTTCCCTACTTAGGCTGCTACCCCCGCGACCAGACCTCGAATAAGCGGAAGGAGATGGAGATGGAGGTTGAAAAGTCGGCCGCCAGATCTGGTTCGTAGGCATACCCCTTCTGATGCAGTCCGAAAAGATTTTTTTGATGAGCAGGGCAAAGAAGATCCCAAAAAGGGTAGAAGCAAGGACGCAAACTTGCTTGACTCCGCTCTTAATGACACTGATATGATTCAAACCATAACAAAAGGAAATAATTAACATAATTAAAGCATCAAAATATGTGAACTAATAAGAACTGTTAGAATTACATGTCACAATACTGAAAATACTGAACAGAAGCTTTCAATATTGACCGTCACTGTTGTACATTGCCTCAATGATACAAAGTTGAAGATCTTGTTTGGAGAATCGATATTGGTATCGATATTTTGGTATCAGTCCGCACATCTTCATCTCCCCGTCAACGATCAGTCGGAGCTCTTAACGTGCTTTCAAGGTCCGCGGGTGACATAAGGGACTTGTTTCAACGTGACGCTCGGCCTCCTAATCCCCGCTAACCACCTTACACCTCCCTCTAAACCGTACACCACTCGCATCGCTCCTTCTTTCGGCGGTAAAACGCCGACAAACGTCTTCGTTTGGCAGGGGGAGGTTAAACAAATGCTCAGCAAGACTTACGACGCAACTGTAGTACGCAAAAAAAAAAAAATTCTATATCCAAACACAATGTTACTGTTCAAACGATGTGTACTGTTACAGAGAACAGTATGAAAGATACCCGTTTAATGATTACTTGGACCTACTGCGCTACTGTATTTCAATTCCTGGTGGTCGTCGGAGAGAAAAATTGTTTCCCAGGTAGAACATATGGAGCGGTATAGCTCGGTTGGTTGAGAAGCCGTACCAGCAACTTGAAGAGTACCGGGTTCGACCCTCGCTTCCGCCATCCGAGTCACTGCCGTTGTGTCCTTGGGCAAGACAACTTTACCCACCTGCTCCCGGTGCCACCCACACCGGTTTAAATGTAACTTAAGATATTGGGTTTTACTATTTACAAAGCCGCGGGCCGAGGTTGAACAAATTAATCCTTTAATAGGGACCAAGCAAGGCTTTTATAACTTTATAGTGACATGCAAAATCGAGTTTAAAATAATAATAATTTAAAAATATCAATGGCATATCAAATCAAATAAAAATACAAATTGAATGTGTATGTATGTGATTATGTGTGTAAGTGTATGTATGTGTGTGTGTGTATATATATATATATATATATATATATATATATATACATATATATATATATATATATATATATATATATATATATATATATATATATATATATATATATACATATACACACACACACAGATGTGTGTATGTATATATATGTGTATATATATATATATATATATATATATATATATACATACACACACACACACACATATGTATATGTATGTATATATATATATGTATGTGTATATGTATGTATATATATATATATATATATATATATATATATATATATATATATATACATATGTGTATATGTATGTATATATATATATATATATATAAATTGTATATATGTGTGTGTGCATATGTATATATGTAAGTGTGTGTGAATTTAAATGTATTATATATAGATAACATATAGCATCTATGCAGCAACCACTGAACTGAATTATGTTATATATATTAGTTTATTATATATTGTAAATATATATTGTATATGTATAGGGGTGGGATCTAATAATTTTACTTCTTCCCACTCCCTTTTGAGCCAATCTTGACATCTACAAAAGATTAGTCACATGTAATGTTTTCAATGTAGGTGTAAAAATAATGTATTTGTATATTTCTTTTGTATTTTATGTCATTCTCTTGTTTTCTTTGCATGGCTCAAAATAAACCATTCATTCATTCAATGTCTCTTTTCGGCGGCGGGTTTGAGTTGGAGCTGGGTTTGGTGGTAGCGGGGGGTGTATATTGTAGCGTCCCGGAAGAGTTAGTGATGCAAGGGGTTCTGGGTATTTGTTCGGTTGTGTTTATGTTGTGTTACGGTGCGGATGTTCTGCCGAAATGTGTTTGTCATTCTTGTTTGCTGTGGGTTCACTGTGTGGCGTATATTTGTAAAAGTGTTAAAGTTGTTTATACGGCCACCCTCAGTGTGACCTGTATGGCTGTTGACCAAGTATGCCTTGCATACACTTGTGTGTGTGTGTACGAGCCGCATATATTATGTGAGTCGGCCGGCACGCTGTGTGTATGGAGGAAAAGCGGACGTGGCGACATGGAGAGAACGCCAAAGGCAGTGCTTTTACGGCCCGCCCCCAATATTCGAGAAATTCGAAAGGGGCACTGAACTTCAGGAGTGTCCCGGGAAAATCGGGAGGGTTGACGAGTATGAGTATTAGCGGTGAATGCGGTGTTACAGCAGCGGGCCAGCTCTAATGTTAATTTGATATTGCCTCAAGGGCCAAATGAAATTACACGGCGGGCCAGAGTTTGACACCCATGCTCTAGAGAAAAGCGCTATATAAATATAATTCACTTCACTTCACAACATGGTGAAAAAAGTTTGATGCAAAGTGAGAGTATTTAAGAATAAAAATTATTTGAATGTTATTTGTACAAATTGTATCGATGCTCAATTCACCCTTAGTGACATTGCAATGTTTACTTCACACAACAACAACAACAACAACAACAACACTCACAGTTTTAGGAATCATGGTCCAAACGGGATTTGTTTTTTCTCCCCCAGGAAAAAGCCGTCGATCGGTCCAAAAAGTCTTCCCGGCAAGTTTTTTTTTATTTATTCGGCCAAGTACTCGAGGTACTGCGGCACTCCGCTTCTTCAGCTCCCAGATTAAAATGGCAGCCGCTAATCGGTAACATGGAGGAAGGAGGGAGACGGGCGGGAGGTGAAGGAGGAGACGAGAGGAGGGAGGCTAAGGATAGAAAGAAAAGCCTGCTTAAGAAGCTGTGTGCGGAGGGGGGGGGGGGGAGGTTGCCATGGTGAGGACAAGACAAATGACGCTCTCATGTCCTTGACACCTGACAGGATGTCCTTTTTTTAACAGTTGGGTGTAGTAAAGGGTTGTTCCCATACCGATATTTTGGTATCAAAATGTATTTCGATACTTTTCTAAATAAAGGGGAACACAAAAAAATGTCATTATTGACTTTATTTTAACCAAAAATCTTGGGGTACATTAAACACATGTTTATTATTGCAAGTTTGTCCTTAAATAAAATAGTGGACAAACAAGACTAATTGTCTTTTAGTAGTAAGTAAACGAACAAAGGCTCCGAATTAGTTAGGCATCGAACAAACGGAATCTCATTTGGACAAAATTGAAGAAGAACAACATAGCAACCACTAGGGGTGTAACGGTACACAAAAATTTTGGTTTGGTTTAGAGGTCACGGTTCAGTTCATTTTCGGTACAGTAAGAAAATAACAAAATATACATTTTTTGGGTTATTTATTAACCAAATTTGTTAACAATGGCTTTATCCTTTTAACATTGGGATCACTATAATAATTCTGCCCACGTTAATCCACATTAAACTAAAGTTTTTGCTTTGATTAAATAAAATGACAAAAGCTTTCCTCTACATATAAAAAGTGCAACATTAAACAGTTTCAAGTCAACTCATCTTGCTTGATTTATTACAGCATTTGGGAAGCCTGTAGTTGACTTTTATTATGTAAATGTTATATTTTTGTCAACATGTGATAGCAGGGACCCTGCTATTCAAAACTAGGCTGCTACATCAGTGGTCCCCAACCACCGGGCCGCAGCCCGGTACCGGGCCCTGGCCCGACTGGTACCGGGCCACAGAAGAATTTTTAATAAATTTTTATTTAAAAAAAACAAAAATAAAAAATGTTTTTTTTTTTATTAAATCAACATAAAAAACACAATATACACTTGCAATTAGTGCACCAACCACAAAAACCTCCCTTTTTCATGACAAAAACTTCCCTTTTTCATGACAAAGGAAAAAAAATAAAAATAAAAATAAAAAACAAAATAGTAATAATTTGTCCCCCCCCGGGACAAATTATTAAGCTTTGACCGGTCCGCGGATACAAAAAGGTTGGGGACCACTGTGCTACATTACTAACGATTAATGTAACTATAGCTGAAAAAAATAGTAGTATTGTAATAGGAGAGACTATTCATCTCTGAACACCATGGAGTTCATGTTAAATAACTGACAGGGCTTTGCTGCCCCTAACACACACACACACACACACACACACACACACACACACACACACACACACACACACACACACACACACACACACACCAAAATGAGCTAACGTTACGCTAAAAGCTAATTAGCCTTCACCTCAAGCCAGAACTGCAGTTTAAGTTTCTAGAAGGTCAACGGGCTCATAGTGATGTTAGTAGTAATTGCGACTGGGATGTGTTTTTTATCATTTGGGGAGAGTACGCTGTCCGCTGCTCACCTGCTAAACGCATATCTGCTCGACGTTGAAGCATTGACTACATCGCTCTGAATACGCACTGCTGATTGGCTTTGTATGTGACCAATCAGATGGTTGTGTGGGTGGGACAATGCTGAGACAGAGGCAGAAAGCAGAGCAGCTTTATTAGCTTACAAACTCGTTCGGTACACCTTCGAACCGAACCGAAACCCCCGTACCGAAACGGTTCAATACAAATACACGTACCGTTACACTCAAAGTGGAGTACACACAAACACAATCAACCTGTTGTTGTCCCGCTGTTGCCTCTTCCAACTAGGGTTGTGCGGTATACCGGTTCTAGTATAGTATCACAGTACTAATGAATCAAAAACGGTACTGAACTCTGTTTCAAAAGTACCGGTTCCCCATTTTTTTTAAATGTATTACGGCGTGTCGTCACGTCGTGACATTTTTGATTTTTATTAAGCATCCCCATTAGCTGGTTGCCACAACAACCCACTAGTCTTCCTGGCGTCCACAACTCAATACAATTACTGGTTTTAGGAGCAGAGGAGCATGTTCGGCAGCGCACAATCACGGAGTACTTACAAGCAAACAGTGTGTAGACAGAAAAGGGAGAACGGACGCATTTTGGCTTAAAAACTTACAATAACACTGAAAGGCCCTCAGGAAGAGATGCTTTAACAATTATGAGACAAAATTGTGTCAGTCATGATTTCTTTTTTCATGCTCGAAATAAGAAATTATTACTTTAAAAAAGTAGTTTTATAATTGTGATTGTTGGCGACGGAGCTTTGCAACAGCTGATATTTTAGTTTCTGTCATGATCTGTGGTCTAGATCAGACCTGGGCAAATTAAGGCCCCGGGGGGCCACATGCGTCCAGTTGAGCTTTTCCATCTGGCCCGCCGGACATTCCCAAATAAATTTTTTAGATCTTTAAGATGGAAAGTGTAGCTGCCATTATAATGTACCGTCATGTTTTCTAATGACCGTAAGTCTTGAACTATACAAAGTATTTCAATGCTTAGAATCTGCGCTTATGGATGATATAACAGTTATTATGGTCATCTACAAACCCCGTTTCCATATGAGTTGGGAAATTGTGTTAGATGTAAATATAAACGGAATACAATGATTTACAAATCATTTTCAATCCACATTCAATTGAATGCACTACAAAGACAAGATATTTGATGTTCCAACTCAAAAACTTATTTTTTTTTTGGCAAATAATAATTAACTTAGAATTTCATGGCTGCAACACCTGACAAAGTAGTTGGGAAAGGGCATGTTCACCACTGTGTTACATCACCTTGTCTTTTAACGACACTCAATAAATGTTTGGGAACTGAGGAAACTAATTGTTGAAGCTTTGAAAGTGGAATTATTTCCCCTTCTTGTTTTATGTAGAGCTTTAGTCGTTCAACAGTCGTATTTTACGCTTCATAATGCGCCACACATTTTCCATGGGAGACAGGTCTGGACTGCAGGCGGGCCAGGAAAGTACCCGCACTCTTTTTTTACGAAGCCACGCTGTTGTAACACGTGATGAATGTGGCTTGGTATTGTCTTGCTGAAATAAGCAGGGGCGTCCATGATAAAGTTGGTTGGATGACAACATATGTTGCTCCAAAACCTGTATGGACCTTTCAGCATTAATGGTGCCTTCACAGATGTGTAAGTTACCCATGCCTTGGGCACTAATGTACCCCCATACCATCACAGATGCTGGCTTTTGAACTTTGCGTCGATAACAGTCTGGGTGGTTCGCTTCCCCTTTGGTCCGGATGACACGATGTCGAATATTTCCAAAAACCATTTGAAATGTGGACTCGTCAGACCACAGAACACTTTTCCACTTTGCATCAGTCCATCTTAGATGATCTCGGGCCCAGAGAAGCCGGCGGAGTTTCTGGATGTTGTTGATAAATGACTTTTGCTTTGCATAGTAGAGCTTTAACTTGCACTTACAGATGTTGCGACGAACTGTATTTAGTGACAGCAGTTTTCTGAAGTGTTCCTGAGGCCATGTGGTGATATCCTTTAGAGATTGATGTCGGTTTTTGATACAGTGCCGTCTGGGGGATCGAATGTTGGTTTCCGGCCATGCCACTTATGTGGAGTAATTTCTCCAGATTCTCTGAACCTTTTGATGAGTTTACAGACCGTTGATGTTGAAATCCCTACATTTCTTGCAATTACACTTTGAGAAACGTTGTTCTTAAACTGTTTGACTATTTCCTCACGTAGTTGTGGACAAAGGGGTGTACCTCGCCCCATCCTTTCTTGTGAAAGACTGAGCATTTTTTGGGAAGCTGTTTTTATACACAATCATGGCACCCACCTGTTCCCAATTAGCCTGCACACCTGTGGGATGTTCCAAATAAGTGTTTGATGAGCATTCCTCAACATTATCAGTATTTATTGCCACCTTTCCCAACTTCTTTGTCTAGAGTTAATGATTATTTGCAAAAAAAAATGTTTATCAGTTTGAACATCAAATATGTGGTCTTTGTAGCATATTCAACGGAATATGGGTTGAAAATGATTTGCAAATCATTGTATTCTGTTTATATTTACATCTAACACAATTTCCCAACTCATATGGAAACAGGGTTTGTACTTCGTTGACTTGTAGTCAAGATTAAATCCTGTTTTTCCGTTTGTTCCCAACTTCTACGGTCAACAATGCGTTGCATCGTCAATGGAAAAAAAAACACGATTCGGAATTGGATCGTCTTACGTTCTCTCTCTCAGCAAAGAATCGCAGCTGAGATACGTCAAGCGGACAGAGCGTAAAAGCGGAAGTGGAGCAATAAAGCCCTTCAAATTAAGGCGTAAGTAGCTGTCAAAGTAAGTAACCAAATATTTGGAAGTTATGGTTTGATTAATAATTCCGCCCATCAAAGCCTTTTACTGTGAAAAGCCAACATTATTCACTTATTTTGGATTGATTTAATCTAAAAAAAAAAAAATAAATAAATGTTTCTTCAGGAGGGAGGAGATGAGGAGGGTGGCAAGAAGTTAAAAGAGGATTACACTTTTGTGCACCATCTGTGACCCTTTAGACTACAATCTTTTTTTTTTTTTTACAATCATTCCAAACAATATAAATCACCAGAATCCTAATCAATTTGTCATGATCTGTGGTTTACAACATTATTTTTTTTTTTTGGTTATGTTCTGTTGGTTTTTGGACTCCATTAGTTCCTGTTTTTGTGCACTCTTGTTTGTTTTGGTTTCCATGACTACTCATTAGTTTCACCTGCCTTATGCACCCACCTGTCCCAATCAAGAGACTATTATTTAAGCCTGTTTTCTTCAGTTAGTCGTCCTGGCGACATTACTCTGGTTCTGCTCTGCTCATGCTGCTCTTTTCTGGCCACAGTAAACATACTTGCCAACCCTCCCGGATTTTCCAGGAGACTCCCGAAATTCAGCGCGTCTCCCGAAAACCTCCAAGGACGAAATTCAGGCGGAGCTGGAGGCAACGCCCCCTCCAGCTCCTTCCGGACGTGAGTTAGGACAGCCTGTTTTCACGTCCGCTTTCCCACGTTATAAACAGCGTGTCTGCCCAATGACCTTATAACTGTAGAATGATCGAGGGTGAGTTCTTGGTTTCTTATGTGGGTTTATTGTTAGGCAGTTTCATTAACGTCCTCCCAGCGCGGTAACAACACACAACAACAGCAGTCATGTTTTCGTCTACCGTAAAGCAGTTAGTCTGCCGTAAATAGCAATGTTGTGACACTCTTAAACAGGACAATACTGCCATCTACTGTACATGCATATGGTTGGAAAAATTGTGACAGAGAATAGAACAAGGATGGACAATTTAACCCTTAACTCAGCAATGAGTAGATGAGTGTTATGTGTGTGTATAAGTGTAAATACATGAACACTGAAATTCAACTTGACTTGGTGAATTGTAGCTGCAAATATACTCCTCCCCTCTTAAGCACCAACCCCCGCCCCACCCAAGGCCACGCCCCCCACCCTCCGAAATCGGAGGTCTCAAGGTTGGCAAGTATAACAGTAAGTGTTGTTTATTTTATGTCCATAGTTTACGTTAAAGTGTTGATTTTGTTCCCTGCGCCAAGTTTGTGCCTTCGCCCTGTGAGCGTCTTTTGTTTGTACTCCTTTCTGAGTTATAGTCGAGATTAAACCATGTTTTTACCTTCAAGCCATGTCCGGTCTAGTCCGTTTGCATCCCGGGAGAACAAATCTCGCGGCAAGCAGCGTTAAAAATCCACGTGACGACAGTTTCAAGCATGTTTTACTCAATATAGTTCATCAAATCTCAGCAACAAGCTGTAATATCTGACTGAGATCATTTATTTATTTTATTTATTTATTTTTATTTATTTCGGCAATCTTCACATAAAACAAAGAACAAAAAAAAAACAAAAAAACACTCATTTGAGCAATGATTGAGCCGAAAGTGTGTAGGTTGAAGCAACGCTTATATAAACCTACCCCATCACAATAAGAACAAGGTTCAAAATATATAAAATCTAAAACAAGCTTCACTTTTATTACTTTTTTTTTAAACAATATAAAAGCAACATATATGTAGCACACGTCTCGTCTCATATACACAGTAATACATTTAAATCAAACATATACATTTGTACACTTATATATATATATATATATATATATGTGTATATATATATATATATTATATATACACAATTTATTTAAATTCCATATAAAGTGGTAATATATACATTTTAATATAACCTATATTTATAATTATGAAATCATAATTTGTATTTATATACATATATATTATTGTCTTTCTAAAACAATGTTTGCTCTTCTTTCTTATATTTACTGATGATAAATGATTTAAAAAGCTTTTTAAACTGGTCTATGTTGGTGCTGTGTTTTATGTCATCCTTTAAACAGTTCCATATTTTAACCCCTGCTATTGTTATACTCATTCGTTTCTGCGTTGTTCTACAATATTGGATCTTAAAAAGTAGTTCTCCTCTTAAATTATAATTCCCTTCTCTCTGTAAAAATCTTCTCTTTAGGATCCAAAACCCTTAAAACAAGTCAAAGACACAAACACAAGCCTGGGCAATTATTCTGAATCAGGGGCCACATTTAGAGAAGAAAATGTGTCTGGGGGCCGGTATATCTATTTTTATGAACACTAATACAAAACTTCACAATAATGTCTGATTGAATGTTAAAAACGTTATGACAGACCGCCTTAGAAAACGTAATGGAATTTTTAATTTTTCTATGAAGAATAAAACGCTGAATATTGACAAGATATAAACGTCACTCCCCCTTTCGATCGACATATTTTACAATCAAGTGAAACGCAACAAAAGATGCAACAAACAGTGAAATATGAACGCGAAAGGTACACAATAAACCCACCTACAATCTGATATAGATATATAGTACTTTATTGATTCCTTCATGAGTCAAAGTACTATCTATATCAAAATATGTCAATCAAAAGGGGGCGTGACATTCATATTTTGTCAATATTCAGTGTTTTATCACTAAGCTTTAGAGCTTTTTTGGGAAAAGCTGCTTCCGCGTCTGCGGAAACGCTTCCCGCCCACACTGTGTGGTGCCTTGTCTGAGCTGCTGTGACGTAGATTACTATCGTAATACGAACATCAGACCCCCTTTCGATCGACATATTTTACAATCAAGTGAAACGCAACAAAAATGCAACAAGCAGTGAAATATGAACGCGAAGGGTAGAAAATAAACCCAGCTACCATCTGATATAGATCAATCAATCAATCAATCAATGTTTATTTATATAGCCCCAAATCACAAATGTCTCAAAGGACTGCACAAATCATTACGACTACGACATCCTCGGAAGAACCCACAAATAGTACTTAATTGACTCCTGAAGGAATCTATAAAGTACTATCTATTAGAGATGGGTTGATGAGGCATTTCGACACACTGCAAAACTGTATTGATGCTGTGTCACTAAATACTGACATCTGCTGGACATTAAAAATCCCTGCAGGCAACCTATGGGCCGACTCAAATGACACTGATTTTAAGACCTAGTACAGGGGTCACCAACAGGTAGCCCGTAAGGACCAGATGAGTCGCCCGCTGGCCTGTTCTAAAAATAGCTCAAATAGCAGCACTTACCAGTGAGCTGCCTCTATTTTTTAAATTGTATTTATTTACTAGCAAGCTGGTCTCGCTTTGCTCGACATTTTTAATTCTAAGAGAGACAAAACTCAAATAGAATTTGAAAATCCAAGACAATATTTTAAAGACTTGGTCTTCACTTGTTTGAATAAATTCTTTTTTTTTTTTTACTTTGCTTCTTACAACTTACAGAAATACAATTTTAGAGAAAAAATACAACCTTAAAAACGATTTTGGGATTTTTAAACACATATACATTTTTACCTTTTAAATTCCTTCCTATTCTTTCCTGACAATTTAAATCAATGTTCAAGTATTTTTTTTTATTGTAAAGAATAATAAATACATTTGAATTTAATTCTTCATTTTAGCTTCTGTTTTTTCGACGAAGAATATTTGTGAAATATTTCTTCAAACTTATTATGATTAAAATTCAAAAAAATTATTCAGACAAATCAAAAAAATCTTTAGAATCAAATTTAAATCTTATTTCAAAGTCTTTTGAATTTATTTAAAAAATGTTGTTCTGGAAAATCTAGAAGAAATAATGATTTGTCTTTGTTAGAAATATAGTTTGGTCCAATTTGTTATATATTCTAACAACGTGCAGATTGGATTTTAACCTATTTAAAACATGTCATCAAAATTCTAAAATTAATCTTAATCAGGAAAAATTACTAATGATGTTCCAGAAATTCTTTCATAAAAAATGTATCAAAAAGATTCGAATTAGCTAGTTTTTCTCTTCTTTTTTTCGGTTGAATTTAGAATTTTAAAGAGTCGAAATTGAAGATAAACTACGTTTCAAAATTTTATTTAAATGTTTTCCCTGTTTTCTTCTCTTTTAAACCGTTCAATGAGGTGTTTTTTTTTCATCATTCATTCTCTACAAAAAACCTTCCGTAAAAGGAAAAAAAATGTACGACGGAATGACAGACAGAAATAACCTTTATATATATATATATATATATATATATATATATATATATATATATATATATATATATATACATTTTTTTATTAAAGGTAAATTGAGGGATGTGGCCACCCGTGGCCACACCCCTCCGACTTTCAGGTTGTACAGTTAAAACCATATAATCTCACTAAAACACTAGTAACAGACTATGCAGATAAGGGGTTTTCCAGAATTATCCTAGTAAATGTGTCCAATAACATCTGAATCGCTCTCACTGCCCTCGTCTTTTTTTTCTTTTTTTTTTTCTAGTCCTTCACTCTCACTTTCCTCATCCAGAAATCTTTCATCCTCGCTCAAAATAAAGGGGGAATCGTCACTTTCTCGGTCCGAATCGCTCTCGCTGCTGGTGGCCATGATTGTAAACGACGTGAGGATGTGAGGAGCTCCACAACCTGTGACGTCACGCGCACATCGTCTGCTACTTCCGGTACAGCCAAGGCTTTTTTATTAGCGACTAAAAGTCGCGAACTTTATCGTGGATGTTCTCTACTAAATCCTTTCAGCAAAAATATGGCGATATCGCGAAATGATCAAGTATGACACATAAAATGGACCTGCTATCCCTGTTTAAATAAGAAAATCGAATTTCAGTAGGCCTTTAGAGTTAAGTTGAACTATGAACGACTTCCTTTGACCAAAAACACGTTTCTTTGAGTGCTCAATGATTTCTTTTTTTTTTTTTTTCCCAGACTCTCCGGCCCTGGGGTCAAGAACAAAGCAGATAGGATTATTGGAGCTCCTCATGCGTCTCTAGCTGTGTCAGCACAAATCCCGACAAAGGAGTATTGGTAACTACTGTAGTTTAAGAACAGAAAAGGAGAAAAAAAAAGGTTGGTCTTACTGATACGGAGATGTCCTAACTTCTACCTTGCATCGTCAATGGAGTAAAAACAAGATCTGGGATTGGAGCGTCGCTCGTTCTCTCTCAG
>NC_084637.1:27024193-27034193 GCF_033978795.1 Nerophis ophidion
ACGCCGGTGACAAATGTTGCCTTTGAGCTAATGAATGAACAAATGTCCCCGCAGTAATGAAGATGGAATCTGCGTGTCACTTTAGAACCTTGTCCAGGTGATTAGATCTGGAGAGCAGTCCGGGTCTTACGTGACTAAACCAATGTTCACGCATGCGTGTAACTCACAAGCGGAGCACTGCAATAGTTTTAATAATAATAATACTAATAATAGTGGGGTTTTTTAGTACATTCTTCACATTCGCGTCTTGTTCCGCGCACGCAGCGATTCTACGTGCTCCTATGCAAACAAACAGCAGGACACGTTGAAAATGGAAAAGTGAATGTCTGATGTTGTCCACCAGGTGGGGATGTAGGCAAACAAATTGGAACCAATAGTCCTGTCTTTTTGACGGTCCTATAGGACAGTGGTCCCCAACATTTTTGTATCCGCAGACCGGTCAACGCTTAATATTTTGTCCCGCGGCCCAGGTGGGAGGGTAAGGGGGGGTGTCCTTATTTTTTTTTTTTTTCTTTGTCATGAAAAAGCGACGTTTTTGTCATGAAAATGGGAGGTTTTTGTAGTTGGTGCACTAATTGTAAGAGTATTGTGTGTTTTTTATGTTGATTTAATAAAATAAAATAAAAATATATATATATATATTTATTTATTTTTATTATTTTTTTTTTTTTAATAAAAATTAATAAAAAATTATTTTGCGACCCGGTACCAATCGGGCCACGGCCCGGTACGGGGCCGCGGCCCGGTGGTTGAGGACCACTGCTGTAGGATGTTTATTTTTGATATTAAAAATTTAAATTGTTTTGCATTAAAAAAATGAATAAGATAAATTATGTATGTATGTGTTTATATATATATATATATATATATATATATATATATATATATATATATATATATATATTCTTTGCGGAACTTTGCAGAATTCTACAGAACTCAGCAAACACATTTGGAACCTCAAAGACAATAATGTTGAATATTCAATAACATGGCAATTTCTTGCATCCAGCACACCTTACAATAGTGGTAATAAAAGATGCAACCTATGCTTAAAAGAGAAACTGTTTATTATATATCATCCAGATCTATCATCCCTCAACAAGCGCAGTGAAATCATTTCAACATGCCGCCACAGACGGAAACACCTCCTAAGTAACACATGAGCCAATCACCACAACCTACGCCTGCCTGTACCCACCCACTCTGTGCCCTATATAAACCATTGTATGTGAATGCTTCCATTAAAAATCTCCTGATGATTGAGGGAACCCCTCATGAAACAGTTCTGTAGAGATGAAGTAGTCTTGTGATTTTTCCCACACCTACATATATATATATATATGTATATGTGTGTGTATATATATATATATATATATATATATATATCCATTTCCTACCGCTTTTCCCTTACGGGGTTGCACTTTACTGACTATACAGGAAATACAATTGTTGTAAAAATGTTTCCGCCATCGTCGAGCCCCTACATAAATATAATAGTACAAATCAAGAAATAGTGAACTTCAAGTTCTTAACGAAACCATGAATGCACTTTTCTGTCCTCGCATGGGCGCTGTCACCCCAAATTTCTCCCCCCATTTACTTCCGGGGTCATGATTATTACAGATGTTTTGTTAACGCTATATTATAAAAATATAACGCTATATTATAAAAATACAGACGTTTTGTTAACGCTATATAATTTAAAAAAAATAAAAAACAATTTACAAACACAAGCTATGGGATGACATAAGAGGAAACGTGACCCCGGAAGTAAATGCGTCATCCCATAGCTTGTGTTTGTAAATTGTTTTTTTATTTTTTTTACAATGTGGCATTAACAAAATGTCTGTATTTTTCTAATATAGTGTTATATTTTTATAATATAGCGTTAACAATACGTCTGTATTAATCATAACCCTGGAAGTAAATGGGGGGGAAGGTTTTTGTAGGGGGGAAGAAATTTGGCGTGACAACGCATTCCTCTCTTTTTATCGTGGATGGAAGTAGGAAGGAGTGTCCAACACACATAAAGAGACAGGTGTCACAGCAATTATTGCAGTAGGAGGGACAACAGAACAATGGTTCCACGTTGACCAAACATCCAACAACCTTCAGGTATTTACATGTAACTTACATACTTTGTGTAATTATAACAATATTAAAACATTAGAAAATACATTATTTACATGACATGATTGACCTCGTTACATACATACAACTCATCATATTCATTCAACCACACAATGGCAATTGGAGCTCGCTTTGTCACATCCAGGACGCCTTCCAATGAGCACTTATCTGTGTGCTCTAATGAGCGCACTTCCAAGAGCCCGCCAGCTGCAATCAATCACCAGCAATCAGCGCACCTGCGGGTGATCAGAGGACCGCCTTCATCAGCCTGCACAACTGGCTATCCCGTGCCGGAACGTAACTACCCGTCTTGTATGGTAAGCCGTATTCCAAGCTACGTGCAATCCTGCTCTGTGTTTTCTCCCCCCGTCTTAATTGATTGTCTCGTGTCCTCCTTGTCGCTCCAACAGCAGACCTCCGTTCCTTGTGTGTCTTGTCTTTTCCTTGTTCCCTCTGCTTCCCTGACTGCCTCTTGGATCTCCACCTCCCGCTTGGACACGGACCTTCTACGCCTCGACTTCCTGCCTGTCTCACGGACCTCCGAGCTTGTCTTGTCTCCCTTGATCCCCTGCCTCTCGCTCAACACGACAGGTAACACTAAACGGTTAATCACCACACATAGACGCACTCGTGTACACTTTTGGATTTAGTCATAATCAATCCATCCATCCATCTTCTTCCGCTTATACGAGGTCGGGTCTCGGGCAGCCTATAGGGAAACCCAGCCTTTCCTCTCCCCAGCCACTTCGTCCAGCTCTTCTTGAGGGATCCCGAGGCGTTCCCAGTCCAGCCAGGAGAAATAGTCTTCCCAACATGTCCTGGGTCTTGCGCATGGCCTCCTACTGGTCGGACGTGCCCTAAACAACTTCTTAGGGAGGAGTTTGGATGGCATCCTGACCAGATGCCCGAATCACCTCATCTGGCTCCTCTCTACGGATGACAGAGCTTCTCACCCTATCTCTAAGGGAGAGCCCCGCCACACGGCGGAGGAAACTCATTTTGGCCGTTTGTACCCGTGATCTTGTCCTTTCGGTCATGACCCAAAGCTCATGACCATAGGTGAGGATGGGAACGTAGATCGACCGGTAAATTGAGAGCTTTGCCTTCCGGCTCAGCTCCTTCTTCACCACAATGGATCGATACAGCGTCCGCATTACTGAAGACACCGCACCGATCCGCCTGTCGATCTCACGATCCACTCTTCCCTCCAGTGCCGGCCCAAGCCTCCATGGGGCCCTAAGCAAAATTAGATTTTGCGGCTCTGGCAGTGTTGTTTACATGATCCTATTGTCAGCCTGGCATGTCTTTACAAATGAAATGTCATTTATAAAGATATGGGAGTGGCCCAGTTAAGAACATAAATAATACCAATGAATGAACGAATGATGTCCAGAGTGCCAATCCTAATCTTAAAATGTAGAAAACATTCACCTACAAGAGTGGCCTGGGGTTGAACAGTCCAATTGATAAAGCTTTGTATTTACAGTAAAAGTGTTATCTCATCAGTCTTGTACATATCCATCCATCCATTTTCTACCGCTTATTCCCTTTTGGCGTTGCGGTACATATTAGTCTTTAATTACTAGTTTCTATTTTTAGTTAATTGTTCATATTTAATGTTTACTTTGTACAAAGAGAGCGCAGTCTACTGAAGTTAAATTCCATGTGTGTTAAACATAACTGGACAATAAAGCTTATTATTTTTGGTAACAAAAACCTGAAACAGCAAAGTGCAAAAATATTTCGTAGTGCCAAAAAAACAATAAAGTACAACAATAAAATCACTTAAATATATATAAAAAGGAACAAATTCAATTGTACAAAAAACAACATCATTAAATTAAATATCAAGCAAATACTTAAATAATATTGATGAACAGAGTTACCAAAAACAAGGTAACATAACGGTTTATAAACAAATATAAAGTTACTACATATTAAAACTATGTAAATATACATAACGATGTGCAAACTATTTTTGGGGACCCAGGATGGACCGCTCGCCTGTGTATCGGTTGGGGACATCTCTACGCTGCTGATCAGCCTCCGCTTGGGATGGTTTCCTGTGGACGGGACTCTCGCTGCTGTCTTGGATCCGCTTGAACTGAACTCTTGCGGCTGTGTTGGAGCCACTATGGATTGAACTTCCACAGTATCATGTTAGACCCGCTCGACATCCATTGCTTTCGGTCCCTTAGAGGGGGGGTTGCCCACATCTGAGGTCCTCTCCAAGGTTTCTCATAGTCAGCATTGTCACTGGCGTCCCACTGGATGTGAATTCTCCCTGCCCACTGGGTGTGAGTTTTCCTTGCCCTTTTGTGGGTTCTTCCGAGGATGTCGAAGTCGTAATGGTTTGTACAGTCCTTTGAGACATTTGTGATTTAGGGCTATATAAATAAACATTGATTGATTGAAATTCAAAGGGGGTCATCTGTGCTTTAGGGAGTTCTGGAAGGTTCTCCATCTCTGTGGCCAGTGCACTTTTTATTAATTGCTTTTGGGGGGCCCCTGGTGGCCGCGGGGCCCTAAGCAAGCGCTTAGTTTGCTTATGCCTTGGGCACGGCTCTGCTTCCCTCACTCGTGAACAAGACTCCTAGGTACTTGAACTCCTCCACTTGGGGCAGGGTCTCCTCCCAAACCCCGAGATGGCACTCCACCCTTATCCGGGCGAAAACCATGGACTCGGACTTGGAGGTGCTGATTCTCATCCCGGTCGATTCACACTCTGCTGCGAACCGATCCAGTGAGAGCTGAAGATCCTGGCCAGATGAAGCTATCTGACCACATCATCTGCAAAAAGCAGAGACCTAATCCTGTAGCCACTCAACGCCCTGACTGCGCCTAGAAATTCTGTCCATAAAAGTTATGAACAGAATCGGTGACAAAGGGCAGCCTTGGCGGAGTCCAACCCTAACCGACTTACTCTGACACTGATCATACAGGGAGCGGACCACCACAATCAGACAGTCCGATACCCCATACTCTCTGAGCACTCCCCACAGGACTTCCTGGGGTACACGGTCGAAAGCCTTCTCCAAGTCCATGTAGACTGGTTGGGCAAACTCCCATGCAGCCTCAAGGACCCTGCCCAGAGTATAGAGCTAGTCCACAGTTCCACGACCAGGACGAAAACCAAACTGTTCCTGAATCCGAGGTTCGACTATCCGACCTAGCCTCCTCTCCAGTATCATTGTTGTGTTTATTATATATTATGCCGTACGTATCATGCTTTTTTGTATTTTGTTTAGCAGAGGCGTGTAAAAAAGAGAAGAAAAAAAAAATAATTGGGTGACATTCAGTCACCATTGTTTGACCGTGTTTCCGTTTACCTCCACACACACCTGGACCCGGACCAATTTCCCTCGCCAGGGTTGCAAGCAGAATTGGCTTGAATAGATGATGCATGTCCTATTGTCTGCTGCAATAAATTACCCCTCTGTTGTTTTTGCAATGCTGGACCACCGCCAGCTACCTGAATACACGCTGCTTTCTCCGCCTTTGTGTCTGCACTCGGGAAGGGGAAGATATATAAGCGCCGGACTGCTTCCCCTTACAGTAAACGCTGGAGAAAAAAAAATGCGGCGTTTACAACAAAACTATGTCGTAAAGCACATTCGCGACGTTGAGAGCGAGCACATTTGGGGATTTGTTTGCAGCCAAAAAGTCCTGATTGCATCCCCCCCTCCCCTGATTGTATGCAAAATAGTCAACAAGAGCTGTGTCTGAAATTGACCGAGCCTATTTTATGATTTTTTTTCCTCCAGCGCCGCCATCATTTCCCACAACGGTTGTCTTCAACGTGACAGTTTGAAATGAGCAAAAAAAAAAAATAAAGTTAAAACATCTCTATTAATTTGAAATGTTCATTTTTCTTCGCCCTCCGAGTCAAAACTGAGCACTTGATCTTAGTTTGTGACACCAGAACAAAACAATCAGATGGTTTCCAGCAGGGGTGTCGGACTCATTTTAGATGGGGGGCCATACAGGGGAAAAATCGACTCCCAAGTGGGTCGTAATGGTAAAATCACGGCACGATAACTTAAAAATAAAGACAACGTTTAAAGGTTAAACAAGCACATTCTGAAACTGTACAAATCCTAATAAATGGGACGGAATGGCGTAGTGGGTAGAGCGGCCGTGCCAGAAACCTGAGGGTTGCAGGTTCGCTTCCCACCTATTGACATCCAAATCGCTGCCGTTGTGTCCTTGGGCAGGACACGTCACCCTTTGCCCCCGGTGCCGCTCACACTGGTGAATGAATGATGAATGAATGATTGGTGGTGGTCGGAGGGGGCCGTAGGCGCAAACTTGCAGCCACGCTTCCGTCTGTCTACCCCAGGGAAGCTGTGGCTACTGATGTAGCTTACCACCACCAGGTGTGAATGAATGATGGGTTCCCACTTCTCTGTGAGCACTTTGAGTATCTAACGATAGAAAAGCGCGATATAAATCTAATCCATTATTATTATTATTATTATTATAATTGTGAAGAGGTGGAGCCGACGGTCCGACGGCAGGGCGGGGCACACTAAAGCCCTGCCCAAGATGGCGGCGAGGAGACTGAGATGACGACCGAGCGGAGGGGGCGGCGTACCGGGAGTGACGCGGTAATCAGATTCAGGTGCGTGGATCGCACACCGGGACACGATTAATGTATCTCCTCATACTGTATAAAAGGGGAGAAGGAGGAGGGATCGAGGCAGAAAGAGTTGGAGCGTCCGCAGCAGTGGCTGGAGAGAAGCAGACGGTAAGACGTGAGAGACGAGGAGTGGGAGCGACGACGGCGAAAAATACATCTATTATTGAAAAATAAAAGAGTAAAACCTGCTAAAAGAGATGTCCTTCCTGGGTGGTCGGTGGAACCCGCACGACGATGGCAAGAGTCGTTCACAATAATCTTGATCGTTTGTTTTTTTTACACTTACATGTTGCAGTTAATAGTATTCTATCTCTATTTGTCGTTATTTATACTTTCTGACTAAATCATGTGACAGTGTTCATCAGCATACTTGCCAACCCTCCCGAATTTCAGTACCCCTCCATAAAATCTGCCAGGGCAACCAATCTCCCGAATTTCTGCCGATTTCCACCCGGACAACAATATTGGAGGCTTGCCTTTAAGGCACTGCCTTAAAAGTCCTCTCTCACCTGAAAAGGAGACTATTATATATGTCTCCATTATCCATAGGTTTATATATAACCGATAAAGTATGCAGCCACGGAGCTATTTCTCAGCATATGTATATATACGTGTAAGTGTGTGTGTATATATATATATGTATGTATTTGTATGTATATATATGTATATAAATGATAAATGGGTTGTAGTTGTATAGCGCTTTTATACCTTCAAGGTACTCAAAGCGCTTTGACACTACTTCCACATTTACCCATTCACACACACATTCACACACTGATGGAGGGAGCTGCCATGCAAGGCGCCAACCAGCACCCATCAGGAGCAAGAGTGAAGTGTCTTGCTCAGGACACAACGGACGTGACGAAGTTGGTACTAGGTGGGATTTGAACCAGGGACCCTCGGGTTGCGCACGGCCATTCTCCCACTGCACCACGCCGTCCCTTATGTGTGATTTTTTGTGTATATATATATATATATATATGTGTGTGTGTGTCTATATATACGTGTACATGCTAAAATGTGTATATATATATATATATGTATGTGTGTGTATATATATATATATATGTATATGTATGTATGTATGTATGTATATATATATATGTGTATATATATATATATATATATATATATGTGTGTATATATATGTATATATATGTACATACACATATATGTGCGTATATATATGTGTATGTGTATATATATATATATATATATATATATATATATATATATGTGTGTGTGTATAAATAAATGTGTGTGTGTGTATATATATATATATATATATATATATATATATAAATATTCATTTTCTACCGCTTATTCCCTTTGGGGTCGTGGGGGGCGCTGGTGCTTATCTCAGCTACAATGGGGCGGAAGGCGGTGTACACCCCGCCACCGCATCGCAGGGCCAACACAGATAGACAATATTCACACTCACATTCACACACTAGGGCCAATCAACCTATCCCCAGGTGCATGTCTTTGGAAGTGGGAGGAAGCCGGAGTACCCGGAGGGAACCCACGCAGTAACGGGAAGAACATGCAAACTCCACACAGAAAGATCCCGAGCTTGGGATTGACCCCAGGCCTACTCAGGACCTTCGTATTGTGAGGCAGACGCACTAACCCCTCCGCCACCGTGCTGCCCGTATATATATGTATATATGTATATGGAATTAAACTTTTTTTTAAAAATGGCGGTGCCATCCCAGTATTTAGTCAGTGTCCCTTTGAATTCATTACCAGAGCTTCCAGTCATTTATCACCATTAGGGAATTGAGGCTAAATGCAGTGTGTGAGGGGTTAATTAGACACAACAGACGGGGTCAGAAGAGTGTGCGTGTGTGTGTGTGTGTGTGTGTGTGTGTGTGTGTCGCCCACATGTGATCATGAACGGCTTGGACCTTTTAGAAATAGGAGGCGGAATTAAATAAGGACCCTCCAGAGAAGATTTATCCGTGGGCTGCAATACGCAGACAAATAGTGGTGATAGGTGAAGGCCGCTGGTGTGGAGGCCAGTCAGGGAGATGAATCGCTTGTGTGTGTGTGTGTGTGTGTGTGTGTGTGTGTGTGTGTGTGTGTGTGTGTGTGTGTGTGTGTGTGCAGGCCTAAATAGGATGCCAGGCCATATTCACTTATCACGGACTTTGCCGCTTCCTGAGATGCGCTCTTGACATCCAGCAGGTTGCTTCCCTTGTTTCGTCCACGCTTCTCTCTTTCCTCTTATCTACCTCCTCCTCTTTTATACGCGTCGGCCTTCGAGTATCACACCTACACCCCCCCAGCCCCGCAGCGCCCTCAGCAGTATCTCCCCCAAGCCTCTCAGCTTCCCATATTACACCGCCAGCGATAAGAGCGCAGAAGACCCCAAGTGACAGGAAGCCCAAATTAATTTACAAGCAATGATGGCATTCCCCCGGCCGATAGAACAGTCTTCATACAACACCCAGAGACGCTCCCCGGGCTCCTCCGGGTGGACCGTGCTATCTTTGTAATTATAGGGAGGAACCTCTTTCTGCCTCCATTGGTCTCTTTCTTCCACATGTGATAAACCACAGAAGAAGAAACTCCGGCCTCCGTTTCCAGTAACAAGCAATAAAGAAATCAACGCTTTGTGTCCTGGCACACACTCCAAATATTCCCCAAGGCGATAAGGATTATTACCATGATGCATCAATTACACCTTTTTGGTAGTGAACGTGATCATCAATTGATTTGCATCAACAAGGTTGGGTCGAAAGAGAAATAATTCGAAATGGAAAGTGGAGACGGCAACAATGTACTGTACTGTAGTACCCCGGGACGTTGTAAAATTAATAGAGCCGTAAAAAGTGAACAATAAGGTTTCTTCAATCAAATTAAGAATGTCTAAGACAAAAATATATTAATTCTATTTGTATTTATGTAATGTGTGTGTATACATATATATGTAATATTTGTATACATGTAATATGTGTGTATGTATATATCTACGTATATATACACACATGTATGTATAAACACACACGTGTATGTATATATATGTGTGTGTGTGTGTGTATGTATGTGCACATATATGTATGTATGTGTGCATATGTATGTAATGCATATAAATATGTGTGTGTATATATGTGTGTATCCATACACATACATGCGTGTACAAACACACGCACATATATGTATATGTATATATATATATATATATATATATATATATGTATATGTATATATGTGTGTGTGTGTATACAA
>NC_084637.1:27039193-27079193 GCF_033978795.1 Nerophis ophidion
GGCAGCATATGTTGTTCCAAAAGCTGTATGTACCTTTCAGCATTAATGGTGCCTTCACAGATGTGTAAGTTACCCATGCCTTGGGCACTAATGCACCCCCATACCATCACAGAGACTGGCTTTTGAACTTTGCGTCGATAACAGTCTGGATGGTTCGCTTCCCCTTTGGTCCGGATGACACGATGTCGAATATTTCCAAAAACAATTTGAAATGTGGACTCGTCAGACTACAGAACACTTTTTCACTTTGCATTAGTTTATCTTAGATGATCTCGGGCCCAGAGAAGCCGGCGACGTTTCTGGATGTTGTTGATAAATGGCTTTCACTTTACATAGTAGAGTTTAACTTGCACTTACAGATGTAGCGACCAACTGTATTTAGTGACAGTGGTTTTCTGAAGTGTTCCTGAGCCCATATGGTGATATCCTTTAGAGATTGATGTCGGTTTTTGATACAGTGCCGTCTGAGGGATCGAAGGTCACGGTCATTCAATGTTGGTTTCCGGCCACGTCGCTTACGTGAAGTGATTTCTCCAGATTCTCTGAACCTTTTAATGATATTATGGACCGTATATGTTGAAATCCCTAAATTTCTTGCAATTGCACTTTGAGAAACGTTGTTCTTAAACTGTTTGACTATTTGCTCACGCAGTTGCGGACAAAGGGGTGTACCTCGCCCCATCCTTTCTTGTGAAAGACCGAGCATTTTTTTGGGAAGCTGTTTTTATACCCGATCATGGCACCCACCTGTTCCAAATTAGCCTGCACACCTGTGGGATGTTCCAAATAAGTGTTTGATGAGCATTCCTCAACTTTATTAGTATTTATTGCCACCTTTCCCAACTTCTTTGCCACGTGTTGCTGGCATCAAATTCTAAAGTTAATGATTATTTGCATTTGTTTGAACATCAAATATGTTGTCTTTGTAGCATATTCAACTGAATATGGGTTGAAAATGATTTGCAAATCATTGTATTCCGTTTATATTTACATCTAACACAATTTCCCAACTCATATGTAAACGGGGTTTGTATTAGTGTTCATTAAAATAGATATAATGGCCCCCAGACACATTTTTTTCACTCACTAAAGAATGTGTGTGTGTGTTTGTGTGTGTGTGTGTGTGTGTGTGGGCTAAGTAAGCGGTGCTCGGTACCCAACACAACCCATATTGTTGTCTTCAGTCAGGCTAAAAAAAAAAAAAAAGGAAAAAAGTCGATTTCGAGAGCTGTCTGGCACCGGAGCACACGGATGCATGACTGACTCGGCCTAATGGAGTTTTCAGCTTTGGATTTACACTTCTGCCTCCCTGTGAGGAGCAGCCACCATACATGAGCACAATCTGCTTGTTGCAAGTACAGTAAGTCAGGGTGCTGATCCGCCCACCCCCGGTAACTGTTGCTAAGTAGTGTTTGCCTGGTCGCCACGCCAACCATTCTCCA
The DNA here is from genome assembly GCF_033978795.1 of Nerophis ophidion. Lineage (NCBI taxonomy): Eukaryota > Metazoa > Chordata > Actinopteri > Syngnathiformes > Syngnathidae > Nerophis > Nerophis ophidion. The sequence goes on from NC_084637.1 coordinate 27,040,636, forward strand.
GGGTGCCGTAATTCTAACCGTGTCAGCGCTGGGGGAAGCTTGAGGTTGGGACATTTGTCGTCATTGTCGTGCATACTTAAAAGCATGTTTTTGGGATTTTTTTTGTTTGTTTTTTGTCGCACTCTATGCGGTTGTTTGGGGCCACAACCACTAGGGGGACCGAGTAGTCATTAGTAGATTGCACAGTACAGTACATAATCTGTACAATTGACCACTAAATGGTAACATCCGAATAAGTTTTTCAACTTGTTTAAGTCGGGGTCCACGTTAATCAATTCATGGTAAGGTTTCATTGGTATTCATTGGAAAGGTTTTATCTCTAATTTAAGGCAGGGGTGTCCAAAGTCAATCATCCATCCATCCACTTTTCTACCGCTTATTCCCTTTTGGGGTTGCGGGGGGCGCTGGCGCCTATCCCAGCTACAATCGGGCGGAAGGCGGGGTACACCCTGGACAAGTCGCCACCTCATCACAGGGCCAACACAGATAGACAAGACAACATTCACACACTAGGGCCAATTTAGTGTTGCCAATCAACCTATCCCCAGGTGCATAGCCCTAAATCTCGAATGGCTGCACAAACCACAACCACATCCTCGGTTGAGCCCACATAAGGGCAAGGAAAAACTCACCCCGGTTGGACGTCGACGATGATGACTATGAGAAACCTTGGAGGGGACCTCATACCGTATTTCCTTGTTTTGCCGCAGGGCATATAGTATGTGCCTGCCTTAAATTACTGCCGGGTCAAACTCGCTTCCCAAAATAATTAGCACATGCTTAGTATTACCGCCTGGTCAAACTTGGGACGTCACGAGTGACACTTCCCCTGTCATCATTTTCAAAATGGAGGAGGCTGATTTCAATACCGGTAATTTGAAATCGCATTAAGGGAAGAAGATTAAGAGCTATTCAGAAGGATTTAAGGTCCAAGCTTACATCACACTCAAATTTTTAAATGATAAATAAAGGATAAATGGGTTATACTTTTCTACCTTCAAGGTACTCAAAGTGCTTTGACACTACTTCCACATTTACCCATTCACACACACATTCACACACTGATGGAGGGAGCTGTCATGCAAGGCGCTAACCAGCACCCATCAGGAGCAAGGGTGAAGTGTCTTGCTCAGGACACAACAGACGTGACGAGGTTGGTACTAGGTGGGGATTGAACCAGGGACCCTCATTTGCGGCCCGCAGGTTATTTTTTAACGGCCCCACGGTACATTTTAGAAATACGATTGAAACATTTTTAAAACGTAAAAAGTGATATAAAAGAGAAAACTGAGTCTGGATTTTGAGTCCGTTTTGGGGTTTTCTAATTATTTTTGGACTGTTCCTGTTCTGAGTTTTGCACTTCCTGTTTTATCTCGTTTCCATGGTTTCTCATTTTTTTCCACCTGCTATGCTTTTTGACGCACACCTGTTGGCAATTGTTTACTTTAGTATTTAAAGGGGAACATTATCACAATTTCAAAAGGGTTAAAAACAATAAAAATCAGTTCCCAGTGGCTTGTTTTGTTTTTTGAAGTTTTTTTCAAAATTTTACATCTCCCAGAATATCCCTAAAAAAAGCTTCAAAGTGTTTGATTTTCGCTATTTGCGATGCGACTGTACATTTCCCTGTGACGTCATACAGTGCTGCCAATACAAACAACATGGCGAATAGCACAGCAAGATAAAGCGACATTAGCTCGGATTCAGACTCGGATTTCAGCGGCTTAAGCGTTTCAACAGATTACGCATGTATTGAAACAGATGCTCGGAGTATGGAGGCAGATAGCGGAAACGAAATTGAAGAAGAAACTGAAGCTATTGAGCGAATAGCTATTGACGCTAATCGGCCATAGCATGGGTGTACCTAATGAAGTGGCCCATAGCATGGCTGCCTTATTAGCATCGCCGGTAAAATGTGCGGACCAAACAATCAGGACTTTCGCATCTTGTGACACTGGAGCAACTTAAATCCGTCGATTGGTAAGTGTTTGTTTTGCATTAAATGTGGGTATCTAGTTTCAAATGTACATACAGCTAGCGTAAATAGCATGTTAGCATTGATTAGCATAGCATGTTAGCATCGATTAGCTGGCAGTCACGCTGCGACCAAATATGTCTGATTAGCACATAAGTCAACAACATCAACAAAACTCACCTTTGTGATTTCGTTGACTTAATCGCTGCAAATGCATCTGCAGGTTATCCATACATCTCCGTACCATGTCTGTCTTAGCATCGCCGGTAAAATGTGCAGACATTCAATGGGGGTCTGGCGGAAGATTTCTTGCCAGTGGTGCAACTTGAATCCCTCCCTGTTAGTGTTGTTACACCCTCCGACAACACACTGACGAGGCATGATGTCTCCAAGGTTCCAAAAAATGGTCGAAAAAACGGAAAATAACAGAGCTGAGACCCGGTGTTTGTCACGTTCTGACGTCATCGTTACAAGACCGATAAACAGAAAGGCGTTTAATTCGCCAAAATTCATCCATTTAGAGTTCGGAAATCGGTTTAAAAAATACATGGTCTTTTTTCTGCAACATGAAGGTATATATTGACGCTTGCATAGGTTTAGACCCTGGACAAGTCGCCACCTCATCGCAGGGCCAACACAGATAGACAGACAACATTCACACACTAGGGCCAATTTAGTGTTGCCAATCAACCGGAGTACCCAGAGGGAACCCACGCATTCACGGGGAAAACATGCAAACTCCATACAAAAAGATCCTCTAGCCTGGGGTTTGACCCCAGGACTGCAGGACCTTCGTATTGTGAGGCAGACGCACTAACCCCTCTTCCGCCGTGAAGCCCCGGTAAGCAACAGTCAGGTTTATTATTCAGCTTAGTATTAACCTTGCTAAGTCACGTCTTAGCTTCTGTGCACTCGATAAGCGCTTCTGTGGACACTTTGGACTCGATGCTTGCTAACTAGTAGCATTAGCTTTCCACGCTCAGGCGCGCCGTTTCATTTCTGTTTTGTACAAGTTTTCGTTTACTCTTTTGTGTATTCAAATCAGTTCTTACCGGCTATCCTGCCTGTCTGGTCTTGCTGCATCTGGAGGTGACATCTTCCCGCATCACAATGTGCTTCAAATGTGACACAAACAGGTGAAATGTAACAAGAAAATGTTGCAATGTTTACTCTAAGAACACAAAGCTGCCATGCAGGCTGTTTCTTTCTTTAAAAAATCTAAATCAATGTCAGTATGAATTATTGACCTATTCAAGGCTCTAATTAGGTCACGTTAATTTTTCCACTTTGACATTTTTTGGGGGGAAAATGTAGTATATTTTGTGTTTGCCATATAAAAAACTGAGCTGTTTTTTTTTTAAAGAAGGGCCTAAAATGAACAAACAAAAAACATAAACAACAATAAAACTTATAATAGACGGATAGATCTGAAGTTGATCTCGGGATTATCGTGTTAAAAGTAAACAGTAAAAAAAAACACTTTAATGAGTAGGACCCTTTTGGAGAATATTTTGGATCATTTTAGTGTGATTTGTTTTTTAATGTCATTGCTCCAAAAAAAAAAAAAAAGAATTAAAATCAATGGTGTTATGAGTTATTAACCCTTTTAATGTTCCAATTATATAATTTCAAATATTCCACTTAAAAAAATCATTGGGTGAAAATATTGCTTATTTTGTGATTTTTTCATTAAAAAAAGTTTTTTTTGGTGATGAAAAGAGCTTACAACTTAAATCTTTGAAATCATTAAATTGACGGATAGACCTAATGTGGATCTAGAGATTAATAAGTTGAATAATAATAGAAAAATAATACTGAATAAGGACACATTTTTTTATATTTTTTGACCAAAACCCTTTGGGGTCCCTGGGATCAAGCCTTTTTTATACAAATATATTGTATTGTTTTTTAAAATAAAAAATATCAAAATGGCCCCCACTTGTTTTGATTTTTCAGTGTGCGGCCCTCAGTGGATAAAGTTTGGACACCCCTGAATTAAGGCATGTTAAATCAATTCTTTAATCAAAAATTCAATAATATTATGTATCGACAGGGAGGAAGGAGAGGAACTGTAGAGAGTAAAGCTCAACGGGTTTTATTGAGCACTTGATGATTACAAAGGGTGTTATGCTACAATGTGTGGAAACTTCCATCCATCCATCTTCTTCCGCTTATCCAAGGTTGAGTCGCGGGGGCAGCAGCCCAAGCAGGGAAGCCCAGACTTTCCTCTCCCCAGCCACTTCGTCCAGCTCCTCCCGGGGGATCTCGAGGCGTTCCCAGTCCAGCCGAGGGACATCAATCAATCAATCAATCAATCAATCAATCAATCAATGTTTATTTATATAGCTCTAAATCACAAGTGTCTCAAAGGGCTGCACAAGCCACAACGACATCCACGGTACAGAGCCCACATAAGGGACGTCGGTGACTGACTATGAGAAACCTTAGAGGACCGCATATGTGGGCATATCTTGTCCTTTCGGTCATAACCCAAAGCTCATGACCATAGGTGAGGATGGGAACGTAGATCGACCGGTAAATTGAGAGCTTTGCCTTCCGGCTCAGCTTCTTCTTCACCACAACGGATCGATACAGCGTCCGCATTACTGAACACGCCGCACCGATCCGCCTGCATATCCCATCACTTGTAAACAAGATTCCTAGGTACTTGAAGTCCTCCGCATGGGTCATGGTCTCCTCCCCAACCCAGACTTGGCACTCCACTCTTTTCCGGGCGAGAACCATGGACTCGGACTTGGAGGTGCTGATTGATGATTGGTGTGGAAAATGAACGTATGTAAACACCAGAGAGTTCGTTGGAGTGCGTGTTAGATGTGAAAGAGAACAAGTCCAGAGGGGAGGACGCAAAACGGGATCCGAGGTCCAAGCGGGGGTCGTGGCGCAGGAGAAAAGGCGTCTGGAAGTTTAAGTGTGGGTCGAGGATCGGGAAGGCAAAAAACGTCCAGGGGAATTAGCAACAGCAAAGGCTGAGACACAGGGGCTGTTAGGGTACAGGAGACAATAAAGACAATCAGGACGAGGCACGAGGAAAACGAGCAAAACGAGAGAGAGCAGGAAGGAAGTCAGACACATGAAGCTTCCTGTACACAGGGCTACGTTCCGACGAGGAGAAGTCAGCAGCGAGGCTTTTAATAGCCCAGGTGTGTTGATTGCAGATTACCTGCGACCAAAGGCGTTGGGGGTGTGGTCTGCACAGCGCGTGCGGGGGTGTGTCTCTCAGGGAGCTTCTCGGTGCTCCCGTAGAAGAGGGAAAAGTGGACTGCGTGTGCGCTGTAACAAATATTGTTTGTTTGAATCAAATTAGGAGTGTGTAACTTTAGCTACACTGGGCGATTTGGGTGAAAACTGTATCACGATATCAGTGTTTTGTATCGGTTCTATGCGGCCTCCCAGGGATGATATTTGACCCTGCTTACACCCACCTTGGAAAAAAAAGCAAAATGATGAATTCCTCCTGCTAGCGGCAAACCCGGCATGGAAGGTTCCATCTCTCACTCAACACAGACATTATAACGTCATCAGAGCTCACGTTCATGTGTTCACACGCAGCGCCAACATTTGAGAAAGTAGATGAGGTGACAGAGGAAAGGTACACAAAATGATAAATCTATTTGCGGCACCGTCGGACAAAGTTATGTTTAAGTTTCACTTATTGTGGTGCGTTCAAGGAACTTTGAGGAAAGTTGGAAACACGTACGGCACTATTTTTTTTTTTTTTTTTTTTTTTTTTAAAGACAAGGGAGGCTGAACCCTCAGAAGTTGCAGTCATAATAACAATAATAACGATGGACTCCAAGTAGGGCTGTGAATCTGTGGGCACCACACCATTCAATTCAATTATTGGGGGTAATGATTCCATTCAGAATCAATACTCGATTCAAAAAGATTCTCAATTCAAAATCAATACTTTTTAATTATATTTGGTGCCAGTTTTTTGTTTAACTACATTCCTCCATAAAAAAATTATAAATATATATTAATATATTGATTTAATCATGGCATGATAACACACACACACACACACTCACACACACACACACATATATATATATATATCAATCAATCAATCAATGTTTATTTATATAGCCCCAAATCACAAATGTCTCAAAGGACTGCACAAATCATTACGACTACAACATCCTCGGAAGAACCCACAAAAGGGCAAGGAAAACTCACACCCAGTGGGCAGGGAGAATTCACATCCAGTGGGACGCCAGTGACAATGCTGACTATGAGAAACCTTGGAGAGGACCTCAGATGTGGGCAACCCCCCCCCCTCTAGGGGACCGAAAGCAATGGATGTCGACCGGGTCTAACATGATACTATGAAAGTTCAATCCATAGTAGCTCCAACATAGCCGTGAGAGTTCAGTTCAAAGCGGATCCAAGACAGCAGCGAGAGTCCCGTCCACAGGAAACCATCTCAAGCGGAGGCGGATCAGCAGCGTAGAGATGTCCCCAACCGATACAGGCGAGCGGTCCATCCTGGGTCCCGACGAGCGGTCCATCCTGGGTCTCGACTCTGGACAGCCAGTACTTCATCCATGGTCATCGGACCGGACCCCCTCCACAAGGGAGGGGGGGACATAGGAGAAAGAAAAGAAGCGGCAGATCAACTGGTCTAACAAGGGAGTCTATTTAAAGGCTAGAGTATACGGATGAGTTTTAAGGTGAGACTTAAATGCTTCTACTGAGGTAGCATCTCGAACTGTTACCGGGAGGGCATTCCAGAGTACTGGAGCCCGAACGGAAAACGCTCCATAGCCCGCAGACTTTTTTGGGGCTCTAGGAATCACTAATAAGCCGGAGTCTTTTGAACGCAGATTTCTTGCCGGGACATACGGTACAATACAATCAGCAAGATAGGATGGAGCTAGACCGTGTAGTATTTCATACGTAAGTAGTAAAACCTTAAAGTCACATCTTAAGTGCACAGGAAGCCAGTGCAGGTGAGCCAGTACAGGCGTAATATGATCAAACTTTCTTGTTCTTGTCAAAAGTCTAGCAGCCGCATTTTGTACCAACTGTAATCTTTTAATGCTAGACATGGGGAGACCCGAAAATAATACGTTACAGTAATCGAGACGAAACGTAACAAATGCATGGATAATGATCTCGGCGTCTTTAGTGGACAAAATGGAGCGAATTTTATCGATATTACGGAGATGATATATATATATATATATATATATATATATATATATATATATATATACATATATACACACATATATGTGTATGTTATGTGTGTGTGTGTTTTTGTGTGTATATATATATATATACTGTATATATGTGTGTGTGTGTATACGTGTAAGTGTATGCGTGTGTGTGCATGTGTGTGTGTGTACTGTATACGCGTGTGTGTATATGTGTATGTATATATATTCATGTATGTGTAAATATATGTATGAATGTATATGTGTGTGTATATATACATATATATGTATATATGTATGTGTATATATATATGTAAATGTGTATATATGTATATATTAATACAATATGTGTATATGTATATGTGTATATGTATGTATGTTTATACATATATATATGTATATATATATGTATATACATATATATACATATATATATATATATATATATATATATATATATATATACACACACACAAATATATATATACATATATATATATATATATATGTATATATATGTGTATGTAAGTATGTATGAATGACAATAATAAATATGTAATATTCACAATTTGGTGATGTTAATAATAAAGACGTAATATTAACACACTGGTGATGATAATAATGAATAAGTCATATTCAGACATTGGTGATAATAATAATAAATACGTAATATTCACACATTGGTGATAATAATAATCATTAATAAGTAATATTCACAATTTGGTGATGATAATGATAAATAAGTAATATTCACACATTAATGATGATAATAATAAATAAGTAATATTAACACATTGGTGACACTAATAATAAATAAGTGATAAGAACACATTGGTGATAACAATAAATTAGTAATATTAACACATTGGTGAATGATAATAATAATAAATAAATAATATTAACACATTGGTGATGAGAATAATAAATGGGTAAAATTAACACTTTGGTAATAATAATAAAAAAGTAATATTAACACATTGGTGATAAAAAATAATAAATACACAATAATAACACAATTGTGATTATAATATTAAATAAGTATTATTTACACAATGGTGATGATAATAATAAGTAATATTCACACATTGGTGATGAAAATAAATAAGTAATATTTACACATTGGTGATGATTATTATAAATAAATAATATTCATACATTGGTGATGATAATAATAAAAAAGTAATAATAACACATTGGTGATGATAATAATAAATAAGTAATAATAACACATTGGTGATGATAACTATAAATAAGTAATAATAACGCATTGCTCAAGATTTTAATAAATAAGTAATATTCACACATTAGTGAAGATAATAATAAATAAATAATATTAAGTACCAAATTGGGGCCGCCAACAAATCTGGTTTAGGCTACAGCTGGGAAGCCAACACGTACGTGTCGAGCGGGACTGAAGGGGTTTGGAGTGTGTCGGATCGCTGGAGCACCATCACAACTGTGAAAACCGCGCACAGCTGCCGGCCTCAAATCCTGGCTCCGACAAACGAGCCATTTCACAGCTCACAAATCACCGCCACTCAGAACTATGAGAACCGATCCCTGGTTTGGAAGGACACTCGCCCACATGCGATTGTCATATTTCTATCAGTCCTTCCAGCACAAACACTGGTCTTCAAGGTTCCATCCGCTGAACGACCCGTGGAAGGAACTCGACTTCATAAACCCTTTCGTACAATTGTGCGCAAATAAAAATTGGACCTCCTTGCATGGCTTCTGTCAGGATGGTGGCGGCGGCCAAGATGTCTGCTGGTGGCCAAGTGTTGGCAGAAGACGCCGCCTGGAAAAGTGATTCCCTTAATCCACTTGGGCTGGATGGCGCACTAAAGCCTCTCAGACCACAGTGCTGTGGCCACGGTGCAAGGAGTGTTGAAATACAAGCAGCGGGAGACTGACCAGCCAAGAGCCGACCTTCCAAGAAATCTCTATCGATGATTGGTCGAATCAATGGGAAAATATTCCCTTTTTTCTTTTATTAAATGACAGAGAGCTTGTTTTATTTATTTTCATAACCCTGTCACAAAAATCATGGGGAATTAATCCCAGAACAGCAGGGAGGTTTTCGGCTACATCTGAATTTTGCAAGCAGATTTGTTTGTTTTTGTTTTAGGCTTTTAATTTTTTTCCAAATAAAAAATATAAAGTATGACAGTTGCAGGCAATCTGCAACGTAGCGCACCTGGAACTAATCAGGACAAGCAGCATACAGACCAGTGGATACGAAGATCCTGTGCCGGAACGTAGTTCACTCCTTGTAGTAAGCATCCCGTCTACGGCGTTCTTGCTTCCTGTCATGATCCGTGGTCTGGATCATGTTTAGTTTAGTTATTTTCTGTTAGTTTGGACTCCCTTTGTTTGTGCACCTTGTGAGTTAGTTTGGTCACCATGGTAATGTATTAATTTCACCTGCTGCGGGTTCTAGACGCACACCTGTTTTTGTTAATTACTTTCCTATTTAAGCCTGCCTTGTCCCGTCAGTCGGTCTTGGTCCCTTGTTTGCGGTAAGCAACTGTTACGTTGGTTTGTTCTAGATTTCTTGTTCCCTGATCCTGTGCTAATGTTAGCATTAGCTTCTGTGCGTTTCGGCACGCATTTCTTTTGTTCTTTTGGTCTGTTTTTGCACCAGTGTTTTTGTTATTAAATCACCTTACCTTTACGTTGTTGTCAGGAGTGTCTATATTTGCACTGGAGGAACGATCCCGCATTAAAATGCGACCCGCATGTGACACTTCCTCTGTGACTTCCCAACTTTGGGTTGTTTTCTTTGTTTTACTTTGGTCAAAAATAGAACAATCACATTCTGGAACCAACAAATCATAAAGAATCCTCTGAACAGAACACTGCAACTTTGTTGAAAATTCGGAAAAAATTGGTGCAGTTTCAAAAACACAATAAGCTTAAACTTTGTCTCAGCATTTCTACAAAGCCAGGATTAAAGTCACAGTCTTTCTGGGGCAGGACACACCTCTGCTCGGTCTGGCCGCATTGCGGGCACACGCCGGCAAAGCTGCAGGCAATCTGCAATTTTGCGCACCTGGGACTAATTAAGTCAAGCAGCATAAAGACCAGAGGACCCGAAGATCCTGTGCCGGAACGTAGTTCACTCCTTGTAGTAAGCATCCCGTCTACGGCGTACTTGCTTCCTCTGTGACTTCCCAGTTCCCGTGTCTCATGTCCTTTGTGTTCCCCGCAGTGCCTTTCCTGTTCCCCGTGGTCGAGCTGTGTTCCTCGACTCCTCCGGCGAGCTTAAGTTACCATTAGTGCAGGTGTGTTAAACTCATTTTAGCTCCGAGGTCGCATGGAGGAAATCTATCTCCAATCTAGCCGTAGTGGTAAAATAATGGCATGATAACTTAAAAATAAAGACATTTTCGTGTTGTTTTCTTTGTTTTACTTTGGTCAAAAATAGAACAATCACATTCTGGAAACCAACAAATCATAAAGAATCCTCTGAACAAAACACTGCAAATTTGTTAAAAATTCAGAGAAAATTGGTGCAGTTTCAAAAACACACTAAGCTTGGACTTCGTCTCAGTGTTTCTACAAAGCCAGGATTAAACAATAAGTCACAGTCTTTCTAGGCCAGGTTACACGCCGGCAAAGCTGCAGGCAATCTGCAATTTTGCGCACCTAGGACTATTTAAGACAAGCAGCATTAAGACCAGAGGACCCGAAGATCCTGTGCCGGAACGTAGTTCACTCCTCGTTGTAAGCATCACGTCTAGGGCGTACTTGCTCCCACTGTAACTTCCCAGTTCCCATGTCTCATGTCCTTTTGTGTTCACCGCAGTGCCGTTCCTGTTCCCCGTGATCAAGCTGTGTGCCTCGACTCCTCTCTGGATTTTGGACTGCTTCCCTCGATCCTCGACTCCTGCATGGACACGGACCTGTTGATGAACGCTACACACCTCCAACAACCTGCCTGTCTCACGGACGTTCAAGCTTGCCTTTCCCCTCCAGGACTTCCGCCTCTCGCTCAACACTCACGGTAACACTCAGCAAGTAATTCCCACACATGGTCTCACACAAACACACACTCTTGGATTTTAGTCACACTCCATTCTCGAGTTTATTATATATATATATATATATATATATATATATATATATATATATATATCTATATAAAATAAAACATAGCTACTAGACCCCCTTATCGTCTGTGCCGTCTACTCCCCCCGTACATAACAAAAACATATGTAAACTCTTTTAGCTATCAAATACCTCGTTTGTCATGTCAACGTTTCAATCCAGTGCTAACTCAACAAACCGTAAGAAACGGAGGTAAAACTATTCAAAAAAGTTACGTTTTCTCGTTTTTGACAGAGACATTTTGGAGTAGTAAAGGTGCCAAACAACGATTTGTTCGAAGCAGAAGACATAAAACGGCAGGTTTTAAGTTCCATTTGGATCGAGGTAGAGGAGCCGCAGCCACGCTTTACTTTATACCACTTGCTAGTCCTAACAGAATTGCTATTGTGACATCCAGTGGACACATTTAGAACAGCAGTTTCTTTCATAAAAATAAAAAATGCATCTCATCTTAACACTTGCCAAACTCATCACGCAGGTTAGATAACGGAAAGAGATAAGCTAGCTTCTACAACGACACATAACGTGTTTGAGTTTATAATGCACAACACTGCGATACGACACCAATTTGTACTGAGTGAAAAACATGAACAATCATATTACAGTAACTGTAAAGTATTATTTCACGTTTTGTTCGTACACAGCTAGCCAGACATCGTGTGTACTGTAGTTGTAAAAATACACATAGGATGCATTTTTCCCCCGGTTTATGTGGGTAAGCACTCCATTTAAAGTCCACATTTTGCAGCTTCGAGTCACTTTCACCTCACTCTCTCAGCTTCCGTCTGCTCCAACATCCTCTCTGGCTGTTGTGGCACATGCGCAATCTGCGTCTCCCTCCGCTGCGGGTCCACCCTGAGGACCCGCTGACAGGGCACCCGGACACACCCCCGCTCACGCTGATCGCAGCACGCCCACGCAACTTCAAGCCTGCAGACGATCAGTCAACCTGCACACCTGTGACTGATGACGATAAGCTGTAAAAAGGGACCAGTGGACCCAAAAATCGGCGCGGGAACTTAGTCCTCAAATGGTCTACCGTAAGCCTGACGTTCGCTGACCGTTGTAGTGTTTCCCTCCGAGTCTTTCTCCTTCGAGATTGTCTGTTCATTCCCCCTGTGTTTTTGGAATGTCTTCCTCGATTCCCGACCTTTGCCTGAACATGGATCTTGCCTTTTCTCATCTGCCTGCCTCTCGGACTGCCTTGTTCCTTCGCTATCTACAACACTTGGTAACACACACTTCAATTAATTTACACACTTAGTCTTACACCATACACTCTTGAGTTTTTATCACACTTCATTTCCTTGGTTTTGGTCGTTAGTATTGTTTAGTATTCTTATTATATATATATTTAGAATATATGTATATAATAAATTATTGAACATTACAGCCGCCTGGTGTCCGTTTGCCGTCACTCCCCTTGCAAACTATAACACTGGCTTCTATAACCAGCAGTTCGTCCTCTGTATATTCAGATTCAAAAAGATAAGGTTGTGAATTGAAATCTGTATAAAATGGTTGTTTTTGTTGTCTTTTGCCAAGTCTGCCATGATTAGAACACAAATATTATTAAAACTACTGTACGATGTTATAAATCAACTCTGCATAACTTAGGCATATGCAGATGGATTTCAATAAATCTGAATATGGTGAATCCCATTATTGCGGAATCATTTCATACAAAGAGACTCATTAAAACCTCATTTTTTTCAGTTCATTTCTGAACGTGCATTCAAGAGAGAGTATTAGGAAATGTGTCCATTTTTTAATTGCACGTGTAATTGCACATAGGCCTTCTTATTCTTCTCCTTTGAACTTTTCTGGCGGCACGCGTGGACTTCCATCTTTTCACTTTCTTATGTCATTAAGTCCATGTATCGTCCTAAAAGCTATGAAAATATTTTTTGAATGTTGAAAAATGACTCAGTGCTACTTTAAAGGGGCCCCTATTGTGCACAACCAACTTTTTTTTATCTGGTACCTGTTTTGTGTGTATTTGGGAGTCCCGGAAATTTGAAATCAAACAATGGACGTATTGCGGAGACATTTATAAAATAATCTTGCCTTACTTCATACTTGTGAGAAAATTGCATGGCTGCAGTTTTTGAGACCCCAAAGATGGTTCCTGCATGGACCATGGACGATGAAGTAAGATGGTATTTATTATCATCAACAGAAATGAAGTGAATTATATTTATATAGCGCTTTTTCTCAAGTGACTCAAAGCGCTTTACATAGTGAAACCCAATATCTAAGTTACATTCAAACCAGTGTGGGTGGCACTGGAAGCAGGTGGGTAAAGTGTCTTGCCCAAGGACACAATGGCAGTGACTAGGTTGGCGGAAGTGGGAATCGAACCTGCAACCCTCTTGCTGACACGGCCACTCTACCAACCGAGCTAAACCGTCTTGCACGTAAACGTTCCACAACATAAAGCGGTCTTCAGGCACTCAGCAGTGCTCAAAAACAAGGCATAAATAAATAGGGCACGCTAATTGGCAGCAGGTGTGGACCACCTGCCAATCAACAGCAGGTGAGTGATCAAACAGTGCTCGGAGACAAATAGGAAATGGAACAAAAAAAGAGAAGTAAATGCAAAAACAAGGAAACAAACCGAAATGAAGTGACAGATTGTCACAGTACTTCCCCCCCGAAAATGTTTGGAAATTTGCACCCTTGTACAGTCCTGCTAGACACCGACCTCTATTTAATGATACAACTCTAAAATTTGACAACCAAACAATTAAACAAGGCGACACGGTAAAGAATCTGGGTATTATCTTCGACCCAACTCTCTCCTTTGAGTCACACATTAAAAGCGTTACTAAAACGGCCTTCTTTCATCTCCGTAATATCGCTAAAATTCGCTCCATTTTGTCCACTAAAGACGCCGAGATCATTATCCATGCGTTTGTTACGTCTCGTCTCGATTACTGTAACGTATTATTTTCGGGTCTCCCCATGTCTAGCATTAAAAGATTACAGTTGGTACAAAATGCGGCTGCTAGACTTTTGACAAGAACAAGAAAGTTTGATCACATTACGCCTGTACTGGCTCACCTGCACTGGCTTCCTGTGCACTTAAGATGTGACTTTAAGGTTTTACTACTTACGTATAAAATACTACACGGTCTAGCTCCATCCTATCTTGCCGATTGTATTGTACCATATGTCCCGGCAAGAAATCTGCGTTCAAAGGACTCCGGCTTATTAGTGATTCCCAAAGCCCAAAAAAAGTCTGCGGGCTATAGAGCGTTTTCATTTCGGGCTCCAGTACTCTGGAATGCCCTCCCGGTAACAGTTCGAGATGCCACCTCAGTAGAAGCATTTAAGTCTCACCTTAAAACTCATTTGTATACTCTAGCCTTTAAATAGACTCCCTTTTTAGACCAGTTGATCTGCCGTTTCTTTTCTTTTTTCTCCTATGTCCCACTCTCCCTTGTGGAGGGGGTCCGGTCCGATCCGGTGGCCATATACTGCTTGCCTGTGTATCGGCTAGGGACATCTCTGCGCTGCTGATCCGCCTCCGCTTGGGATGGTTTCCTGCTGGCTCCGCTGTGAATGGGACTCTCGCTGCTGTGTCGGATCCGCTTTGGACTGGCATCTCGCGACTGTGTGGATCCATTATGGATTGAACTTTCACAGTATCATGTTAGACCCGCTCGACATCCATTGCTTTCCTCCTCTCCAAGGTTCTCATAGTCATCATTATCACCGACGTCCCACTGGGTGTGAGTTTTCCTTGCCCTTATGTGGGCCTACCGAGGATGTGGTAGTGGTTTGTGTTGTGGTTTGTGCAGCCCTTTGAGACACTAGTGATTTAGGGCTATATAAGTAAACATTGATTGATTGATTGATTGATTGAGTGTCTCAGCATGCTCTGGCGAAAGATTGTATTTTTATACTTTTTATTTGGACTTTCCCTGTTTACATAGCAACAGCTGTTTTCGGTCACATTAACACAAAAGAAAAAGATGGCTTTGACTGGTCCTGGATCGAGCTTGAGCAGGTCTCGGATCAAAATAGATAACCCCTCCCGTCTCCTCCCATCGTACACAATGGAATTTTACAAGCCTTTGACTTGGTACTGTCATGATCCGCCTCCCGGATCATACATAGTTTTTGTTCTTGAGTCCTTTTTGTGTGTTTTCTTGATTATTTTTTGACTCTTCCGATCCCTGGTTTGTGCACTTCCTTGTTTTGTCTGGTTACCTTGGTTTCACATTCGACCCACCTGCTCTTGTTTTTACGCGCACCTGAGTTTGATGGTTTGCTTGAGTATTTAAGCCTGTTTTCGAGCTCAGTTCTTCCTGGATGGTTTGTTTTGCGGTAAGCAACAGTCACGTTGGCATTTCCTGAGTCTGTTGTACCTTTGCTAAGTAGCTCCTTAGCACACTCTTCTTGGACTTTTTGGACTGCATGCTAAGTTTAGCATTAGCTTCCCGTGCGTAGGCACTCGCTTTATTTTGCCTTTTGTACCAGTGTTGTTTTATCATTTTATATTAAACCACGCTCTTACCTGCTATTCCTGCCTGTCTGGTCCTCGTGCATCTTGGGGTGACACCACGCGCATCCACAGTGCGTTCCCGACGTAACAGCTACGCCGGAAGTTTCTGAAAACGGAAACTTTTGTGATAACTTGCACATAATTATTCTAACAAAAACACGACGCGTAAATGGACGGACACCTCGTCCATAAGACGGCGCCATAGGACAAACGATAAAACACTTTTAGGTGTAATTGCTTGGGTTTTTATTTTAAACTATTTTTAACATGAAAAATCCATGAATAAGCTGCACCGTTTTGTAAGCCGCAGGGTTCAAAGCGTAAGGAAAAATGAGCGGCTTGTAGTCCAGAATTTACAGCATTTATTTCTAACCGTCTGGAAAGGACTTATGCTGTCTTCAGGTGGAGGTGGAGTGGTAATTGGAGATGATACAAATCTCAGCACATGAAATGTACGTTTATTCCACGGAGCGTGTCGTTTGAATTTCATCTCATGTTGACTCCGAATGTGAACATTATGTTAATTCAGCAGATTCCCAGGCCTGATGTGTGCTCCTTGTAATTAGACAATGCAGCTATGTGGAACCAGTTGAAGGGCAGACGTCTTTTTCACCACCCGTGCGCTAAAGTTCGGCTATCAAACGACGCACGATTTCATATGCGGGGCCGAGCCTTTCCCCGCCCGCTATCTCCCAGGCTTGCGCGAGGTGCAAGACCTCAGGAAGAGAATTTGGTTTGCTTTAGTTCAGCTTTAAAAGTGTGATTAATTGAAGCTTATCGGTGCAACGAGGCACAAATAAATTGGCTTGACTCAGCAGATGTGTCTCCAAACTCCTTAATGCTTCCTGTGTGCGTCACAGAGATGGCTACCTTTGAATGTCTGCTACCTGGGAATCGGTACCAATTTTCTGTATTTTTGTGAGTTAAAATGTCTTCAAAAAATGTTAATTGTTTAAAAAAAAAAACGGAGTACTTCAGAGTCTCATTTTTCAAGTATTAAACAGTAGTATTTGCAATTCCAGCCCCTTAGTTAGCAGCAGTGCTTGCTTGCTTGAAGTAGTCTTTGCCGTTAGGTTGAATGTGTTATGGTTTAACAAAGGGATGTGATGGCAAACGGACAACATGTGGAAGTAGTGTACAGAGATTTAATATATATATACAGTAAATATATAAATATATAGTACTAATAATAATAATGATAATAGAAAATACTAAAACTATAGAATGGTGTGTGTCTAAAACCCAAGAGTGTGTATGGTGTAAGACTATGTGAAGTATTTAATTGGAGCGTTTTACCATAAGTGTTGAAGACGGGGTGCTGTCAGGCAGGGAAGTCCAAGGGCTCAGCGGAGTCGAAAGGCAGGAGCGAGTCGTGGTTGTCCGGGGGCGAGCGAGGAGTCGAGGAACGAAGGAGGCAATCAGAGAAAGAAGGAGATCCGGGGAAAAGTGAGACGCACAGCTCCCTCTGCAGGCGGCGGTGGGTAGGTTCACCATATGAGAACTAAGTTCCCGCGCTGATCCTTGGGTCCACTGGTCCTTTATTGATCTTGCCCTCATCAGAACCAGGTGAGCAGGTTGATAAATGAGTGCAGGCTTGTCGCTGCGTGGGCGTGCTGCGTTCAGCGTGAGCGGGGGCGTGTCCGGGTGCGCTGTCAGCGGGTCGTCTGGGTGGACCCGCAGCGGAGGGAGACGCAGATTGCACATGTGCCACAACAGAATGGGCCGGTCTTGTCTTTTTTTGAGTCCTACTAAGTGTTTGTACTGCAATTATTGCACTTATTACACAGCAGTTGATAGTAACACGCATCTTGGCAAATGCGGAGGTGTTGAAATCACCGTGTGAAATGGCTATGGCAAATCCATTGTAAATTAGCATCTAGCTAGTGCATTTTAAAAAGTGGAGCCCTACTTTGTTTTTGAGCAGTGTTCTACGAATGACTCTTGGAAAGTTATTATTTATAGTTACTTGTTACTTCCCCACAAAAGGAAGTGAATCGCTAACAAATATTTTTTTTTATAAATGTAATTTGTTACGATGGAAAAAAATGACTTAAAATAAAAAATCAAATATCTGCCGTTTGCAGTTGAGAGACGTTTCATGAGAGCAGAGTGTGTGCGGGCCTTTTTAAAAGGAGGCGCCTTTTACTAAGTGTCGTCAGCGAGAGCGCGCTCAGACCGAGCAGCATTAGCTCAGCTGTGCTGGTTAGCTCAGACTAGCGCTCGTTAATCAAGAGATTGAATGTAGATGTACAGCTGTAGTCTTTTTCTCCACAAATGAGGTAGGGTTTCAAGCTTGTCACTTCTTTGATTTGCTGTTCATTATCCCCTTGTGGTAGTAGTAGGAGGAGGAGAAAAAGGAAGAGGAAGAGGAAGAGGAGGAGTGTGTGTTTACTTACATGTTGTGTGTAGAACGGAATATTCACTTACGTCTCGTAGGGTTACAGGCTCAAGCACTTGGCAGGGAAACAGTCACTCAGAGCGAACTCAGCCAAACTGCTTCCAGGCCGTGTTACAAGCACGCCGAATATTGAGCAAGTGGATTTTTATTTATATCGCACTTCTCTTAGAGAGAGCTCACAAAAAGCTTCATATAGTTCAAATAGAAATAGTAAAATCAAAACAAGCATACAGCATGATGCAACAAGTGAAACGTTGCAAAATATAATATGATAAAGAGAATATGTAAAATAATAAATATTTTGAGGTGGCGACTTGTCCAGGGTGTACCCCGCCTTCCGCCCGATTGTAGCTGAGATAGGCGCCAGCGCCCCCCGCGACCCCGAAAGGGAATAAGCGGTAGAAAATGGATGGATGGATGAATTCAGAGAAAATGTATAGAAAACACTAAGGCTTTATATTTTATACTGTGCTAGCTCCATGCTAATCTATATTGAATTTATCATTGACAAGCTACTAATTAGCATTTGCAATTTTACATGGCGATTTCGACATGCACCTGGGGATAGGTTGATTGGCAACACTAAACCGGCCCTAGTGTGTGAATGTGAGTGTGAATGTTGTCTGTCTATCTGTGTTGGCCCTGCGATGAGGTGGCGACTTGTCCAGGGTGTACTCCGCCTTCCGCCCGATTGTAGCTGAGATAGGCACAAGCGCCCCCCGCGACTCCAAAGGGAATAAGCGGTAGAAAATGGATGGATGGATGGATTTCAACACCTCCAAATGTGTTAAGATGCACGTAACTGCCAAAGAGATAGTGTGTAATAAATGCAATACCTACAGTATAAATGCTTTGTTGGGCGCAAAAAATACTATAAATTCAGTGTTCATTTATTTACACATATACACACACATTACACTCATCTACTCATTGTTGAGTGAAGGGTTGAATTTTCCATCCTTGTTCTATTCTCTGTCTCTATTTTTCTAACCATATGCATGTACAGTAGATGGCAGTATTTTCCTGTTTAAGAGTGTCACAACATTGCTGTTTAGGGCAGACGAAACTGCTTTACGGTAGATGAAAACGTGACTGCTGTTGTTGTGTGTTGTTACCGCGCTGGGAGGACGTTAATG
This sequence comes from Nerophis ophidion, assembly GCF_033978795.1. NCBI lineage: Eukaryota > Metazoa > Chordata > Actinopteri > Syngnathiformes > Syngnathidae > Nerophis > Nerophis ophidion. Next base: position 27,059,942 of record NC_084637.1, read on the forward strand.
AAACTGCCTAACAATAAACCCACATAAGAAATCAAGGACTCGCCCTCGATCATTTTGCAGTTATAATGTCATTGGGCAGTGACGTGAAAACAGGCTGTCCTCACTCAGGTCCGCATGGAGCTGGAGGTGGCGTGGCCTCCAGCTCCGCCTGAATTTCGGGAGAAAAATTTGTCCCGGGAGGTTTTCGGGAGAGGCGCTGAATTTCGGGAGTCTCCCGGAAAATCCGGGAGGATTGGCAAGTATGGTGGTGATGTAAGAAAGGTGTTAAGCAGCCTCTTGCATCAGGCATGCACCCCTAGCGGCACTACCGTATCGGTTCCAATGTGAACGCTGCCCATCCCTGCTGGCTGTATTTATCTTCTTCCTCTCTCTTCTCCCTCCATCGTCCCATCCCTCCTCCCTCGTGTTTTCCCGGCTGTCACAATGACTGATGGCGACCGGCAGAAGCGAACGTCCGGCATTATCGGTCCGACAAATGGCCGCGGCCTGCTCGGCCCAGACCTTGGACCAGACAGAAATCAATATTTCACCATTTTAAAATCTATCAAAATAGGATTTCTGAGCGCGTCCCCCTTTTTTTTTTTTTTTTTCCACCCGTCTCCCGCCGCGCCGCAAACACTGAATCAGACACTCTGTAGTTACAAGCAGTAATCAATAAGCCGGCACCTTCACAGATCTTAACCACGGTCGCCTCGGAGCGGTGATGGATGGCGAGGAAGGCCACGATTCATTTTGTCAGGCCATTACGCCGGCAAAGTCTGTCCACTTCATCCTGCGAGCGATCATTTTTCACACTTCATAAGAGGCAGAAATGGGTTGCGATGGAGGAGGAGGCGAGAGAGAGAGAGAGAGAGAGTGTTAGGAAAATAAGAGAAGAGGAGGGAAGTCACAGGGGAGAGTGATGACAGACTGAGAAGACACAAAGTAGCCTTTTAAAGGGCTTCGGTTAACGTTTAAAAGGGGGCTCTTGTGGCTCCCTGGAGCTTTTTTTTCCGAAAATGTATGAACATGGGAAAAAGTTAGTGAATTTTATTTATATAGCGCTTTTCTCTAGTGACTCAAAGTGCTTTAAATAGTGAAACCCAATATCTAAGTTACATTTAAACCAGTGTGGGGGGCACTGGGAGCAGGTGGGTAAAGTGTCTTGCCCAAGGACACAACGGCAGTGACTAGGATGGCGGAAGCGGGAATCGAACCTGCAACCCTCAAGTTGCTGGCACGGCTACTCTACCAACCGAGCTATACCGCCCCGGTAAAAGTTGTTTGAATATGGTTTCTGTGTGAGAAGAATTATGACACAAACCTTCCCCACTTACTAGATTAAACTTTACGGATGAGAGTATTGGCGAGCGCCGTTTTGTCCTAAAAAAAAAAAAGTCTGCGGGCTATAGAGCGTTTTCCGTTCGGGCTCCAGTACTCTGGAATGCCCTCCCGGTAACAGTTCGAGATGCTACCTCAGTAGAAGCATTTAAGTCTCACCTTAAAACTCATCTGTATACTCTAGCCTTTAAATAGACCTGCTTTTTAGACCAGTTGATCTGCCGCTTCTTTTCTTTCTCCTATGTCCCCCCCTCCCTTGTGGAGGGGGTCCGGTCCGATGACCATGGATGAAGTACTGGCTGTCCAGAGTCGAGACGCAGGATGGACCGCTCATCGGGACCCAGGATGGACCGCTCGCCTGTATCGATTGGGGACATCTCTATGCTGCTGATCCGCCTCCGCTTGAGATGGTTTCCTGTGGACGGGACTCTCGCTGCTGTCTTGGATCCGCTTTGAACTGAACTCTCGCGGCTGTGTTGGAGCCACTATGGATTGAACTTTTACAGCATCATGTTAGACCCGCTCGGCATCCATTGCTTTCGGTCCCCTAGAGGGGGGGGGGGGGGTTGCCCACATCTGAGGTCCTCTCCAAGGTTTCTCATAGTCAGCATTGTCACTGGCGTCCCACTGGATGTGAATTCTCCCTGCCCACTGGGTGTGAGTTTTCCTTGCCCTTTTGTGGGTTCTTCCGAGGATGTTTTAGTTGTAATGATTAGTGCAGTCCTTTGAGACATTTGTGATTTGGGGCTATATAAATAAACATTGATTGATTGATTGATTGATAATGTCCTTTATCTTGTTTTGTCCACCAAACATTTTATACTGTGTGTGTGTCAGGACTGAGACTATGGCGTGGGTTGTTTCGCCGACGCAAAGGATAGTTGGCACGAGTGAGACGTGAATGTGAGTACATTTTATTTACTACTCTAGTAAACTACAAAAAGGCAAACAAAGGGCACTCACAAGGAGGTGCAAACACTTGGCATCAAAAGACTAGCACAATGGCTACAAACTATAAACATGAAACAAAAACTTGCACTGAGGCATAAATAACAAACCAAAAACTTACGTGGCATGGACAGAAATAATAAACAGCGTAGCATGGCATCAAGCAGTTGTGGAATCTGAGAAGTTGCCAGCCTGAACACTTGGCAACTGTGGCTTAAATAATAGCCGTGATAATTACCAGCAGGTGTGAGAAGTGAGGACAGGGGCGTGACATGAGGGCAAGGTGAAAATCAATGAGTAGGCATGGAAACAAAGCAAAGAAGGGAGTGCCAAAGCAGGAAACAAGTGTCCAAGAAATAAAACCAAACATGCCAAAAACAAAACAAGATCTCATGGGCGTGACAGTGTGAATGCATCAAAGTGAGTTTTGTTGATGTTATTTACTTTTTGGAGTGCTAATCAGGCATATTTGGTCAGTGCATGACTGCAAGCTAATAGATGCTAACATGCTATTTAAGCGAGCTGTATGTACATATTGCATCATTATGCTTCGTTTGTAGGTATATTTGATATATATTTGCATGTCTTCATTTCTGATAGTCGTTTGTGTGCCATGTTGTTCCAGACCACAGCAAACGTTACCCAGCTTGCAAAGATAGTAATAAATCTATTAAAAAGAAAACAGCCTGAGGTTTCTTTTAACTTTAGCACACACATCTATACATTTGGCCATTCCAAGCCAGTCACTTCCAGGAGTTATCTCACCCTCAAAGAAGCCCAAGTAATCATTTTTATAGTAGGCTGACATAAACACTTACATCATGTGTTTTATTCATTATAACACATATAAGACATTTAAAGACATTTTCATTGTAGGCTACTATTGCTAATATAGACACTTACATCATGTGTTGCTAATATAGACACTTACATCACGTGTTGCCTTCATTATAAAACTTATATACGACTTTTAAAGTCATTTTGATAGTAGGCTAACATAGCTAATATAGACACTTACATCACATGTTGCCTTCATTTTAACACTTGTATAAGGCTGTTAGAGTAATTAGATAGGTATTTTTGTTTGTTATCCGCCCACGTGCGCGCTTTTTGTTTTTACCCTTTGTTGGTTTATTGTCTTAGTGTTTTAAATTAAATCATGTTTTCTCACTCCATGCCTGCCTCTATCTCTGCATCTTGGGGTTTGTCACCAACCAACTTTGACATTAATATGGCTAACATAGACACTTATATCATGTGTAGTATTCATTATAACACATATAAGACTTTTAAAGTCATTTTGATAGTAGGCTAAAATAGCTAATATAGACATTTACATCATGTGTTTCCTTCGTTGTAACTCTTATATACGACCTTTAATGTTATTTTGATAGTAGGCTGATATAGCTAATATAGACACTTACATCACGTGCTGCCTTCATTAAAACACTTTTATAAAAACTTTGAAAGTCATTTTGATAGTAGGCTATTTCAGCTAATATAGACACTTACATCATGTGTTGCCTTCATTATAACACTTGTATAAGGCTGTTAGAGTAATTTGATAGTAGACTAATTGTCAGGCTTGCCACTGACAGTTTGTTTGTGTTTTAGTTTTTTTTCTGTGTGTGTTTAGTATTTCCTGTCTTTAGTTCCTGTCAGCACTCTTATTTTGGTTCAGCTTCCTGTTGGTCTCCCTGTGTGTTTGTTTTCCCTCAGCTGCGGCTGATTGGCACCTGGCCACACCTGGTGTCAATCAGCCCAATTCCTATTTTAACTGCTTTGTTCCTCCAGTCAGTGCTGGATTATTGTTGTTGTACCTGTCGTATCTTGTCTTGTATATGCAGCGTTGCGGTAAGCTATATTCGATAGTGGTTTGTAGTTTATTGTCTTTTCTTCCCTGCTTCCAAGTTTGTTTTCTTATTACAAGTACGACTGCTGTTTTCCTGCTAGATACAGGTTACCTTCCATGCTAGACCTTTTTGTTTGTTATCCGCCCACGTGCGCGCTTTTTGTTTGTACCCTTTTTTGTTTTTTTTGTCTCAGTGTTTTAAATTAAATCATGTTTTCTCACTCAATCCCTGCCTTTATCTCTGCATCTTGGGGTTTGTCACCAACCAACTTTGACACTAATATGGCTAACATAGACACTTATATCATGTGTAGTATTCATTATAACACATATAAGACTTTTAAAGTCATTTTGATAGTAGGCTAAAATAGCTAATATAGACATTTACATCATGTGTTGCCTTCGTCGTAACTCTTATATACGACCTTTGATGTAATTTTGATAGTAGGCTGATATAGCTAATATAGACACTTACATCACGTGCTGCCTTCATTAAAACACTTTTATAAAAACTTTGAAAGTCATTTTGATAGTAGGCTATTTCAGCTAATATAGACACTTACATCACATGTTGCCTTCATTTTAACACCTGTATAAGGCTGTTAGAGTAATTTGATAGTAGATTAATTGTCAGGCTTGCCACTGACAGTTTGTTTGTGTTTTAGTTTTTTTTCTGTGTGAGTTTAGTATTTCCTGTCTTTAGTTCTGGTTAGCACTCTTATTTTGGTTCAGCTTCCTATTGGTCTCCCTGTGTGCTGTTTTCCCTCAGCTGTTGCCGATTAGCACCGGGCCACACCTGGTGTCAATCAGCCCAATTCCTATTTTACCTGCTTTGTTCCTCCAGTCAGTGCTGGATTATTGTTGTTGTACCTGTCATATCTTGTCTTGTCAATGCAGCGTTGCGGTAAGCTATATTCGATAGTGGTTTGTAGCTTATTGTCATTTCTTCCCTGCTTCTAAGTTTTTTTTCTTATTACAAGTACGACTTCTGTTTTCCTCCTAGATACAGGTTACCTTCCACGCTAGGCCTTTTTCTTTGTTATCCGCCCACGTGCGCGCTTTTTGTTTGTACCCTTTGTTGGTTTATTGTCTTAGTGTTTTAAATTAAATCATGTTTTGTCACTCCACGCCTGCCTCTATCTCTGCATCTTGGGGTTTGTCACCAACCAACTTTGACATTAATATGGCTAACATAGACACTTATATCATGTGTAGTATTCATTATAACACATATAATACTTTTAAAGTCATTTTGATAGTAGGCTAAAATAGCTAATATAGACATTTACATCATGTGTTGCCTTCGTCGTAACTCTTATATACGACCTTTGATGTAATTTTGATAGTAGGCTGATATAGCTAATATAGACACTTACATCACGTGCTGCCTTCATTAAAACACTTTTATAAAAACTTTGAAAGTCATTTTGATAGTAGGCTATTTCAGCTAATATAGACACTTACATCACATGTTGCCTTCATTTTAACACCTGTATAAGGCTGTTAGAGTAATTTGATAGTAGACTAATTGCCAGGCTTGCCACTGACAGTTTGTTTGTGTTTTAGTTTTTCCTCTGTGTGTGTTTAGTATTTACTGTCTTTAGTTCCTGTCTGCACTCTTATTTTGGTTCAGCTTCCTGTTGGTCTCCCTGTGTGCTGTTTTCCCTCAGCTGCGGCCCGGTGTCAATCAGCCCGCACCTATTTTACCTGCTTTGTTCCTCCAGTCAGTCCTGGATTATTGTCGTTGCTAAGCTATATTCGATAGTGGTTTGTAGCTTATTGTCATTTCTTCCCTGCTTCCAAGTTTGTTTTCTTATTACTACAAGTTTTCCTGCTAGATACATGTTACCTTCCACGCTAGGCCTTTTTGTTCGTTATCCGCCCACGTGCGCGCTTTTTGTTTGCACCCTTTGTTGGTTTTTTTGTCTTAGTGTTTTAAATTAAATCATGTTTTCTCACTCCATGCCTGCCTCTATCTCTGCATCTTGGGGGTTGTCACCAACCAACTTTTTACACTAATATGGCTAACATAGAATTCATTATAACACATATAAGACTTTTAAAGTCATTTTGATAGTAGGCTAAAATAACTAATATAGACATTTACATCATGTGCTGCCTTCATTATAACACTTTTATAAAATCTTTTAAAGTCATTTTGATAGTAGGCTATTATAGCTAATATAAACACTTACATCATGTGTTGCCTTCATTACAACAGTTATGTATAAAGATTTTAATATTTTGCGGCTCCAGACAGATTTATCTCTGTTTGTTTGGTTCAATATGGCCTCTGTGCAACCGAACCACTCAGAATATTGCAAGCAACCACGAAGCAGTCGAACGTTTTGTGTTCACACAACAACTGCAAAGTGGTAAATTAGTGGAGCTCGGCGAATTAGGAATCAGTCCCAATCTTTGCGTCTAATCGAGCAGCTGCAGGAAATTGTCTCGAGCGTCAACCTGGCTGCTCCTACCTTTCCTTTCCCTCGCTTGGCCCGGCTCCCGAAGGCACCGCGGTGTTCGTGTTGAATCCGTCTTGCCTCGGAACACAAGCGACAGCTGCTGTGTGCGTGCGTGTGTGTGTGTGTGTGTGTGTGTGTGTGTGTGTGTGTGTGTGTGTGTCTCAACCCATATGCTGGGCCTCACCTGCTGGTAGGCGAGGATTATGAACTACACGCCCTTATTAAAACCGGATTTGTTTACCCTCCAGCCCGCACGCGGCGACAAACAAAAACAGTCGGACATGTCGATGATGGACCCGACATGGTATCTGCTGACCGCCCTCCAACCAGAGAAACAACACCCTGAGCTGATTAGCGGACTGGCCTATGAACATCCCAGGAGGCACAAGACATCGATACAAAGTGGAATATACCGTAAATTACAGACTAATAGATGCTACTTTTTTTCCCCCTACGCTTTGATCCCTGCTGGTTTTAAAACGGTGCGGCTAATTTATGGATTTTTCTTCGTCGACCAGCCCTCTGTATCTCAATGCAGGAACATCTCTCTAAACTTTTAAATCTTCTTTAAAACTCACTTATATGCGCTGAGTGGGATGTATGTATGAATATGTTTATCTTTTTCTTTTAATCTATTTTTAACAGGTTTTTTTTAATACAACCCAAAACCAGGGAAGTTGCGTAAATGGTAAATAAAAACAGAACACAATGATTTGCAAATCCTTTTCAACCTATATTCAGTTGAATAGACTGCAAATACAAAATACTTAACGTTCGAACTGTAAAACTTTGTTATTTTTTGCAATTATTAGCTCATTTGGAATTTGATGCCTGCAACATGTTTCAAAAAAGTGGCGGCAAAAAAGACTGGGAAAGTTGAGGAATGCTCATCAAACACTTATTTGGAACATCCCGCAGGTGGACAGGCTAATTGGGAACAGGTGGGTGCCATTATTGGGTATAAAAGCAGTCAGTCATTTACAAACAAGGATGGGGCGAGGGTCACTACTTTGTGAACAAATGCCTGAACAAGTTGTTTAAAAACAACATTTCTCAACCAGTTATTGCAAGGAATTTAGGGATTTCACCATCAACGGTCCATAATATCATCAAAAAGTTCAGAGAATCTGGAGAAATCACTCCATGTAAGCGGCAAGGCTGAAAGCCAACTTTGAATGCCTTTGACCTTCGATCCCTCAGGCATCGAAAAGCGACATCAGTGTGTAAAGGATATCATCATATGGGCTCAGGAACACTTCAGAAAACCACTGTCAGTAATTACAGTTGGTCGCTATATTTGTAAGTGAAAGTTAAAACTTTACTGTGCAAAATGAAAGCCATTTATCAACAACATCCAGAATCACCGCTAAGCCCGAGCTCATCTAAAATGGACTGATGGAAAGTGGAAAAGTGTTCTGTGGTCTGAAGAGTCCACATTTCAAATTGTTTTTGAAAATTGTGGATGTCTTGTCCTCCGGACCAAAGAGGAAAAGAACCATTCGGACTGTTTTAGGCGCAAAGTTGAAAAGCCAGAATCTTTGATGGTATGGGGGGGGTATTAGTGCCCAAGGCATGGGTAACTTACACATCCGTGAAGGCACCATTAATGCTGAAAGGTACATACAGGCTTTGGAGCAAAATCCAAATCAGAATAAGCTTTAATGTCATTACGCAGGGTAACGAAATATGTTGCCATCCAAGCAATGTCATCATGAATGCCCCTGCTTATTTTCGCAAGACAATGCCGAGCCACGTGTAACAAAAGCGTGGTTTCATAGTACAAGAGTGTGGCTACTAGACTGGCCTGCCTGTAGTCCACACTGGTCTCCCATTTAAAATAGTGGTGCATTATAAAGTCTAAAATACCACAACAGAGAACAACTTAAGCTGTAAATCAAGCAAGAATGGGAAATAATTTCACCTGAAAAGCTTCAAACATTTGTCTTCTTAGTTCCCAAACGTTTACTGAGTGTTGTTAAAAGGAAAGGCCATGTAACGCAGTGGTAAAAATGCCCCTCTGCCAACTTTTTTGCTATGTGTTGCTGCCATTAAATTATAAGTTAATGATTATTTGCAAAAAATAAAATAAAATGAGTTTATCAGTTGGAACATTAAATATCTTGTCTTTGCAATCTATTCAATTGAATATAAGTTGAAAAGAATTTGCAACATAATTGTATTTTGTTTTTATTTATGAATTACACAACGTGCCAACTTCACTGGTTATGGGTTTTGTACAGATAGAATGTTTTGCTTTTATTGTGGTTTTTATTATTTACAAAAATATTTTAATCTCTTACGCTTGTAGTGTTTTGGCACTATCTTAATGCATTTTAATTGTGTTTTATATATAGCATGTTTTGCATTTATTGTGTTTTTTTATCATTTTTAAAATGGTTTTAATATTTTACGCTTTTGCTCCTTTTTGCATTAGCTTTATACATTTTAACTGTTTTATGAATAAAATGTTTTGCATTCTTTGTGGTTTATATTATTTTAATAAGTGTTTTTAATCTTATACGCTTTTGCATTTTTTGCACTATTTTTATGCATTTTATTTGTGTTTTATATATAGAATATTATGCATTTAATATGATTTTTATTATTTTCTAATATTTTTAATCTTTTACGCTTTTGTTATTTTTGCACTATTTGTTATGAATTTTAACTATGTTTTATACATCAAATGTTTTGCTTTTTTTTAAAAATTATTTTATAAATGGTTATAATATTTTACGGTTTTGGTCCTTTTTGCATTAGTTTTATGCATCTTAACTGTGTTTTATATATGGAATGTTTTGCATTCATTGTGGTTTTTATTATTTAAAAAAAAAACGTTTTAATCTTTTACGCTTTCGTTTTTTTGCACTATTTTTATACATTTTAATTGTGTTTTATATATAGAACATTATGCATTTAAAGTGATTTTTATTATTTTCCATTTTTTTTCATCTTTTACGCTTTTGTTGTTTTTGAACTATTTTTTTTATAAATTTTAACTTTTTTATACATAGAAAGTTGTGCGTTTATTGTGATTTTTATTATTTTAAAAATGGTTATAATCTTTTTCGCTTTTGCTTTTTTGCACTATTTATATGGATTTTATCTGTGTTTTATGTGCATAATGTTTTTTTGCCTATAATTTTTGACATGTTACCTTTCTGTTTTAATCTGTACAGCTCTTTGGGCAGTAGTCTAATATAGAAATGTGCGTTATTAAAACATCTACATTAACATAACCTAATGAAAATCGTTTTCATCAAACACATGCAAAGACAATGAGACTATGTTTACACTGCAGGCTAAAGTGGACCAGATCAGATTTTTTTTTCAAATCGGATTTTTTTCCATCTGACTATTTACACTGCAAGAAAATGCGAACCCCTTTTTTTTTTTTTTTAATTCAGTTTAGATGAACACAGGCCCCAACGTGGCCCCAATGTGGCCTCAACATCACTGGCATGAGCAGTTTGATAAAGTGAAAACAAAGAAAGTTGCCCGAAATCCCCGTAAACTAAAAGGAAGTCGGTACTACCACTACAAAATAAAATAAAAGTCCCCACACCTTAAAAATAAACGTTTCTGTACGTGAAAATAAATGAAAGTAATATTATTGTCATGATCTGTTGCACTAGATCAGTGGTTCTCTACCTTTTTTGAGTCATGTACCCCCTGTGAATATTTTTTTTAATTCAAGTACCCCCTAATCAGAGCGATAGCATTTTTGGTTGAAAAAAAGAGATAAAGAAGTAAAATACAGCACTATGTCATCAGTTTCTGGTTTATTAAATTGTATAACAGTGCAAAATATTGCTCATTTGTAGTGGTCTTTCTTGAACTATTTGGAAAAAAAGATATCAAAATAACTAAAAACTTGTTGAAAAATAAACAAGTGATTCAATCATAAATAAAGATTTCTCCACATAGAAGTAATCATCAACTTAAAGAGCCCTCTTTGTGGATTGTACAAGAGATCCATCTGGATTCATGAACTTAATTCTAAACATTTCTTCACAAAAAAAAGAAATCTTTAACATCAATATTTATGGAACATGTCCACAAAAAATCAAGCTGTCAACACTGAATATTGCATTGTTGCATTTCTTTTCACAGTTTATAAACTTACATTTGTATTTTGTTGAAGTATTATTCAATAAATATATTTATAAAGGATTTTTAAATTGCTGCTATTTTTAGAATATTTAAAAAAAATCCCATGTACCCCTTGGCATACCTTCAAGTACCCCCATTTGAGAACCACTGCACTAGATCAGGCCGTATTTTAAGTTTCTTGGTATTTTGCAGTGTTTAGTGTTTTAGTTCCTGTCTTGTGCTTTTATTTTGGTGCAACTTCCGTTACTGAGTTTCCTTCTTGCCATTTTTACGCACCAGCATCCGGTTGCCAATCAGGACAGTTGAAGTTGAGTAATGGCCACTCAGGTTGTTTATTCACCTGGACGCTTCTCCTGCCTCACTTCTCTGAACGTAAGTCTTTGCTGTGCTCCAGCATTCAATTTTGTAGCCTGTGAGTTGTAGTTTTGTCATGCGTAGCCGTTATTTTGGATCGAATACATGTTTACTGCAAACTACCTTTCTCTGCTTTCTGCATTTCTGGGAACACGGCAAATGTCGTCGTCGTGTCACAATCATTTATTTATGGATATATATAGTGTTATGGTACAATTAAAAGTTGTAAACTCTTGTTGTTAAAGTGTGTCGTGCTTGTCAAAAGGGACAAGCGGTAAGAAATGGATGGATGGATTTTACTTGTGTATATGCCGCCATCATGTGGCCAGGGCAGGTAATACATCTTTGAGAATTGTGTATTTGGAATCAAACTTTATTGACCGGAAGTCACTTCCAAGTGGTTATTTTCGAGGAAATACTGCATATTTCTTTTGTTTTATGGTATGTACCAAAAGTTAAACTTTGTATTTTTGTTTTTGTCCAAAATATTGCGAGCTAAATTCACGATTTGTGATCGTAAAACGAGTCCTTTGTCATGCTCATTAGCGATGATTTTTCGATGCCTTCTAAGATGGCGTTAGTAGTACGAACTAATATTTGTTACCCTTCTTTCTGCCTTGTAAGGTAGCATTAAAGCATACATGTAAACATTCGCATGAAGTGTATATGTTGACTGTATTATTTTATTTTTATTAGTTTCACCCTTTTTGAATCTCTTTAAAGGCCTACTGAAATTAGATTTTCTTATTTAAACGGGGATAGCAGGTCCATTCTATGTGTCATACTTGATCACTTCGCGATATTGCCATTTTTTTTGCTGAAAGGGTTTAGTACAGAACATTGACGATAAAGTTCACAACCTTAGGTCGCTAATAAAAAAGCCTTGCCTGTACCGGAAGTAGCAGACTATGTGCCCGTGACATCACGGGTTGCGGAGCTCCTCACATCCTCACATTGTTTACAATCATGGCCACCAGCAGCGTGAGCTATTCGGACAGAGAAAGCGACAATTTCCCAATTAATTTGAGCGAGGATGAAATATTCGTGGATGAGGAAAGTTAGAGTGAAGTACACAAAAAATAAATAAAAGAACAGGCGTCTGCTCTGTCACGCCAAATTTCTTCCCTCCTACAACCCCCCCCCCCCCCATTTACGTCCGGGGTCATGATTAATGCAGACGTTTTGTTAACGCTATATTATAAAAATATAACGCTATATTATAAAAATACAGACGTTTTGTTAAAGCTATATTATAAAAAAAATTAAAAAACAATTTACAAACACAAGCTATGGTATGACGCATTTACTTCTGGGTCACGTTTCCACTTATGTCATCCGAAAGTTTGTGTTTGTAAATTGTTTTTTAAATGTTTTTATAATATTGCGTTAACAAAACGTCTGTATTTTCATAATATAGCGTTATATTTTTATAATATAGCGTTAACAAAATGTCTGTATTAATCATGACCCCGGAAGTAAATGGGGGGGGGGGTTTGTGGGGAGAAGAAATTTGGCGTGACAGCTCCAAGCGGCGGCAGTGTGAGCGTTTCAGATGTAATTAGACACATTTACTACGATAATTCTGGAAGATCCCTTATCTGTTTATTGTTTTAACAGTGTTTTAGTGAGATTGTAAAGTCATGGCTGCGGTGAACGCCAGTGTCTCTGAGAGAAGCCAAGGAGTCAAGATCACGGCTGCCTTTTTGAGATGCAGGAGGAGGTCCCATAATCCACTGATGTCTCCGGTAAGAGCAGACTCAATATCACAATTTTCCCATCCAAAAACTTGCTTGTTGACGTGGAGAAACATGTTCGCTTGACCGCTCTGCGTTAAAGCTTCACAACAAACAAATACCGGCTGTGTTTCGGTTGCTAAAGGCAGCTGCAATCCACCGCTTTCCACCAACAGCATTCTTCTTTGACGTCTCCATTATTAATTGAACAAATTGCAAAAAATTCAGCAACACAGATGTCCAAAATACTGTGTAATTATGCGATGAAAATAGACGACTTTTAGCCGTAAGTGGTGCTGGGCTAACATGTCCGCTCCAACCCGAGACGTCAAAAACACGCGTCATCATTCCGCGACGTTTTCAACAAGAAACTCCGCGGGAAATTTAAAATTGCAATTTAGTAAACTAAAAAGGCCGTATTGGCATGTGTTGCAAAGTTTTATATTTCATCATTGATATATAAACTATGCCCTGCGATGAGGGGCGACTTGTCCAAGGTGTACCCCGCCTTCCGCCCGATTGTAGCTGAGATAGGCGCCAACGCCCCCCGCGACCCCAAAAGGGAATAAGCGTTAGAAAATGGATGGATGGATATATAAACTTTCAGACTGCGTGGTCGGTAGTAGTGGGTTTCAGTAGGCCTTTTAAAAAGCTTTTAAATGCTTTTTCAAAGTGCAGGTTAGTGGAAAGGAAGAATGAAGGCAAGATCTATCCTTGCACCGGCTGTGAAACGTGCAACTTGATCACCCTTTCTTTCTCTTCCAGCAATTACAACAGCAATGTTTCATGAGATGACTTTGGGTAAAAGTTGTTTATTTGTTGTCTTCCTCTTCATCATCGAGTGAGTTTTTAGAATAGAATTAGCAAATACATGAAATATAACCACATGGCATATATGCAAACAATATATTATTGAAACTAAGCACATTATTGTGATTCAACTAAACACTTTTTTAAATAAAAATACACCTTTTTAAAATTCAGTTAGGTAACAGGACTGTGTTGAGAGGTAATTTTGTGTTATTTGAATGTGCGTATTGAAATATTTAAAATGTGTATTAGCCCATCTCAGGTGACTTTATTGACTTGATGAATGTTTGCGTAACAGGACTGAAAAGGGAGTGATGTTTACATGAAATATAGCCACATGCTATATGAAACTAAGCACATTACTCTGGTTCAGCAAAATATATTTTTACAGTTATAGGCACTTAAACTAATATAGGTAACAGGACTGTGTTAAGTGTATATTATAGTAAAAGGAGTGAGTTTTTGGCATAGAATTAGCAAATACATTAAATATAACCACATGGTATTTATACTAATAACATTTAATTGAAACCGATCAGGAGCCAGATGAGGTGGTTCGGGCATCTGGTCAGGATGCCACCCGAACGCCTCCCTAGGGAGGTGTTTAGGGCACGTCCAACCGGTAGGAGGCCACGGGGAAGACCCAGGACACGTTGGGAAGACTATGTCTCCCGGCTGGCCTGGGAACGCCTCGGGATCCCCCGGGAAGAGCTAGACGAAGTGGCTGGGGAGAGGGAAGTCGGGGTTTCCCTGCTTAGGCTGTTGCCCCCGCGAACCGACCTCGGATAAGCGGAAGATGATGGATGGATGGATGGATGGATGAAACCAATCACATTAATGTGATTCAACTAAACATTTTTAAAAGATAAACAAATACACATAAAAAAAAAACCAACAATATAGGTAACAGGACTGTGTTGAGAGTTAATTTTGTATTGTTTGATTGTGTGTATTGAAGTATTTGATATGTGTATTAGCCCATCTCAGGTGACTTTATTGACTAATGAATCTTTGAGTAACAGGAGTGGTATTTACAGGAAATATAGCCACATGCTATATGAAACTAAGCACATTACTCTGGTTCAACAAAATATATTTTTACAGTTATGGGTACTTACAATAATATAGGTAACAGGACTGTGTTAAGTGTATATTATAGTAACAGGAGTGAGTTTTTAGCATAGAATTAGCAAATACATTAAATATAACCACATGGTATTTATAGTATTTTATTGAAACCAATCACATTAGTGTGATTCAACTAAACATATTTAAAAGATATAAAAAATACACATTTTTTAAAAAACAATATAGGTAAAAGGACTGTGTTGAGAGTTAATGTTGTATTATTTGTGCGTATTGAAGTATTTGATATGTGTATTAGCCCATCTCAGGTGACTTTATTGACTTGATGAAACTTTGAGTAACAGGACTGAAAAGGGAGTGATATTTACATGAAATATAGCCACATGCTATATAAAACTAAGCACATTACTCTGGTTCAGCAAAATATATCTTTACAGTTATGGGCACTTAAAACAATAAAGGTAACAGGACTGTGCTAAGTGTATATTCTAGTAACAGGAGTGAGTTTTTAGCATAAAATTAGCAAATACAATAAATATAACCACATGGTATTTATACAAATAACATGTTATTTATTTGTGTGATTCAACGAAGCATGTTTAAAAAATACATTTATATTAAAAAAATAATAATTAGGTAACAGGACTGTGTTCAGAGTTAAATTTGTATTTGATTGGTTGTATTGAAGTATTTAAAATGTGTATTAGCCCATCTCAGGTGACTTGATGATTTTATTAACGTAACAGGAGTGAGAAATGCTGGACAACAGCAAAGACTTACAGCATGTAGAGCAGCAGACGGCGCCAATTCATAAAACGGAAGTTTTTCTACTTTCCTTAAGCACTTTCTTCTGGGTGCGCCTCCTTTTTTAACCCTGCCTTTTCAGTTCTTGTATCTAAAAATCTTTTAAAATGCTTTTTCAAAGTGCAGGTTAGTGGAAAGGAAGAATGAAGGCAAGATCTATCCTCGCACCGGCTGTGCAACTTGATCACCCTTTCTTTCTCTTTCAGCAATTACAACAGCAATGTTTCATGAGATGACTTTGGGCAAAAGTTGTTTATTTGTTGTCGCGCACTCTTCCTCTTCCTCTTCATCATCGACCTGCTCCTTGCAGCCTTGAGTCCAGCAGTAAACGTTGATGTCGCTCGGGAGACATTTTAGTGTAATACGTGGTGTCACGTCTCAGTTCTCCCCTCCCGCACAAGGACAACAGGCTCTTCTTGTCCCCGCCTTTCATATTCTTCTGCCTTACTTTTTTAATATTTACTTGTTGTGTGTGGTCTTATCGTCGGCATCTACACTACGTCTCCTTTTAATATTCCCTCCCGTCTCTTTTGTGTGCCCTTTAATGCAAGAGTGTGATAAGTGCAGCCCCTCATGTTCTAAAAATGAAACCATTTCATTATTAGACATATGAATAGATGGTTATTTGGGATATAAGCTGTCTCCTAATTATGTAATTAAAAAGGTGTATTAGCCTATCAGAGGGAACTTTGACTTGGTTATTGTAACAGGAGTGAGTTTTTAGCGTACAATAAGCAAATATAGAAAATGTAGCCACAATATATTTATGCACATTTTTTTATTGAAGCTACTAAGTACATAACCAATATTCAACAAATGCAATTATTTGCAAAAATTGTTTAAATATATTTCAAAATAACAGGACTGTGTTAAGAATTTATTTATTTTTAATTTACATGCTGTGGTCCATTAACAGGAGTATTAGAAGCCCATCTAACAGTATTTTGTTGAATTGATGACTCATTTACTGTAAGTAACAGGACTGAGTTTTCATCATACAATGAGCAAATACAGAAAATATAGCCACAATATATTCATGCTAATGTTTTATTGATGCTACTAAGTACATAAGAGTTATTCAACAAAAGGAAATATTTCCCCAAAATGTTTAAATACATTTTAAGATAACAGGAATGTGTTAACAATGTATTTATTTTAATTTACATGCTGAAGTACATTAACATGAGTATTAGTAGCCCATCTAACAGTATTTTGTTGAATTGATGACTCATTTACTGTAACAGGAGTGGGTTTTTAGCATACAATGAGCAAATACAGAAAATATAGCCACGATATATTCATGCTAATATTTTATTGAAGCTACTAAGTACATAAGAGTTATTCAACAAAAGGAAATATTTCAAAAACATGTTTAAATACATTTTAAAATAACAGGAATGTGTTAAGAATGTATTTATTTTATTTTACATATTAAAGTACATAAAATGAATACTAGTATCCCATTTAATAGAACATTGTTGAATTGATGACTTATTTACTGTAAGTAACAGGAGTGAGTTTTTAATCATATAATGAGTAAATACAGAAAATAAAGCCACATATTTATGCTAATATTTTATTGAAGCTACTAAGTACTTAACAACAAAAGCAAATATTTAAAAATATTATTTAAATACTTTTTAAAAATATTAGGACTGTGTTAAGAATGTATTAATTTTAATTTACATGTTGGAGTTCTTAAAATGAGTATGAGTAGCCCATCTAACAGAGCTTTGTTGAATTGATGATTCATTTACTGTAAGTAACAGGACTGAGTTTTTATAATACAATAAGCAAATACAGAAAATGTTAATATTTTTTTGAAGCTACTAAGTACATAACCGTTATTCAACAAAAGGAAATAATTAAAAAAATGTTTGAATGTATTTTAAAATAACAGGACTGTGTTATAAATGTATTTATTTTAATTTTCACATTGAAGTACTTAAAATGAGTATTAGTTGCCCATCTACCAGAGCTTTGTTGAATTAATGACTCATTTACTGTAAGTAACAGGACTCAGTTTTATTAATACAATGAGCAAATACAGAAAATGTAGCCACAATTTATTTATGTTAATATTTTTTTGAAGCTACTAAGTACATAACCATTATTCAACAAAAGCAAATATTTAAAAACAGGTTTAATACATTTTAAAATAACAGGACTGTGTTTAGAATGTATTGATTTTAATTTACATGTTGAAGTACATTAAAATGGGTATTAGTAGCCCATCTAACAGAACTTTGTTGAATTGATGACTCGTTTACTGTAAGTAACAGGAGTGAGTTTGTATCATACAATTAGCAAATACATGAAATATTGTCACATATTTATGCTAATATTTTATTGAAGCAAAGTACGTTGCTGTTATTCAACTTAAACAAATATTTAATAAAATAATAGTTAATATATTTTTTTAAGTTACAGGAATGTGTTAAGAAAGTATTTATATTTAAATTTACATATTGAAGTACTTAAAATGGGTAATGTGGTAGCACATCTAACAGAACTTTATTGAATTAATGACTCGCTTACATTAAGTAGCATGAGTGAATTTTAGCATAAAATTAACAAATACATGAAATATAGCCACATTATATTTATGCCAATAACATTTTATTGAAGTTAAGTACGTAGCTGTTATTCAGCAAAAACATTTAAAAACATAATAAAGTTAAAATACATTTTTAAGTAACAGGACTGTTAAAGTATATTATTTTGATTTACATATTGAAATACTTAAAATGAGTATTAGGACCCCATCTGTCAGAACTTTATTGAATAGATGACTCATTTACTGTAAGTAACAGGAGTGACTTTTAGCATTTTTAAGTACTTAAAATGAGTACAAGCCCATCTATGGTGACTGTATTGACTTGACTCATTTAAGTCAAATTACTGAACGTAACAGGAGTGAGTTTTTAGCATTTCACTCAATCGATTTTTATTTATATAGCCCTAAATCACAAGTGTCTCAAAGGGCTGCACAAGCCACAACGACATCCTCGGCTCAGATCCCACATCAGAGCAAGGAAAAACTCAACCCGGCATAGAATTAGAAAATGCATGAAATATAACCTCATGGCATATATGCTAAACATATATTATTGAAACAAAGCACAATGTTGTGATTCAACTAACATATATTTAAAAAAATAAAAATACACTTAAAAAAAATTAAAAGTTAGGTAACAGGACTGTTTTGAGAGGTAATTTTGTAGTATTTGAATGTGCATATTGAAATATTTAAAATGTGTATCAGCTCATCTTAGGTGACTTTATTCACTTGATTAATCTTTGAGTAACATGACTGAAAAGGGAGTGACATTTACATAAAATATAGCCACATGCTTTATGAAACAAAGCAAACTACTGTGGTTCAACAACATATATTTTTACAGTTACAGGCACTTAAAATAATATAGGTAACAGGACTGTGTTAAGTGTACATTATAGTAACAGGAGTGAGTTTTTAAGCATATAATTAGCAAATACATTATATACAGCCACATGGTATTTACACTAACATTTTATCGAAACCAATCACATTACTGTGATTCAAATAAACATATTTGAAAGATAGAAAAATACACATTTAAAAAAAGTATATAGGTAACAGGACTGTGTTGAGAGTTAATGTTGTATTATTCGATTGTGCGTATTGACGTATTTAATGTGTATTAGCCCATCTCAGGTGACTTTATTGACTCGATGAATTTTTGAGTAACAGGACTGAAACGCGAGTGATATTCACATGAAACATG
>NC_084637.1:27086693-27119193 GCF_033978795.1 Nerophis ophidion
ATAAAATTAGCATGCCAACATTAGCAATTAGGTTTTTTTTTATCTACTTTCTCCAGCCAAACACCTTTTATAGTCATACAACTTGGTATTTATCATGTTAGCGGTTAGCATGCTAACTGTTAATATGCTAATATTAGCATGCTAACATTTTTTATCTAATTCTTCTGCCAGATGCTCGATAGTACTTTGTATTTGACATATGCTAACCTTAGCATGGTAGCATTCCTGAAATTTTTGGTAGCGGCAAAACTATTAATTTACTTGCTAATTTACTATTAATATCTGCTTACTTTCTCTTTTAACATGTTCTATATTGCAGCCTCTTGTCATGACTATATACATTACGATATAATTCTTAGTATATCAATGATAATGGAACCATTTTAAAACAGTTGTATTATTTTGTCAAAACTATGAATAATCTACATGCTAATTTACTGTTAATATCTGCTTACTTTCTTTTTTAACATGTTTTATCCACACTTAAATTAAAATGTAATAATCACTTATTCTTCCGTTGTTTGATTCTTTATGTCAGTTTTGGATGATACGACAAATTTGGGGATGGATCTAATACCAAGAAGTTGAAGGGGCAGTATCGGTCATACCAATGCTGATACTTCAATATGTTCAAGATTAAATGATAAAATTAGCATGCCAACATTAGCGATTACTTTTTTTTTTTTAGCTACTTTTACCAGCCAAACACCGTATAGTCATATAAGTCGGTACCCGACATGTTAGCGGTTAGCATGCTAACTGCTAACATGCTAATATTAACATGCTAATATTTGTAACCAATTATTATGCCAGACACCCCCCATATTACTTGCTATTTGACACATGTTAATGTTAGCATGGTAGCATTCCTGAAATTTTTGCCGGCAGGTCAAGGCATCGGAAAAGACGTGACCGCGGACTCGCGTGAATCCAGAGGTACAAGAAGGGTCAATGTTTTATTAGTGTTTTTTAAAAACTATTATTAATGTACTTGCTAATTTACTGTTAATATCTGCTTACTTTCTGTCGTTACATGTTTCCATCTTCACTTTTCATAAAATGTAATAATTGCTTATTCCGTTGTTCGGTACTACAAATTCAGGTATCAATCCAAAACCAAGTAGTTAAAGGAGCAGTATCAGTCATACTAATGCTGATGCTACACATTTTCAAAATCATTAAATGATGAAATAAGCATGCTAACATTAGCGTGCTACTAGCCGTACCCATGTATTTTCAATGGGCGGTTAGCATCGGGTTTTAATCCCGTTTCCTCCTGTTTCTGCTCCGATTGAATTTCTTTGTATGTCGAGTCTTTATTTTGGGTACCTGACTGTTGTGGCGTATCTGCACTTTTTATGCTACGGTAAAGACAATAAATGGTCCACTTTTGATTTTATTAGCCTTCAAAGAACCGCTGCTGCTGTTGTTTTTCCTACCGCTCCCAGTATGTAACCGCTTAACTGGGCTTGGGTCGCGGGGGCAGCAGCCAAAGCGGTCCCGTCCATCGCTGCTTGCAGCTTTAATTACACCTTGTACCAAATAAAATTGCTTTGAGGTTGGTAAGCACAATCAGAATAACTACGTACTGGCGCACTGTCGATTTTTGAGAAAATGGAAGGATTTTAAGTGCGTCTTATAGTCCGAAAAATACGGTAGCATAAATTAGGGTCAGGTTAGGTCAGTTTTTGGTTTTCCTCCTGTACTAGGAGTAAAAAAAATAATTGAACAGAAGGTTGGTCTTTTCTTGTATTTTAGTCATTTACTAAAAGGTAAACATGGTAGGCTATAGACTACTAGAAGCTAGCAGCTACACAACAGCCAAGCACACAATAGCACGGAAGCTAGACTTATGTTAAATGTAGGGATTTGTAGATCCTACCATAAAAAGTCGTACTAAAACATTTTGATAGCTTTTTGAGCGCCGTGTGTAATGTTCTATGCACTGAAACATCAAAGTTTTTGTGTTGGTTGCTTACAGGTACTTGCTTACGTCGTTTATTCAACAGGCGTTGGTCGTTCTGCAGTCCACACGTATCTCTTATGTGTGACACACACGTCATTACATTATATACTAAATAAAATTGTTCCAAGTTATAGGGTGCACTGTCGATTTTTGAGAAAATTGAAAGATTTTAAGTGCGCCTTAAAGTCGGAAAAATACGGTAGCATAAATTAGGGCAGGTTAGGTCCGTTTTTGGTTTGTCTCCTGTACTGCGAATAAAGAAAATAATTAAACAGAAGGTTGGTCTTTTCTTGTATTTTAGTCATTTACTAAAAGGTAAACATGCTAGGCTGTAGACTACTAGACGCTAGCAGCTACACAACAGCCAAGCACACAATAGCACGCAAGCTAGACATACGTAAAATGTAGGGATGTGTATATCTTACGTTAAAAAGTCGTACTAAAACATTTTGACAGGTTTTGGAGCACCGTGCGTAAAATTCTATGCAATGAAACTTTAAAGTTTTGCTGTTGCTTGCTTACAGGTACTTGCTTACGTCGTTTATTTAACAGGCGTCAACTTGCAGTCCACACGTATCTCTTATAGGTGACACACACGTCATTACACCTTGTTCCAAATAAGTATTCCGAGTTATAGGGTGCACTATCGCTTTTTGAGAAAATTGAAAGATTTTAAGTGTGCCTTAAAGTCAGAAAGATACGGTAGTATACATTAGGGCAGGGGTGTCCAAAGTTCGGCCCGGGGGCCATTTGCGGCCCGCGGGTTATTTTTTAACGGCTCCCCGGCACACTTTAAGAATACAATTGGAAAAAAATTTAAAACATAAAAAGTGGTATGAAAGAGCAAACAGGTGAAATGTAACAAGAACGTGTTGCAATGTTTACTTTAATAACACAAAGCTGCCATGCAGGCTGTTTCTTTCTTTAAAAAATAATAATGAATCAAAATCAATGTCATTTTGAATTATTGACCTATTCAAGGCTCCGATTACGTCACATTAAATATTCCACTGAGATATTTTTTGGGGAAAATGTTGGATATTTTGTGTTTTGCCATATAAAAAAACCTGAGCTGTTTTTTTTTTTAAAGAAGGGCCTAAAACAAACAAAACATATAAACAACAATAAAACTAATAAAGACTGATGGATCTGAAGTTGATCTCGAGATTATTGTGCGAAAAGTAAATGGTAAAAAAAAATATATATATATATATATATTTTAACACTTTAATAAGTAGGACACTTTTGGATCCCCAATTATTTTAGTGTGATTTGTTTTTAAGTGTCATTGCTCAAAAAATAATAATGAATCAAAATGCAAAATTAAGGCTCCAAATATTCGGCCTAAAAAAATGTTATTGGGTGAAAATATTGCATATTTTGTGTTTTTTCCATTTTTTTCCTTTCTGTGATCTAGAGATTTAAAACTTGAATAATAATGAAAATAATAATACTGAATAATGACACATTTTTAGAATTTTTTTTTACCAAAACCATTGGACTGAGTGGAGGCCTAAATGTATATTTTTTATATATATATTGTATTGTATTTTAAAATAAGAATGATGAAAATGGCCCCCGCTTGCTCTGATTTTTCAGTGTGCGGCCCTCAGTGGAAAAAGTTTGGACACCCCTGCATTAGGGTAGGTTAGGTCAGTTTTTGGTTTGCCTCCTGTACTGCAAGTAAAAACATTAATTAAGCAGAAGGTTGCTCTTTTCTTGTATTTTAGTCATTTACTAAAAGGTAAACATGCTAGGCTGTAGACTACTAGGAGTTAGCAGCTACACAACAGCCAAGCACACAATAGCACACAAGCTAAACATACGTAAATTGTAGAGATGTGGAGAACATATGTTTAAAAAGTTGCACTAAAACATTTTCACAGGTTTTTGATCGCCATGCGTAATGTTCTATGCAATGAAACATTTAAGTTTTGCTGTTGCTTGCTTACAGGTACTTGCTTGCTTCGTTTATTCAACAGGTGTCAACTTGCAGTCCACACGTATCTCTTATATGTGACACACATGTCATTACACCTTGTACCAAATAAAATTGCTCTGAATTATAGGGTGCACTCTCGGTTTTTGAGAAAATTAAAGGATTTTAAATGCGCCTTATAGTCGAAAAAATACGGTAGCATAAATTAGGGTCATGTTAGGTCCGTTTTTGGTTTACCTCCTGTTCTATGAGTAAAAAAATTCATTAGGCAGAAGGTTTCTCTTTTCTCGTATTTTAGTAATTTACTAAAAGGTAAACATGCTAAGCATGCTAAACATACTAGGCTGTAGACTACTAGAAGCCAGCAGCTACACAACAGCCAAGCGAACAATAGCACACAAGCTAAACATACTTAAAATATAGGGATGTGTAGATCCAATGTTAAAAAGTCGTAATAAAACATGTTGACGGATTTTTGAGCGCCGTGCAATGAAACATCAAAGTTTTGCTGTTGCTTGCTTACAGGTACTTGCTTGTGTCGTTTAACAGGCGTCGACTTGCAGTCCATACGTACACACCTCATTACACCACGTATTAAATAAAATTACTCCAATTTTAGTGAAAATAGAAGGATTTTAAGTGCCCTTTATAGTCCGAAAAATAGGGGAATCCAGAATTGAAGTGATAAGAAACTGTGGAATATCAGCAGTCTGACATAACCTTTGGGAGGTCCAGGCGTTGACTCCCAAGCCCAGACGGGTAAAAATAATGACCTGAAAGCAAAGTAGCCCCCGGGACCCTCACTAGCGCACTCCAACACATCTCGCAGCCTAACAGCTAATCAATAAGAAACAGAACACACATACAAACACTTAGCCTTTTAAAGCTAACGCTAATCTAAACTTATTAGCACGAGCCCGGCAAAATTGATCCCTCGGTTGTGTTAATGGAACTTGTTTGTGTTTTAACGAAGCACGTTTTAAACGATAACCGGCACGGACGGAGAAGCGGTAAAATAGTAACTTTTTTTTCTTTCCCCCACTTTGTGCACACGATCCTTTACCCCGTTAAAAACTCACGTCTCTTCATTTCGGGAGCGTGTTGCGTCATGATGGAAGCGATGCTGGGGTGCACGCCAAAAAAAAAAAAAAAAGAGGAAAAGATAAACGACGTGCTTGATCGTTTTCCATCCCCTCGCCGACTGATGGGGTGTTTTGTCGCTAAAACTACAACACGTGTTCCTCTCGCACACTGGAACCTTTTGTGGGAGAAGTCGGAGTGTGTGGTGATGATCGGTTCATGCAGAAATCATTTATCAGTATTTTGTGCTTTCAGTTGGGATGGAATAAACCCTACAAACGTGCAATTGTTTGTTTTTTTTAAAACATCATATGCGTAACATTTGTGTCACTGTCTGCAGAAGAAAGGGGATTCGCATGACCCCATTGGTTACGATTTACCTGACACATGAAACGTGACAAATTGTAGGGCGGTGCACTATGTACTTTAGCCGTCAGATGGGAGTAGAGTGTTATATATTTATAAATGTGTTTTTGTCGCAGTTCCAACTTTGACTTCGTTCATTCATGTACTGTATTTATTTGACAGGGACATAACAATTAAACATTGCTACTAGAGATGTCCGATAATGGCCAACCCAAAAAGTTCTATTTTGGTTTCATCTGACCACATGACATTCTCCCAATCCTCTGCTGTATCATCCATGTATCCATTTTGGTACAAACTCAACTTGTTGTGTTTGGAGGAAGAAGAATACTGAGTTGCATCCCAAGAACACCATACCTACTGTGAAGCATGGGGGTGGAAACATCATGCCTTGGGGCTGTTTTTCTGCTAAGGGGACAGGACGATTGATCCGTGTTAAGGAAAGAAGGAATGGGACCCATGTTTCGTGAGATTTTGAGCCAATACCTCCTTCCATCAGTGAGAGCTTTGAATGGTTGACCAAATACTTATTTTCCACCATAATTTACAAATAAATTCTTTAAAATTCCTTCAATGTGAATTCCTGGATCTCTCAGTTAAGGTGTACCTATGATGAAAATTACAGACCTCTGTCATCATTTTAAGTGGGAGAACATGCACAATCGGTGGCTGACTAAATACTTTTTTGCCCCACTGTGTGTGTGTGTGTGTGTGTGTGTGTGTGTGTGTGTGTGTGTGTGTGTGTGTGTGTATATATATATATATATATATATATATATATATATATATATATATATATATATATATATATATATATATATATATATATATATATATATATATATATATATATATATATATATATATATATATATATATATATTGTTGCGTCTGACCAGTCTTCCTCTCAGGGAATTTAAGTCACCGTCAATCCCAAATTCTTTCGGATGACATATATCTTGAGTCAGAAGGACCATCAAGACAGAATAGGAATATTATCAAGTTTTCCTAAAGCTTTAGGTGACCAGTCCTTACAGTGCGTTAATACCAGCATCCAGAAGTGGTCTGAAAATCAAATGGGAAGAGACAACTTATTGAATACTAAAACAGCCCCCACCCTACCCAGAAAGGAATACAGCCTCTTTGTTCTAATACTGATAAGGTAAGAAGTAAAAAAAAGTATGCTTTACCCCCATATTTCAACCTTTCAAGGTAAAGCACAGAGTTTACTTGCGGACATAAGATACAAGCAAAAAGAGTATACATGGGAGGGCATTAGCTGCTTTAAACATGGCTATGAATAAAGAAATAACTATTAAAAATATATGCATTCTCCACAATACCGATATGAAATGGTTTATAAAATTAAAGTATATACATACCCTAATTTTTTCCAAACAGTGTCCGTAAAAGGGCAGTAAAACGTTTTTTTAAACAAATCAGAAGTCATCGTCATGGACCCTCTAGCTGTGGAAGCTAGCCCTCCAATTAACTAAACAGACTCAATAACTCCGCGGTGACCTTTTGATTAAATTTACGAAACTTAAACAATACAAAAAGAATGCCGTTGTAAGTTAATACTACGAACAGACACTTGTAAACATGTTAGTATATTAGCTATTGCTAATGAAGCTTGCGTTATTACATCACGCTAGCACGTACAAATATGCACAAAAACACTCCTACAGACATCACGCATGGGACGGTTTAGTAATTATGAATAGTTTGTTATATTGTACATTCTTGGTAGTAGGGTCATGGTAGTAGCACAATTAAAGATAATTTCTTACTTGGTGGAAAAACTTTTTCAAAACAGTTTACAGGTTAGAATTTTTTGTTTCAAAAAATAAATTTTTATTAAAAAAACTAAACAAGCACTCTCCAAAAGCCGTGGATGTTACTGTATAACGTGACTGGGCCGCCACGCTGTTTATATGGAGAAGAAGCGGACGTGACGACAGGCTGTCCTCACTCAGGTCCGCATGGACCTGGAGGGGGCGTGCCTTGTTGTGCGGATGGAAATCGGGAGAATGGTTCTCCCGGGAGATTTTCGGGAGTGGCACTGAAATTCGGGAGGGTTGGCAAGTATGGTTTAAGTCGGGGTCCACGTAAATCAATTCATGGTTTCGTTGTGAGCTTTCATTTTGGTGGTCGATGACCTTTTCATTGCCGGGGCAGTTAATGCCTGCTGCTCTCAAGGTCAAAATGACCGTGCAGACACACACTTACACACACACTTACACACACAATGCAATCCCTCTGTTGCTGTCAGTGAACAAGTGGCAACCTGCTGGGTGAAAAAAGGGCACGGTGAGAAATGCTCTCAATCACTTTCAATTACCCCGGAACCCCACATTCTTCGTTGGAACTGAAACGGCCTCTTGCTTGTAGATATGTCGCAGATATTGATTTATTACCCCCCCGGCAATATTTATGACTCTCGGCCGTGTTGGCACCGGGGGTTGCCGTTGAGGGTGACTTTTAAAAAATTGTATCATAAAAATGTTTATATTCTGCTTCCACTATTGTGTCCTAAAGAGGAACACGCCCTGTTGTGATTTGCAGACAGTGCTTATCGCATGCTAATAGCGCAGCTAATGATAATAAAAGAGTGTATGTGTGTGTGTGTGTGGGTTTGGAGCGCCCCTGCTTGAAATGATTAGAAGCCCGGTGCCATTATGAGCTCCTCTGTGCCTTTTGTATCGGCTGTAATGAATATTGAGGGGGGGTATTTGGAGCACTTTGAGGAACTAACAGCCTTTTTAATCCTTTAATCCTGAGGAAAACCAATTTCACCCCAACACACACACACACGCTGTTTGAAAGGGGTGTCAGTGAACGCAGTGTGTGTGTGTTTAACCTGCTCCCGTTAATTTCCCGGCCCATAGACCGAGTGATCCTGGAGATTAGGTTCATTAACATCACATATTGTATTCACCAAAGTGTGTGTGTGTGTGCTGGAATCAATGTGCAGATAGAAAGGTGTTGAGGTTATCGCACTGAAGTCCTGCACACACACACACACACACACACACACACACACACACACACACACACACACACGCACACACACTTGCAGCCCAGAGCCCCCGTGGTTGCTGTCGGCAGTGTTTGACCCCGCTGGAACAACCTGCTGTGACAAGAACTACAAGGACCTCCAGGAACTTTCATCCCATCAATAAAACCTTTTTTTTTTTTTTTGCTTTGGGAGCAAGCGGAGGGAAGCTAATCCAGTTTGATTGATGGTTGTGACTCATTGTTTCCATGTCAACCTTCCAGGGATGACATCATCAAACGATTGGCGTTTTTGAGTTCAGCTTCCACGTGTTGTTGTTTTGACCTGTTGGTCGACTTAATGAGCTGGTCGGCAATGCAAGTCTCTCTAAAAATATTGTTGATTTTAGTGTACCTTATTAAGGTTGCTCCCAATGTGTTCGAAAATGTCCAGGAGCTAGAAGCTAAACAACGTCTAAGATAGGTCTTTATTGTCATTGCACAAGTACAACGAAACTGTGTTTTCAGCACAAACCTGTTCAAGATTAGTGAAACAAACAGTGTACAGCAGGGGTGTCAAACTCAAATACAGAGTGGGCCAAAATTTTAAACTGAACAAAGCCGCGGGCCAAGGTTGAACAAATGAACCTTTTAATAAGGACCCAAACAAGTTTTGCATTGAATATTGAACGAGCAAGGCTTGTATAACTTTATAGTGACATGCAAAATCGATTTTCAAATAATATAATTTAAAAATATCAATGGTATATTAAATAAAATAAAAAATTGAATCCCTCGTTCAGCTTTCTGATGTAAATATCAACATTAACTTGGCGGGGTTTGGTGGTAGCGGGGGTGTATATTGTAGCATCCCGGAAGAGTTAGTGCTGCAAGTGATCCTGGGTATTTGTTCTGTTGTGTTTATGTTGTGTTACGGTGCGGATGTTCTCCCTAAATGTGGTTGTGATTCTTGTTTGGTGTGGGTTCACAGTGTGGCGCATATTTGTAACAGTGTTAAAGTTGTTTATACGGCCACCCTCAGTGTGACCTGTATGGCGGTTGACCAGGTATGCGTTGGATTCACTTGTTTGTGTGTAAAGTCCGCATATAGTATGTGACTGGGACGGGACGACATGTTGTAGAGGACGTTGAATGCAGCGCCTTTAGGGCACGTCCCCAATGATGTTGTTTGGGTGGAAATCGAGAGAAATTCGGGAGAACGGTTGCCCCGGGTGATTTTCGGCAAGGCCACTGAAATTCGGGAGTCTCCCGGGAAAATCGGGAGGGTTGGTAAGTATGAGTATTCGCGGTGAATGCGGTGTTATAATACTGGTGGGCCAGCTCTAATGTTAATTTGATATTGCTTCAAGGGCCAAATTAAATTACACGGTGGGCCAAATTTGGCCCGCGGGCCAGAGTTTGACACCCATGGTGTACAGGGTTACAGAACAGGAACGCTGATGGGTCGCCACAAGGCGCCCCGTAAAAGATGGGAAAAAGGTAAACGCTGGGGAAGGATGAGTAAAAAAATCAATCTAGACTAGGCTCCTAAGGGGGCCCAGTCTGGAGAGGGAAACGAATAACCTCCATAGCAAAGCACATATACATATTACAACATACATCTCGAGATATTTAGCAACAGAGGGAAGGGAGTTCGGGGTCATGGTGGTAGGCCGCAGCTCTAAGGCGCTGACCATCCATTCATCACCCTTATGGGATTTGCGTCAAGGGCGTTGGGTTAGAGGGGCGGGGTGTGTATGTGTGGCGTATATTTTTGTGGGTGTGTGTGTAAGGCCGTAGTGTGTCTGTTCCGCGGCCTTGATGTATTGTGCAGTCGCTAGTCCAAAGTCAACAACAGGTGTGTGTCCATGAGAGACAAGAAGGGAGTTTGTTGTGTCTTCGCCGCACTGTCCTTCGGGAGAGTCTCGACGCCAGGGAAACAAACCAAGTTAGAATGTTTTCTATGCTGGTGAAAATAAGATTTGCTTTACACTCTAAATTGTCTATGACTGGTCCTCAAAAACTGCGGGGTAGACAGTCCGATGTGATCCACAGTTCTTCCCGCATCCTCCAATCATTTGTGGCAGGTTTGGGGTACTTTGAAGACTGCCAGCAACTTCCGATTTGTTGACAAACCATCGCAATTCTTACTCCAATCAGCAGATGTCCTGTTGTCAGAATTCCGAATAGGTAGATATCTTCACGTCCTCGACAGAAAAGGGTCGCCAGGCACGCGGCACTCCTTCGTCTGCCAAGAGTCCGTGTCCTAAGCACACAATCTAGACATACGTAATAAGTGTCCTCCATTTAAACAATATTGCAGTCTAAAACGACACGTTTGTCAATATAAACAATATCGTTGGGAGAGTGGCAGTGCCAGCAACCTGAGGATTCCTGGTCTGCAAAATTGGCCACCTCTCATCATGATCACAGACTACGTGACAAAAGCACGCCTCTTTTGGTTTAAGCCTCAACCCGGAAGTGATTAAACATCATTCATAACTGTTAACGTGATCATTAATTTATCTTAATCCCATACGTTAGTGCATTAAGGAATTGACGGCCCTAGTTGACATATCGTAAAACCTCCCACATGCAATATGCTGATAAATTCCTTTTCTTCCGCCGTTGGTGTATTTGTGTGTGTTGGGTAGCATGTGCGCGGTGGCATTTCATTTATTAATAGTGATTGTATGGATTTTATCATGAAATACTGATAGTTATTTTACAAGACAAAGCAGTAATGCTTACATCTTATTGTGCAACAGGAGAACGTTTTAAAGGGTTCTAAATGTGATCTCTGAGAGGGGTACAAACTAATTCCAAAGTAGGACCACCACCCAAGCATACAATACTAGTACCTTAGCTCATGAAAAACTATATATTTTTTTGATGTTTTCATTGTAAATGGACCAAATCACTTATATCGGAAAATAATCTCTTTTAAAATGACTGCTGTCATTTGATTATTATAGTAAAACCTGTTAGATGTCCGGTTTAAGACAGGTGTGATGCTGGTATGGCCAGAGCGTGCACGTCAGTTTTTTGGCGTTTGCTCACACAATTGGAAAAATTAGAGGGAACATTGCCAACAAGTTACCTCAGTTTTATTCTGTTTTGAAGCGAAATTGGCCACCTCTCATCGTGATCACAGACTACGTGACAAATGCGCCCTTCTTTGGGTTTAAGCCTTCACCTGGGAGTGATTAATCATCAGTCATAATTGATAACTCGATCATTTATTTATCTTAATCCCATACGTTAGTGCGTTAAGGAATTGACGGCCCTAGTTGACATAGTATCGTAAAACCTCCCGCATGCAATATGCTGATAAATTCCATGCTTTTTCTCATTTTCTTCCACCGTTGGTGTATTTTTGTGTGTTGGGTAGCGTGTGCGTAGTGATGCATCATTTATTAAGAATATAATGTATGGATATTAATCTTGAAATACTTATAAAATTATTTTACAAGAAAAAGCAAGAATGTACTCTTTATCCTATGCTTACATCTCATTGTGCAACAGGAGAACGTTTTAAGGGGTTCTAAATGTGATCTCTGAAAGGGGTACAAACTAATTCCAAAGTAGGACCACCACTCAGGCATAAAATACTACTACCTTAGCTCATGAAAAGCAATATTTTTTTGTTATTTTTATGGTAAGTTGGCCAAATCACTTACATCGGAAAATAATCTCATTAAAATGACTGCTGTTGTTTATTATAATAAAACCTGTTATGATGTCCGGTTTAGGACAGGTGTGATGCTGGTATGGTGTGCATGTCAGTTTTTTTGCATTTGCTCACACGACTGGGAAAATTGAGAGGGAACATTGCCAACAAGTTATCTCGGTTTTACTTTGTTTTGAAGCGAAATTGGCCACCTCTCAACGTGATCACAGACTATGTGACAAATGCACGCGTCTTTTGGTTTAAGCCAAAATCTGGGAGTGATTAATCATCATTCATAATTGATAACTCGATCATTTATTTATCTTAATCCCATACGTTAGTGCATTAAGGAATTGACGACCCTAGTTGACATCGTAAAACCTACCGCATGCAATATGCTGAAAAATTCCATGCTTTTTCTCTTTTTCTTCCACCGTTGGTGTATTTTTGTGTGTTGGGTAGCGTGTGCCTGGCCATGCATCATTTATTAAGAATGTTGATGTACGGATATTAATCATGAAATACTTATAAAATTATTTTACAATACAAAACAAAAATGTACTCTCTATCCTATGCTTACATCTCAATGTGCAACAGGTGAACGTTTTAAGGGGTTCTAAATGTGATATCTCAACGGGGTACAAACTAATTCCAAAGTAGGACCACCACCTAGGCATAAAATACTAGTACCTTAGCTCGTGAAAAACTATATATATATTTTTTATTTTTATGGTCAGTGGGCTAAATCACTTATATCGGAAAATAATATCATTAAAATGACTGCTGTTGTTTGATTATTACAGTAAAACTTGTTATGATGTCCGATTTAGGACAGGTGTGATGCTGGTATGGCCAGAGTGTGCATGTCAGTTTTTTTGCATTTGCTCACACGATTGGGAAAATTGAGAGGGAACATTGCCAACAAGTTACATCAGTTTTATTCTGTTTTGAAGCGAAATTGGCCACCTCTCATCGTGATCACAGACTACGTGACAAATGCACGCGTCTTTCGGTTTAAGCCTCAACCCAGAAGTGATGAAACATCATTCTTAATTGATAACGCAATTATTAATTGATAATGCTATTATTAATTGATAATGCGATCATTCATTTATCTTAATGCCATACGTTAGTGAGTCAAGGAATTGACGGCCCTAGTTGACATAGTATCCTCCCGAATGCAATATGCTGATAAATTCCATGCTTTTTCTTTTTCTTCCACCGTTGGTGTATTTGTGTGTGTTGGGTAGCATGTGCGTGGTGGAGCATCATTTAATAAGAATTTTATGGATATGTATGGATTTTAATCATGAAATACTGATCGTTATTTTACAAGACAAAGAACGAATTTACTCTTTATCCTATGCTTGCATCTCATTGTGCAACAGCGGAACGTTTTAAGGGGTTCTAAATGGGATCTTTGGAATTAGTTTTTTTTTACCCTTTCTCAAAGTAGGACCACCACCCAGGCATAAAATACTAGTACCTTAGCTCATGAAAAACAATATTTATTTGTTATTTTCATTGTCAGTGGGCCAAATCGCCTGTATCGGAAAATAATCTCATTTAAAATGGCTGCTGTCATTTGATTATTACAGTAAAATTTGTTATGATGTCCGGTTTAGGACAGGTGTGATGCTGGTATGGCCAGAGTGTGCACGTCAGTTTTTTTGCATTTGCATCACATGATTGGGAAAATTAGAGGGAACATTACCAACAAGTTGCCTCAGTTTTATTCTGTTTTGAAGCGAAATTGGCCACCTCTCATCGTGATCACAGACTACGTGACAAATGCACGCGTCTTTCGGTTTAAGCCTCAACCCGGAAGTGATGAAACATCATTCTTAATTGATAATGCGATAATTGATAATGCGATCATTCATTTATCTTAATGCCATACGTTAGTGCGTCAAGGAATTGACGGCCCTAGTTGACAGTATCCTCCTGAATGCAATATGCTGATGAATTCCATGCTTTTTCTTTTTCTTCCACCGTTGGTGTATTTGTGTGTGTTGGGTAGCATGTGCGTGGTGGCGCATCATTTAATAAGAATTTTATGGATATGTATGGATTTTAATCATGAAATACTGATCGTTATTTTACAAAACAAAGGAGGAATTTACTCTTTATCCTATGCTTACATCTCATTGTGCAACAGAACGTTTTAAGGGGTTCTAAATGTGATCTTTGGAATTAGTTTTTTACCCATTTTCAAAGTAGGACCATCACCAAGGCATAAAATACTAGTACTTTAGCTCATGAAAAACAATATTTATTTGTTATTTTCATTGTCAGTGGGCCAAATCACTTATATCGGAAAATAATCTCATTTAAAATGACTGCTGTCATTTGATTATTACAGTAAAACTTGTTATGATGTCCGGTTTAGGACATGTGTGATGCTGGTATGGCCAGAGCGTGCACATCAGTTTTTTTGCGTTTGCTCACACGATTGGAAAAATTAGAGAGAACATTGCCAACAAGTTACCTCAGTTTTATTCAGTTTTGAAGCGAAATTGGTTGCCTCTCATCGTGATCACAGACTACGTGACAAATGCACGCGTCTTCTGGTTTAAGCCTCAACCCGGAAGTGATGAAACATCATTCTTTATTGATAACGCGATCATTAATTTATCTTAATCCCATATGTTAGTGCATCAATGAAATGACGGCCCTAGTTGACATAGTATCGTAAAACCTCCCGCATGCAATATGCTGATAAATTCCATGCTTTTTCTCTTTTTCTTTGACCGTTGGTGTATTTTTGTGTGTTGGGTAGCATGTGCCTGGCCATGCATCATTTATTAAGAATGTTGATGTACGGATATTAATCATGAAATACTTATAAAATTATTTTACAATACAAAACAAGAATGTACTCTCTATCCTATGCTTACATCTCAATGTGCAACAGGTGAACGTTTTAAGGGGTTATAAATGTGATCTATTAACGGGGTACAAACTAATTCCAAAGTAGGACCACCACCTAGGCATAAAATACTAATACCTTAGCTCGTGAAAAACTATATATATTTTTTTTATTTTTATGGTCAGTGGGCTAAATCACTTATATCGGAATATAATATCTTTAAAATGACTGCTGTTTTTTGATTATTACAGTAAAACTTG
Organism: Nerophis ophidion; assembly: GCF_033978795.1. Classification (NCBI taxonomy): domain Eukaryota; kingdom Metazoa; phylum Chordata; class Actinopteri; order Syngnathiformes; family Syngnathidae; genus Nerophis; species Nerophis ophidion. The sequence goes on from NC_084637.1 coordinate 27,101,838, forward strand.
TTATGATGTCCGGTTTAGGACAGGTGTGATGCTGGTATGGCCAGAGTGTGCACGTCAGTTTTTTTGCATTTGCATCACACGATTGGGAAAATTAGAGGGAACATTGCCAACAAGTTACCTCAGTTTTATTCTGTTTTGAAGCGAAATTGGCCGCCTCGCATCGTGATCACAGACAACGTGACAAATGCACGCGTCTTCTGGGTTAATCCTCAAACTGGGAGTGATTAATCACCATTCATATTTGATAACGCAATATTTTATCGTAATCCCATGTGTTAGCGCGTTAAGGAATTGACAGCTCTAGTTGGCATAGTACGGTAAAACCTCCCGCATGCAATACGCTGATAAATTCCATGCTGCCGGCTCCTTTTCTTCTGCCTTTGGTGTATTTGTGTGTGTAGGGGTAGCATGTGCGTGGTGGCGCCTCGGACCAGGCAGCATAAAGGAGGAGCGTCTGGGGAGTTTTATCACAGAGTCAGGCTGTCCGGGGGACTCGGGGAATGGTGCTCAGCGGGCCCGGGTGATGTTGAATAGGTGTCAATGTCAATAGGGCGAGACGTGAGAGGGTCGTAGGAAGGAAACCGTCCCTCCGTAGGTGAGTAGCAGCATAATTAATAAGGCGGGGAGCAAACACGGTATGTGGAAGGCACAGATAAGGTCTAATGGAGGAGGAGATGGTGCAGAGTGCAAACCCGACGTTGTTGGCAGATGTTCACCTCTGCACCAAATCCTCTCTTTTATATTCCTAAAGCCAAATATAACACGTGAAAGAGGAGGTTAATTGTTGTAAGCGGTCCCCAGCAGAAGAAGTAATGGTATCGATTAACACCCCCAAGCTGGATGAACACCCGGCAATAAGATGATCAATCATATCTTTCGGGGGTCCTGGGCCACATGTTTTGAGCCTTCGCATTAATTCAATCTCCATTATACGGCCTAAGTGGGGCCCAGTAATGGATTTGTGCACTCTAACAGAAAATGGCTTTTCGAAACCGACGCACAATTAGCACAAAGGGTTTTTTTTTTTTTTTTGTCAAACCAAAAAAAACAAAACCTGCAGCTTTTCGAAATGAGTCAGAAAACGTGGGGTTAATAACGTGTACCGAAAATTTAATTTAGCATGTTTTTTTTTTTTTTTTTGAGAGACCATTAATCAAGGCATTGATTTTAATATAAATTCAATCTTTCTAATTTCCCCCACAAAATACTTCTCTGCATCTACCTGCCACGAATTCCGTGCTCGTTAGACGCGAAACACTCCGCTTTACAGGCACAGACTTTTTAGGAGGGAAATTAATCTTTCCCGTTTTTCCAATATATGCAAATTCCACCAACTTCCTCGTGAAAATTTGTCCAACCTGTCAAATCTGTCTCAAACAATTAAAGGCCTACTGAAACCCACTACTACCGACCTCGCAGTCTGATAGTTTATATATCAATGATGAACTATTAACATCGCAACACATGCCAATACACCCTTTTTAGTTTACTAAATTACAATTTTAAATTTTGCGCGAAAGTATCATGCTAAAACGTCGCGGTATGATGACGTCATGCATTGTAAAGGACATCTTGTTCTAGCATCGTTCCCAGCTATAAGTCGTCTGTTTTTATTGCATAATTCCACGGTATTATGGACATCTGTGTTGCTGAATCTTTTGCAATTTGTTCAATGAATAATGGAGACGTCAAAGAAGAAAGCTGTAGGTGGGGAGCGGTGTATTGCGGCCGCCTTTAGCAACACAAACACAGCCCGTGTTTCATTGTTTACATTCCCGAAAGATGATGGTGAAGCTTTACTATGGAACAGAGGGGTCAAGCGAACACGGTTAGATTGGACCACACACACAAAGTACAGTGTATTATGCAGCGATCATTTCGAAAGATCGTGTTTCGAAGAGGGTCCCTTGGTCCTAAAGAAAGGTGCGGGGACGACCTTCAGGTTGTACAGGTACGACCATATAATCTCACTAAAACACTAGTAACAGAATAAGCAGATAAGGGATTTTCCAGAATTATCCTAGTAAATGTGTCTAATAACATCTGAATCGCTCCCACTGTATAGTCTTTTTTTTTTCTAGTCCAGGGGTAGGGAACCAATGGCTCGAGAGCCAGATGTGGCTCTTTTGATGACTGCAATTTGCTCTCAGATAAATCTGAGCTGACATTTCTTAACACGATAAGTAATTAATAATTCTGCTGGTAATCACAGCGTCAAAAATAACGTTCAAAATGTAAAACATTCTCATGCATTTTCATCCATCCATCCATCCATCCGGTTTCTACCGCACCTGTTCAAGAAGTCGCATTAATGGTAAGAAGTAATTTATTTATTTTTGGTTAGCCTCAGAAAAACAATGTTATTAAAAAGAAAATAAGACTTATTATACTCTAAAAATGTTGGTCTTTCTTAAAAATCCACGCATATAGTTGTATTCAGTGTTAAAAAACATAAAATGATATGGCTCTCACGGAAATACTTTTTAAAACATTTTTGGCTTGTATGGCTCTCTCAGCCAAAACGGTTCCCGACCCCTGTTCTAGTCCTTCACTCTCACTTTCCTCATTCACAAATCTTTCATCCTCGCTTAAATTAATAGGGAAATCATCGCTTTCTTGATCCGAATCGCTCTTGCTGCTGTTGGCCACGATTGTAAACAATGTTCAGATGTGAGGAGCTCCACAACCCGTGACGTCACTACTTTTTTATCAGCACCAAAAGTTGCGAACTTTATCGTCGATGTTCTTTACTAAATTCTTTCAGCAAAAATATGGCAATATCGCGAAATGATCAAGTATGACACATAGAATGGACCTGCTATCCCCGTTTAAACAAGAAAATCTCATTTCAGCAGGCCTTTAAAACCTATATTTGGAACTGTTTATTGCTCAAACTCCTCCCATGTACCTCAGACCCACTCCCTATCCCTATCTATGACGCTAAGCCTTCTGGGTAATGTAGTACATACCGTAAATTTCCGACAATAAGCCCCTACCTTTTTTCTACACTTTAAACCCTGCGGCTTATATGGCGATGCGGCTAATTTATGGGTTTTTCTTCACCGAGGCCGTAAAAAAAGTTTTCAAAAACAAATACGCTGGGAAGGTGCGTTATTGTTTGTGCTACAGCGCCATCTTTTGGTTGAGTTCGCTCACTGCAGGTGTTGCAGTGTCCTTCCTGTAGTGCTTTTTTCAACCCAATTTGCCGTTCAGCCTTCGAGCCACCCATAGCAAGAGGGGCTGTTTTGGCTCTACATCAGCTGACTCTTGTTGTTTGGATTTAGACCTCTTCTTGCTGATGCTATGGTCGCATTGTAAGGACTGGTCTCCTAAAGTTTCAGTAAAAACTTAGTATTGTACCATTCGGTCTCTGGGGTCCTTTTTACTCAACATAAAAGTAAAGTTAAAGTACCAGTGATTGTCACACACACACTAGGTGTGGTGAAATTTGTCCTCTGCATTTGACCCATCCCCCTGTTCCACCCCCTGGGAGGTGAGGGGAGTAGTGAGCAGCAGCGGTGGCCGCACCCAGGAATAATTTTTGGTGATTCAACCCCTAATTCCAACCCTTTTTATAGTCTTTGGTATGACTCGGCCGGGGTTTGAACTCACAACCTACCGATCTCAGGGCGGACACTCTAACCCCTAGGCCACTGAGTTGATACAGTTTTAGTTTTACAATATAACTAAAACAATTCATACATACTAACCCGTCCCGTGTGTGATGTCTGTAGGAGTGTTTTCACGCATGGAATGAAATGTCGTTAGCAATAGTTAATATGCTAAAATGTTTATGAGTGTTTGTTAGTATTATTTACTAACAATGGCATTTTTTTTTTGTTTTCTTTCAGTTTCACAAATTCCTCAGTAAAATCACCAAAAACGTCACCGTGGAGTTATCGAGTCTGTTGAGCTGATTGGAGAGCAAATTACCGCAGCTTGTGGGTCCATGACGATGACTTCTGTTTTGTTGGATCAGCCGTTTTACTGCCGTGTTACAGACACCGTTTGGAAACATTTAAGGTATGTAAAAAAACAAAAACATTATCTTTCTGTGTGAATAACTCATTTCGCAATGTATATATCTGCGGCTTACTGTCCAGTGCGGCTAATTTATGCAAATATTCCCCCTCTCCCCCTATAATTTTGTGGGTGTGGCTATTATACTCTAATCCCAAAATACGGTAACATTTACTTCATAGTTTACACACACACACACACTTAAACACTTATTTACACACACGCACACACTTACTTACACACACACATATACAAACACACACACTTACACACATTTACACACACACACACACACACACACAATCTTACACAATTATTTACACACAGGAACACACTTACACGTTCACACTTATTTACACACACATAAAAACACACACTTACACACGTTTACACGCACACACACACATGGACACACATACACACTTACTTACACACACACACTTACTAGTATGTGTGTGACAATCATTGGTACTTTAACTTTTAACTTTAACTTTACACATACACACTTATTTACACGCGCACGCACACTTACATGCGCACACTTATTTACACATGCACACACATACACACTCATTAACACATTCACACACCACACACACTTACTTAAATGTTTTCCCCCTTAAATTTCGTGGGTGCGGCTATATACTCTAGTCCCGAAAATACGGTAAACATTTACTTTGTAGTTTACACATACACACTTATTTACACACACGCACATATACAAATACACACACACACTCTCACACAATTATTTACACACACGAACACACTTACACACAACCACTTAAGAACACATATAAAAAACACACTTACACATATGTTTACACACATGGACACACATACACACACTTCCTTATACACACACACACACACACACACACACACACACACTTATTTACACAAACTTACATGCGCACACTTATTTACACGTGCACACACATACACACACACTTATTTACACTTACACACTTATTTACACACACGAACACACTGATTTACACATTTACACTTACACATATATAAAAACACACCCATATTTACACACACTTACACACTTATTTACACACACGAACACACTTATTTACACACACATAAACACACAAACACACACACTTACATATACACACTTATTCACACACACACACACACTTACGCATACACACTTACTTACACACACACACACACTTACACATTCGCACTTTTTTACACACTTATGTACACACACTTACACGCACACACTTATTTACGCACGCACACACACACACACTTATTTACACATACTTACATGTACACGCCACACACACATACACACTTACTTACACATACACACTTATTTACATACACACACTTACATATTCGCACTTTTTTACACACTTATGTACACACACTTACACGCTTATACACTTATTTACACACGCACACACATACACACTTTTTTACACACACTTACATGCACACGCCACACACACACACATACTTACTTACACGCACACACTTATTTACACACACACACACATACACACTTATTTACACACACTTACATGCACACACCACACACACACACACACACTTACTTACACACACCCACTTATTTACATACACACACACTTACACATTTGCACTTATTTACACATTCACACTTATCTACACACACTTACACGCACACACATATTTACACACGCACACACATACACACTTATTTACACACACTTACATGCACACACCACACACACCCAGACACACACACACTTACTTACACACACCCACTTATTTACACACACACACACACACACACACTTACACATTTGCACTTATTTACACATTCACACTTATGTACACAAACTTACACGCACACTTATTTACACACGCACACTATTACTGACACATTTGCACTTTTTTTTACAGACGCACACACTTACACACACACACACACTTACTGAAATGTTTTCCCCCTAAAATTTAGTGGGTGCAGCTATTATACTCTAGTCCGAGCAGCATAATAAAGTGCAGACTAGAGACAATGAAGACTGTCAGAAAAGATTAGTTCAATTTTGTTGATATTAGAGTTTATTGCTGGTCCCACAACAGTGTTGATCTCATTTAAAAAAAGATGGTCAAAAAAACCATGAAAAACCTTCAACTGGCATATTTTATTCCTTTTTTACGATGTGACTCCCAGGAATGACTGAGCCTTCAGTGTCACTCAAGTCCCCCAAAGGACAATTCTCTGTAGAGCAAAGGAGAGGAAAATGAAGTTTAGGTGGAGTTAAAAAAAACAACAAAAAAACAAAAAAAACGAAAACATGATGACTTTCCTGTTAGGTAAACAAAGCTTCCTCGCCCGGTGATCTAATACTCTGAAAAAGTGCCAAATCAGCCGGCGAGGATTCAACCCCGTGCGAGGGATTAGAGCTAAACCTGCGACACGGTGCCACCGCTCTGTGCAAACACAGTCTGCTACCTTCACCTAGTCTCATATCACAATGCATAATCTGCCTTTCTCTAACACTTACACACACACACACACACACACACACACACACACACACACACACACACACACACACACACACACACACACACACACACACCAGCATAATCTCTTCTTCCTGAGACTATCAGGGTGTGACCTCCATGGCCAGATGCCCGCCGAGTGACGGGCAGCTCATTACTGCACAGGAGCGATGCACGCATACACACTTATTTACACACACACAAACACACTTACTTACACTTACACACTTATTTACATGCACACACACACTCACACACTTATTTACACATGCACAAACACACACACTTACACTTACACACTTATTTACACACGCACACACACACTTACACACTTATTTACATGCACACACACACTTATTTACACACGCACAAACACACATAGTTACACTTACACACTTATTTACACACATGCACGCAGACCCGCACACACTTTTTTACACACACACACACGCAAGCACACAGACATGCACACACTTATTTACACACATAAGCACACTTACTTACACATGCACACTTATTTACACACACACACACACACACACACACACTCACTTTTTCACATACACATGTACTTACACTTACGCACTTATTTACACATGCACACACAAACACACTTACTTACCCATGCACACTTATTTGCATGCACGCACACACACACACTCATGCCCTCACCTTTTTACATACACACTTACTTACACTTACACACTTATTTACACACGAACACACTTACTTACCCATGCACACTTATTTACACACACACGCACACACACACATGCCCTCACCTTTTTACATACACACTTACTTACACTTACACACTTATTTACACACACACGCACACACACACATGACCTCACCTTTTTACATACACACTTACTTACACTTAGACACTTATTTACACACACACACAAACACACTTAATTACCCATGCACACTTATTTACACACACGCACGCACACACACATGCCCTCACCTTTTTACATACACAGTTACTTACACTTACACACTTATTTACACACACACAGTTACTTACCCACACACGCACACACATGCCCTCACCATTTTACATAAACAGTTACTTATACTTACACACTTATTTCCACACAAACACACTTACTTACCCATGCACACTTATTCACACACACACACACACACACACACACACACACACACACACACACACATGCCCTCACCTTTTTACATACACAGTTACTTATACTTACACACTTATTTCCACACAAACACACTTACTTACCAATGCACACTTATTTACACACACACACACACACACACACACACACACACACACACACACACACACACACACACACACACACACACACTCACACACATGCCCTCACCTTTTTACATACACAGTTACTTATACTTACACACTTATTTCCACACAAACACACTTACTTACCCATGCACACTTATTTACACACACGCACGCACACACTTTTTTACACACAAACACACTTACTTACACGTGCACACGTATTTTAACACACACACACTTACACACTTATTTACACACACGAACACACTTTCTTACACGTCCACACTTATTTACACACATATTAAACACACACACACTTACACATTTATTTAGACACACAAACACACTTACTTACACATACACACTTATTTACACACACATAAAAACACACACGCATATTTACATGCACACAGACACACACTTACACATACACACTTATTTACACACAAACTTACACATACACACTTTTTTACACACCCAGACTTACACGTAGGCACTCATTTACACACACACACACTTACACATACACACTTAAATGCACACGCTTATTTACACGCATTCACACTTATTTACGCTTACTTACACGCACACACCACACACACATACTTACAGACATATTTACACTCACACACACTTACTTACACATACACACTTATTTACACACACATAAAAACACACACACATATTTACACGCACACAGACACACATTTACACATACACACTTATTTACACACAAAATTACACATACACACTTATTTACACACCCAGACTTACATGTAGGCACTCATTTACACACACACACTTACACATACACACTTATTTACACACACTTATATGCACACGCTTATTTACACGCGCACACGCATTCACACTTATTTACGCTTACTTACACGCACACATCACACACACTTACTTACACATACACACTTATTTACACACACATAAAACACACACAATTTACACGCACACAGACACACACTTACACATACACACTTATTTACACACAAACTTACACATACACACTTATTTACACACCCAGACTTACACGTAGGCATTTACACACACACACACCTACACATACACACACTTATTTACACACACATGCACACGCTTATTTACACGTGCACACGCATTCACACTTATTTACGCACACTTACACGCACACACCACACACACATACTTACACACATATTTACACACACACACTTACTTACACATACACACTTATTTACACACACACATACACACTTATTTACACACACTTACATGCACACACTTATTTACACGTGCACACGCATACACACTTATTACACACAAAAACACAATTATTTGCACACATTTAAAAAACCCACTTACACACTTATTTACTAACACAATTACTTACACATGCACACACACACACACATACTCTCTCACACACACACACACACACACGCATACACACTTATTTACACACACATACACACTTTTTGCACATATATAAAAAACACACCACTTACACACTTATTTACACAAACACACTTACTTACACATGCACACTTATTTACGCACTTATTTACGCACGCACGCACGAACCATACACACTTACTTACACACTAATGTACACACACACACACACACGCACACTTACTTACATATGCACACTTATTTACATTTGCACGCACTTACACATACACGCTTATTTACACACACTTACCCGCACACACATATTTGCACATGCATACACTCTTATTTACACACACACTCTTACACTTACACACACATCATATGTTTCCTTGTTGCACCATGGTGTGCGTGGTCAGTGTGCATGTGACACACAACGTGTACATTTAGTTATAAAACATGAATTTGCCAGTCAGATGACACCATCCTCACCTCCGTCCTGACCTGATGTGTGCCAAGAAACACAATGGACATAAAAAGTTTTTAACCTGTTGTCAGAAATAATATGCACTTTCACACTACAATGGAATTTGAAGTCCCTGAGGTTAGGGATGAGCACCTTTCATATTTGAACCGCTACGGTACCAATTCCCGGTATCCAGGAGTTGATACTGGTAGTTATCGTGACAATTTTCGGTACTTTTGTGTGATTAAAAATTGTTACTTGTTCACTAAAAACATTTTTTTTTTAAATGTAACATTTAACAGGGAGCTAATAATGATTCTGGATTCATTTAAGTTTGTCCTGTTGTCAGGAAGTAGTCTTTGCCATTAGGTTGAATGTGCCTTTCTTGTCTTGTGTGAAGCCTGCGAAGTGTTTATACTCTAAGTATTGTATTTATTACACACCAGCTGTTTGATTATGACACGCATCTTAGCTGTAGATTTCATGACCAAATTTCGGGATGTTGAAATCGCCATTTAAAATCACTAATGCTAATCAGTTGCATAGATAATATAGCATATCCAATGTAAGTTAGCATTAACTACAATTGAAAAAGTAGAGCTTTACTTTTCAGGGGTATTTTCTTTGTTGGCTTGGAAAACCGCAACATTACAAAGTCTGCTAAAAATACACCTGTTGAGCCGGAGTCGAGTATGCAACAAAGTTATCGAAATATGGCAGCGTTTGATTTGACATAAATCGATACTCGCGAGGACCAATAGAATTCGGTCCCTACCTAAAACAACCAGAGGCCCTATGATTCAGAATTTGACTAATATTTTCTGCGAAAACAAGGTGACAAACAAATTGTACATGATCGGTTTAAGATGAAGGGGAACCGGAGGGTGTGTTCCAACTATCGTGCGAACACACTCCTCAGCCTTCCCGGTAAGGACTATTAAGGTGTTCTGATTGATTGATTGATTGAAACTTTTATTAGTAGATTGCACAGTTCAGTACATATTCCGTACACATGACCACTAAATGGTAACACCCCAATAAGTTTTTCAACTTGTTTAAGTTGGGGTCCACGTTAATCAATTCATTCTGGAGAGGAGGCTACGACGGATAGTCGAACCTCGGACTCAGGAGGAACAGTGTGGTTTTTCGTCCTGGCCGTGGAACTGTGGACCAGCTCTGTACTCTCGGCAGGGTTCTTGAGGGTGCATGGGAGTCTGCCTAACCAGTCTACATGTGCTTTGTGGACTTGGAGAAGTCATTCGACCGTGTCCCCCGGGAAGTGCTATGGGGAGTACTCAGAGAGTATGGGGTATCGGATTGTCCGATTGTGGCGGTCCACTCCCTGTACGATCAGTGCCAGAGCTTGGTCCGCATTGCCGGCAGTAAGTCGGACACGTTTCCAGTGAGGGTTGGACTCCGCCAAGGCTGCCCTTTGTCACCGATTCTGTTCATAACTTTTATGGACTGAATTTCTAGGCGCAGTCAAGGCGTTGAGGGGATCCGGTTTGGTGGCTACAGGATTAAGTCTCTGCTTTTTGCAGAGGATGTGGTCAGATAGCTTCATCTGGCCAGGATCTTCAGCTCTCACTGGATCGGCTCGCAGCCGAGTGTGAAGCGAAGCGACTGGGATGAGAATCAGCACCTCCAAGTTCATGGTTCTCGCCCGGGAAAGGGTGTAGTGCCATTTCCGGGTTGGGGAGCAAACCCAAGTAGAGGAGTTCAAGTACCTCGGAGTCTTGTTCACGAGTGAGGGAAGAGTGGGTCCTGAGATCCGTATCAATCCGTTGTGGTGAAGAAGGAGCTAAGCCGGAAAGCAAAGCTCTCAATTTACCGGTTGATCTACGTTCCCGTCCTCACCTATGGTCATGAGCTTTGGTTTATGACCGAAAGGACAAGATCAATGAGCTTCCTCCACCGGGTGCCGGGGCTCTCCCTTAGAGATAGGGTGAGAAGCTCTGCCATCCGGGAGGAGCTCAAAGTAAAAGCTCTGCTCCTCCACACCGAGAGGAGCGAGATGATGTGGTTCTGGCTTCTGGTCAGGATGCCACCCGAACGCCTCCGTAGGAAGGTGTTAAGGGCACGTCCGACCGGTAGGAGGCCACGAAGAAGACCCAGGACACGTTGGGAAGACTATGTCTCCCGGCTGGCCTGGGAACGCCTCGGGATGCCCCGGGAAGAGCTGGACGAAGTGGCTGGGGAGAGGGAAGTCTGGGCTTCCCTGCTTAGGCTGCTGCCCCGGCGACCCGACCTCGGATAAGCGGAAGAAAATGGATGGACGGTTTAAGATACACTTACTAAGGATTTTAAAAAATGTTGAGTTTTTTGCAGTTTTTTTGGAGTTCATTCAAAACCAATTGCGATTCACCGCGATGAAACATTTTAATCGTTTGACAGACCACATGTGAGGACATTTTTTTTTTCAGTTCAACAATCTGGGTATTCCTTGTTTTGTTTTTTATGTCCCTGGTTCTTTGTTGGCGTTCTGGTGGATGGTCCTGTCTTTCATCTGGAGGGCACACTTTCAAAGCCTTGCAGAATCCAAATCCAGGTGCACTGAAGCCCTTAATAAAACAATTTTCTGCTGCCTGCATGTTTGACTAACTACATGAGACAAGTGGTAAAGGACACCGCCTCGGCCTTCGCAGCACGTGTTGGGCTTTGGGCAGTTCATGGTCAGCCTGACCTTATTTCCCAAATTGCACAACTTTCGAACGCTTCACCAACTCTGTGCTTCCTATCTGCACCTGGCACACTGCGGACCTGTGGACTGATGGCAAATACCCATTAGTTGATATTTACAAAGCCACTTTTTCCCGTCCGGTGTTGGTGGTGTGCAGATGTGTATCATTGCGGGCATTGATCCGTGTCTCTGCGTGCAAAGGTTGGACCCTTTCAAAGGTTAATTGGAAAGACGGAAGGAGATTCTTCCACTCAAGCTTAACTACTAAGTTGGCTTTTTTTAATGAGTCGCCGGGTTGTCGCTACTTTTCAGCAATAGGGGCCATTTTTGTTGTTACTTTTTGTTTTTCAACCGACTGACGATAACATTTCGTATCACGGTCATCGTGACTGTTGAAAGTACTCAGTGTACTTAAAGGCCTACTGAAACCCACTACGCAGTCTGATAGTTTATATATCAATGATGAAATATTAACATTGCAATACATGCCAATACGGCCGGTTTAGTTTACTCAATTGCAATTTTAAATTTCGCGCGGAAGTATCATGCTAAAACGGTATGATGTCACGCATTGTAGAGGACATTTTGTTCCAGCACCGTTCCCAGCTATAAGTGGTCTGTTTTCATCGCATAATTCGACAATATTATGGACATCTGTGTCGTTGAATATTTTGCAATTTGTTCAATGAATAATGGAGACGTCAAAGAAGAAAGCTGTAGGTGGGAAGCGGTGTATTGCGGCCGCCTTTAGCAACACAAACACAGCCGGTGTTTCATTGTTTACATTCCCGAATGATGATGATGAAGCTTTACTATGGAACAGAGCGGTCAAGCGAACACGGTTGGATTGGAACACCCACACAAAGTACTGTGTATTATGCAGCGATCATTTCGAAATATCGTTTTTTGAAGAGGGTCCCTTGCGAAGGGCCGAGATGGGCATCGCCACCACCCGTCGACTGGTGCTGAAGAAAGGTGCGGGGCTGACCTTCAGGTTGTACAGGTACGACCATATAATCTCACTAAAACACTAGTAACACAATAAGCCTCGTCGAGAAACATGGCTTCCATCAAAGACACTGGCGGGCACAACACCCGTAGCCACACCCCTCCGACTTTCAGGTACGACCATATAGTCTCACTAAAACGCTAGTAACACAATAAGCAGATAAGGGATTTTCCAGAATTATCCTAGTAAATGTGTCTAATAACATCTTAATCACTCCCACTGTCCACGTCTTTTTTTTCTTCTAGTCCTTCACTCTCACTTTCCTCATCTACCAATCTTTCATCCTCGCTCAAATTAATGGGGAAATTGTCGGTTTCTCGGTCCGAATCGCTCTCGCTGCTGGTGGCCATGATTGTAAACAATGTTCAGATGTGAGTAGCTCCACAACCCGTGACGTCACGCGCACATAGTCTGCTACTTCAGGTACAGGCAAGGCTTTTTTATCAGCACCAAAAATTGCGAATTTTATCGTCTATGTTCTATACTAAATCCTTTTAAGCAAAAATATGGCAATATCGCGAAATGATCAAGTATGACACATAGAATGGACCTGCTATCACCGTTTAAATAAGAAAATCTCATTTCAGTAGGCCTTTAAACGCACACTGAACTCTTTTAACCAAGTTGTATTTTTCTGTGTTATTGTTTTCATGTCAGCATTAGAGCCAAGTAGTGATTAGCGCGCCAGCTGCATCTCTCGCTGTATCACCCTTTCTCCAACTCATTTTCGGACGTGTTGCAGTAAGAAATTAAAAAATATGTGATGTACCATTTTGTAACGGAATGCATGTAAAAAAATGAATTAAAGCCGAAATTATCAAGGTTTTTAACGATAATACAAATGTAAACAGCAATACTAACCATAGGGAATTTTACCTATGATTAATCATTAAACTGCTCATTCATTACATACAGTAAATTCTCGTTAATTGCTGTTAATTTTTCCGGGCCTCATTACAAAGGAAGACTCATTACTTAAAAATGTAATACTTTCAGCATTAAAAAAATTATTTTCTTATTTTTTTTATTGTTTTAGCCATTGAGACAAGAAAAAGCACCCACGGCAACTTTAGGCCAATCAGTGGCCACGATACTGAACAGTGTGCTTTGATTGGTGTGTCATCTGGTGGCTAATACTACTGTAGAATTAATATTGTTTTTATTTTATTAATCCATTGGTATGCTTCAAAAAGTTTAATTTAGGCAAAAATATATGGAGAACATGCTTAAAAAAACTAATCTGCGATGTAAAGTTTGAGGAACAATGTGACAAAGGACAAATATGTGTATATATTTGTATGTATAGATGCGTACGTAGCGATGTATGTAATTTATATATGAGTATATATATATATATATATATATATGTATGTGTATATATGTATGTATATGTATGTGTATATGTTTACGTATGTGTATATATATATATGTATGTGTATATATATATGCATGTGTATATATGTATGTGTGTATATATATATATATATATATATATATATATATATATATATATATATGTATGTGTGTGTGTATATGTATATATATATATATATTTGTGTGTGTATGTGTGTGTATATATACAGTATATATTTATGTGTGTGTTATATATATATATATATATATATATATATATATATATATATATATATATATATATATATATATATATATATATATATATATATGTGTGTATGTGTGTGTGTGTATATACATATATGTGTGTGTGTATATACATACATGTGTGTGTGTGTATATATTTCTGTGTGTATATATATGTGTGTGTATATATGTGTGTTTATATATATATATATATATGTGTGTGTGTATATATATATATGTGTGTGTGTGTGTATATGTATGTATGTGTGTGTGTGTATATATATATGTATGTATGTGTGTGTGTGTGTGTGTGTGTGTGTGTGTATATATATATATATATATATATATATATATATATATATATATATATATATATATGTATACACATACATATACACGTGTGAGTGTATATGTATGTATATTTATATCTATGTATGTGTATACTGTATATGTTTATATTTACATATATACATATGTAAATATGTACAATAATCCAAAAAGTTACTTCATTAAATGTAATGTAATGCATATAGTGCATTACTCCCCACCTCTGGTCATGAGGCTCAATTCTGACTATTACTGTCAGGGAGAGTGAGCTGAAGATGACCACTTTCCAAAGAATACATCAAGTTGCCGTCGTCTTAAGTTCTTATAAAAAAAACCAACACATTTCTTTTTGGCCTCCTTCAAACCCTGAACGAGAGCCTCATGGTTTGTGTTGTGGCGCACAGATATCTGACCGCGGTATCGCCACTAATCCGGCTTAGTTGACTTAATGATGCCACTTGTGGTGCGAGCGCCACGGAGAAGTCAATGAAAGCCCTTCCATTAAAATGCAAATGCGACCTGGCGGCGAAAAGCTAAGCGACACAAACGCGGGAGAATTTGACCCCTCTTTTCACGGCACAGCGGTGCTCCCTGCGCTAATAACTGATCCTGTGATTAGGACCATGGCCATCCGTGACGCAGAACAAAAAAAAAAAAGCAGAAGGTAGAAGAACTCGGCATAATTCCATTTCAGAGGCGCGTCTTGCACTTTTCTCCCCGTTGTTGTCAGGAAATGAACACATGGTTATCAATGTTCGAGCGGGAAACATCCCATCTCTCCGCCAGGTTTTCATAGCTGATACTATTTTTTTTTTGCGTTCAGGGCAGGAAATGAAATTTCTCTGTGCCATATCTTCTCTCATCCTACACCCCCCCCCCCCTGCCCCCCCCATTCCTTCTACTTTACCTTTTTATCAGGCTATCCTTTAGTAAAGAGCACAAGGAGCCGCCTCTCCAAACAGAGAAGTTCTCTGCAGCAATAAGGATGATGCACACGCCAATAGAGCAGCTTCCATCTACACGCTTATTTGCCACAGAAGGTTATTGTCCCCATGTCTCTGCTGGAAAGCAATGAAATCGTATCATGTCTCTGCCATACACGCTTAAGCGTGGTGGAGCCCCGCCTCCTGAATGTACCCTATACAAAGATTCTATGGTGAGGAAAATGTAAAAAGGCATTGGACTAAATCCGTTGTGTCCGAGCTCGGAATGCAAGGATTAAGGGTAGCATTGATACATTAAAAAAATATCACATTTTCAAACTTAAAAATTATCATAAAACCATGACTGATTACAGGCATCGAATTGTAACTTTTTTTTAGGTCAAGGCAAGTGTTGCCTTAGAGGAGGGCTTATATTTTGGGTTCTTCCGAGGATGTTGTAGTCGTAATGATTTGTGCAGTCCTTTGAGACATTTGTGATTTGGGGCTATATAAATAAACATTGATTGATTGATTGATTTTAGGACACCAAGGCAAACATTTTATTTTGAGGCAGAGGCTCCAATGCGTGTGTGTGTCTGTCTGTGTGTGTATGTATATATATATATATATATATAATATATATATATGTATATGTCAAGATTTGGACTTTGGGGTGAATTGTTTTTCCGATGCAAAGGAAAGTTGGCACGAGCAAGGCGTGAATGAAGGTACATATTTATTTAAACACTAACAAACTACAAACAAAGGCAAACAAAAGGCGTGCACAATGGCGGTACAAAACTAGACTATGAAAACAAACAAAGGGACAGCGTGGCGCAGTGGCAGAGTGGCTGTGCGCAACCCCAGGGTCCCTGTTCAATCCCCACCTAGTACCAACCTCGTCACGTCCGTTGTGTCCTGAGCAAGACACTTCACCCTTGCTCCTGATGGGTGCTGGTTAGCGCCTTGCATGGCAGCTCCCTCCATCAGTGTGTGAATGTGTGTGTGAATGGGTAAATGTGGAAGTAGTGTCAAAGCGCTTTGAGTAGCTTGAAGGTAGGAAAGCGCTATACAAATACAACCCATTTATCATTTATTTAAAGCACAAAGGCAGAACTAAACAAACCAAAAACTTACGTGGCATGGACAGAATGATTTA